>NC_059497.1:5407841-5708277 GCF_018139145.2 Gymnogyps californianus | reverse complement strand
AAGAAATAAACCAGCTAAAAGCTTCCAAGCATGAATTAGAGAGGGGGAAACACATGTTGGGACTGTCTACGTCCAGGGATATGTCTATCCTGGAGTGCCATCTCGTGGCTGTGGTGGTGCCAAAACTGTACTCCTGTGCATTGGGGCAGCGCAGAAATATCTGCCTGGTGGCAAAAGGATGCTCCAGGGCTTGCTTGGATATTGCGGCTCAAAGGAGGAAGGAGATGCTTCTAGCTGACAAATATTTCGGACGTGGCCACAGGTTCCAACTTGCTCCAGGGATAAAAAGCAGCCAGGACATCTTTCTGATAAAGCCAAGAGGTTTCTTGTCTTCTTTTTAGCTTTTTCTGTGGCAGTACAAAATTTCAAGTGGGAATTCAGCCGGTGTGCTAGAGGACATGACAGATTGGCTCATTAGGGCTTGACTCAAGAATAGTACAGTTAATGAGAGCCTTTTATGGATTTCATTGAGCTTTGGGCCTGTATTTGGGAAGGTACTAAGCTGCAAATTGTGCGGGGAAATGGGTTTTCTGGCAGGTTTTTATCAAGCACCAGCTGAGTGTTGACACTGGGTATTCATAGCCTGGTTTTCCTCCTCTTCACTTTAGGATAAATCGGAAATAAGCTGTTGTGTCTGGAGAGGTTTAAAGCCTCTGACCCTGTGTTCATAGCATAAATCAGGGATCCCCCGCAGACCTGGTCTCCCGCAACGGACAGTGTCAGCCGAAGTGCTGGGGAAACCCCTGCACAGATTGTCCTCAGCTCATAGATCTGGAGATCTGTAATGTCCCATGTCTCAAGCCCCGCACACGATTCCCAGCTGGGGACCAGCTCCCTTGGAGCAGCACAAAGCCAAGAACAAAAAGTTGAGTCCAAAGAAACGGTATTTTCTGTATGCCAGACTTTGAAGCATCTATTCTTTTATTTGAGAATAAAGTTTACAAGTTGATAAGAATCAGGTTGTTCATCCTTCCATCCATCTGTCTATCCCTCCCTCCATCCCTCCCTCCATCCCTCCCTCCATCCCTCCATGCATCCATCCCTCCCTCCATCCATCCCAGCACCATTTCAGTCCCTGTTTGCTCAGGGAGCAGGAGCAGTGAAGATGTGCTCCTAGCAAGCAGGCTGAATATTTCCCAACCCAAACCTTTTCACCAGGGTTTCTTGTGATGACTTCCCAGGGAATAACCACCAAAAATGCTTCAGCTTTGACAGGCTGGGAGTGATGTTTGGGGAGGGGGAGCGCTAAAAAAATAAAAGAATGTAAAAAGTTCAAGCTTTCTAGAGGAGAAGGAGAAAGAACCTGTGTCCTGGTTTTGGCTTCCTAGTAGCTGGTACAGTGCAGTGTTTTGGATTCAGTATGAGAATAATGCTGATGATAACACGCTGATGGTTTTAGTTGTTGCTAAGTAGTGTTTATACTAAAAGTCAAGACTTTTTCAGCTTCTCATGCCCAGCCAGCAAGAGGGCTGGAGGGGCACAAGAAGCTGGGAGGGGACACAGCCAGGACAGCTGACCCAAACTGGCCAAAGGGATATTCCATACCGTACGACATCATGCCCAGTATATAAACTGGGGGGAGCTGGCCGGGAGGGGTGGATTGCTGCTCGGGAACTAACTGGGCATTGGTTGGTGAGTGGTGCTTAGCTGCCGACTGGGGTTAAACCACGACGACCTGCTATGAAATAAAAATAGCGATGTGGCAGAGCTGCTGGAGAGAATTGAGGGGTGAATGGAGAGGAGCTGGGGATGTCTCAGGGTGCTGCGCTCCAGCTGGGCCCAGCTGTGCCTCCTCCAGCCATCCCCACAGATGATGAGAACTTAAACACGGTGGGAAGGAGATTAAATAGCTCTCACAGCTCCTCCTCCTGTCTGGGATGACGGTCTGGGGGTTGCAAGGGATGGGGTGAGGAAGAGGATGGTGGAGGGATGGGAAGAGACCAGGGAGAGCAGAGGAAAAAGGGCATTTGTCCCAGAGGGAAAAACCTGTCCTGAAGGAGCTGTGCTGGTCATGTCCCAGATCCATCTCCCTGGGGTGTGAAAGACCTCATTGCAGAAAGACAGTCCACAAAAAGACCCCAAAACCAAAATAACAACCCTCCAGACCAGAGCCAGCAGGAGCTCTGTAGCAGAGCTGGTGGGATGCAGGATTTCTGCCACAGGGCAAATCCCAGCATGCCCAAACTCACATTTCCCATCAGACCAGGAATAAAAAAAAAAAAAAATCCATCTTTCACGGCTCCTTTCTGAATGAAATTGCAAACCAGAGACGCTGGCACGTTGCGTAATGATCGTGTCGAACCTTTAGGAGATGAGACATCAAATATAACAGATGTGGGATATAAAAGCGGATGTGTAGACACTGCATGAGAAACTGTGATTTTAATGTAGGCAGAAACATCCAAAAAAGCCAAGCGAAACAGTGAAGTTGGAACCAAATGTTTTTGTCGGAAGAAAACCTGCTGGCATTAGAGGGAACGGCAAAATGATCTGTTGCTGGTTTCTCCCATCAAAATTGCTGATGGAAATTCGCATGGTTTAGAGAACCAGAAGTGCCTTTTTACAATGGGAAGCCGAGCTGTGGGGCAATGTCAGCCCTCGTTACCCTCTGCCCCATTTGCAGCAACATAAGTAACAATAAAAGCTACAAGGTGGTCACGGTGGCTCATCCCCAAGGGTATTTGTACACCAGATAACCCCTGAGACAAGCATTTGTTGCAGGAGAGACCCCCTTCCCTCTCTCAGAGCACAGTTTTCCATCAGAAACCCCAGCAGGCGTTGAGCCACGGTGGCCTGGACCTTTTTTGGTGGCCATGCCACTGTGACCGGTCACCATCCCTCTCCTTCTAATCCCCTCACCTGGTGGCTTGGTCCCATCCATCACTGCCCACCCTGCTGTGCCAGCCAAATTACTTAGGAAGGCGGAGCATGGAACTCATCCAGCTAGAAATATAACTTTTAATTTTTTTTTGCCAGCTTATTTTTCAGCCAGAGCAATCCCAGATCGGGGAATTGGTCAGATCCCCAGATCCTGAGCGGTGGGTGGGGAGGAACTATTTAAAATGGATTAAGAAAAACAAGGAGCTGGACCCATCTTCATCCCTGGACAGCTGGGTACCACCAAGCCAAGCTCTTTTTGCCCTTTTTTCCCCTCCGGTAAATGGGGGAAATCTCTGTACATGGGGAACTCCGCTCCGACACCATGGACAGAGAAGCTAAACGTCAAGCAGATGAGCACCAAATAATAAAAAACAGACTGATGCGCAGGGGAGAGAGATAAGAACGATGGTATTTATTTGAATAGCCACAGGAAATCAGAGATTGAAAAATGCCTAGAAAAAAAAAAAAAGCAGCAGCATATTTGGTTTAAAAAAAAATCACAGCGTGCAGATGTTTTATACCTCATCCAGCCCATCCCACCTGGCAGCGCCCAGTCCCGTCATGGCCTCAACTATCATTTTTTGGCCTTGTCTCGAGGGTAACCCCCATTGGTCTTATTGAGCGACTCCATGCTGCCGTTTCCCGTCACCACGCTGGTGAGTATTCGCTCCACCTCCCCGGGCAGAATTTGCTTCTCTTCGTTCTCTGTCTCCCTATGGTAGAAATAGTTGAAGTTCGAGACGATGACGGGGACGGGCAGCGCAATGGTCAATACCCCTGCAATGGCGCACAGAGTCCCCACGATCTTCCCACCCAAGGTGGTGGGACACATGTCTCCGTAGCCAACGGTCGTCATCGTGACCACAGCCCACCAGAAGCCGTCGGGGATGCTGGAGAAATGGGACTGCGGCTCATCCACTTCTGCGAAGTAGACGGCGCTGGAGAAGAGGATGACGCCGATGAAGAGGAAGAAGATGAGCAAGCCCAGCTCCCGCATGCTGGCCTTGAGGGTCTGCCCCAGGATCTGCAGCCCCTTGGAGTGCCGGGAGAGCTTGAAGATGCGGAAGACCCTGACCAGCCGGATGATCCGCAGGATGGCCAAGGACATGTTCTGCTGCCCGTTGAGTTCGCTCTGCTGGATCAGCTCGGTGGTGAGCGTCACGAAGTAGGGGATGATGGACACAATGTCGATAATATTCATGATGTTCCTGAAGAACTCAGTCTTGCTGGGGCACACGATGAACCGGACGAACAGCTCGAAGGAGAACCAGATGATGCAGGCAGTCTCTATGACGAAGAAAGGGTCTGTGAAGGTACTGTGGGCCAGCAAGGTGTCTGTCAGATTCTTAGAAAGCTCCTGGGTGGACTTAAACTCCCTTTCCTCCCTGAACTCTGGCAAGGTCTCCATGCAGAAGATGATGATAGAGATGACAATGACCAGGACGGAGACCAAAGCTACACCCCTGGCCGCACTGGAGCTTTCGGGGTACTCAAAGAGCAGCCAGAATTGCCTATGAAAGTCATTGGTTGGTAAGAGGGTCTCAGGGTCCTTGATGAACCCTTCATCCTCCCTGAACTGGTCCATGGCTTCATCACCCAGCTCGTAGAAGGAGATTTCATCAGCAAAGACGTCAATGGGGACATTGGCCGGGCGCCGTATTTTCCCACCAGACTGGTAATAGTACAGGATCCCATCAAAACTGGGCCTGTTCCTATCAAAGAAATATTCATTCCTCATGGAGTCGAAGTAACGCATCCTCTTTTCTGGGTCCCCAAGCAAGGTCTCGGGGAACTGGTTGAGGGTCTTGAGCCGCGTCTCAAACCTCAGCCCAGCAATGTTGATGATGACTCGTTGGTCCCCCTCATCCATGCCCACCCTCTCCCCCACCAGGTGCTCACTGAACTCGGCAGAGAACCTGGAGAAAATGGTCTCATTGTTGGCATTTTCGCTGTTGATGAGGATTCTCAAGTTGGAGAGGAGGTTGGCGCAGCTGGGATGGCCTTTCCGCGACTGGCCAGCGGGGCTGAGGTCGTTTGAATAACAGGGATCCTCCACGATCTGATCAGCGTTGTCAAAACTGACTAGTGCCACCTCCATCTCCTTCCAACTGGACACGTCCATCATACACTAATCAGATTAGCAGCATAAATCCCTGGGTCGGATGCCGGCAGCTTGCGTCTTTCCCACGCTATGAGGATCTGCAAGTGAACGGACAGGGAGACAGAGCTGAATTGTGCATGTGTATCGCTTGGCTCGACTGAAAAGAATAAAACAAACCTGAGGTCAGAAAACCCTGTATTTTTTTAATGGAAACATTAATTTCATTGACTGGCAAAAGGCTTATACTTCCAGCAAGTCATTTGTCTCTGGATCCTGCAAACCCTTTTGGCATGGCTTCATTATCATCATTAAACCTCCCAATAGCATTTACAGCACCCAAAGATAAAAGGTCAGGCAGTAGCAGAGGATGGGGGTGAACCCAGGTGTCCCACCCAGCCTTTCCCCAGCAAGCCCAGTCCTGCAGAGCAAGGGGTCATTTCAGACATTTCCAGGTGCAGGTCCAGAGTTTGGAGCAGGATTTGGAGGTATTAAACATGAGCGTCCTGGTTAGCAGCAGCCCTTGCTCCAGCTGGGAGAGGCATTGGGTCAAACCCCAGGAGGTCCTGGGCACGTTGCAGCTGGGCCAACTGGCGTTCAGAAAGCAATTCCCAAACTAGGGGCCACACTGAGATTTGGGGAGTGTGGTCCATGAGGAAGGCAGGTCAAGAGGAGAAGGACATGTCCACCAGCCTTGGAGAACCCCTTTGCTCTGCGTGAAGAGGGGTATGAACTGGGACCCCCTGTCTTGACCCAGACTTTGGGGCAAGCAGTGGGTGAGGTGATGTCCTCCAGAGCTCTCCTAGGCCTCCTTCATGGTAGACCTGATATTCCCAGCCACAGGAAGAAGACAAGGACTAAACCCTGAGGTCACTTGGAGAGCATCTTTCAAGCCGTGGGTAGATTTTTTCCCAGACCGGCTCTGTCAGGCACTCAGCAATGGACACCACGTCCCCAAAATACTCCTGGGTGCATGTCTCCCCGACACGCTGTTGCTTTTGTACTGAACTCAGAGGCAAAGTCAAAGAGGAGCCCAGGGACCAGGCCAAGTTACGGAGCTGGGAAATTACCTGTCCTGCCTCAGGGAGAAGCACGAACAGAAATTAGAGGTTAATGGGGAATGGTTCTGGGGAGATTTGCCCAAAAATGCACTTTCCAAGTAAATTCAACTCCCTGATTTATTTCCTTTCCAGCTCTTTCCCCCACAGATACATTTTCCAGACATGAGAAACCACAGAAGGACACGCAGAGCTGCTCTGTGTGACTGCTAATCACCAAGGGCACGCTGGCTTTCTTACCCAGCGAAGTTCAGAGAGAGGGAGCGAAAAAACCCAAATGCCCTCGACTGCCAAGAATAGCAACGCAATTTAGGCCACGTCTGCACGGAGCAGCAGCGGCGCTGGGGCTGGTCCTGTGATGAGGATGCTCTCCACCGCAGGCTTTGCTTCGTGCAACCAGGTGCTGGGAAGGGACCCATCCTGTCCATGGGGACCGAGCTGCACCCGGTGCCTCAGCCTCCCTATTGAACCGAAGTCGTGTGGGGCTCTCAAGTTTTTCTTTCCCCTTTCCCCAGGAGCGGACTCATCCATCCACGCTGATGCACTGCTGGTGAAGTTGGGTAGGACAAGCTAGAAACCCAAATCCGTTGCAGAAGTAGAAGTTAACATCCCGGCTTGCTACAAATCCTCCCTCTTCTGCTCTCAGCCTTACAACCCCGAAAGCGAAACTTCATACAGGAGCCAGCATCCATATCCCAGGTGAAGGTTCAACCTCACTCTTTCCCCAGCAGTGTCATGAGATTCTGGATTTGGGGACAAATCCCACAATTTATCATAAGCTACTTGAAGATCATGTTTCTTTGCTTAAAAAAAAGCCACGGAGCATGGTTGTTCTTAGGTATCCATCTCTACAGAGCTGCTTCTGGCTGGTTTTGTGCCAATTTTCCCCCTTGGGGACATTTAGAGAGGAGCATTCGGAGCAACGCAGCAGAAATGATGCCTGGAGGAAGCAGCAGCAGTGCGGTTTTGCCCCCCAAAGCAACCTGCTGCAAAGCTGAGGAGCCCCAACGACTCCAAACCCAAGTCCTTCAGCCCCAGCAATGTCCTGCTCAGGCATGCCCAAGGCACAGCAGCTCTCCGTGGGGCCGGATTCAGCTCAGGCTTGACGTTTCGGTGGCTCCGTTGAAAAGCTGTTGCGGGCAGGATGAGACGTAGCGCCAGAGCGATGGGGGGGTGCAGAAAGTGCAACACAACTTCTGTGGAGAGACAGCAACCGAGAGCTGCAGATAACCCACGCTTCAGTGCCCGTGAAGCATCAGGAAGCACGCAAAGGGATGCTGTGATAAACCTGGCCCAAACAAAGCTCTTTTGAATCTTTTGAGGGAAAAACAAGCATTAAAGGAAAAAGGAAAAGCAGCACATATCTTTCCCCTCTTGTGCTCTTATTTTTGCTTAATATAAAACCCCAAAGATGATTTTTAAATCAGAAAAAAATAAAGAAAATCCGTTTGAATCAGGAGAGCAGGAGTATTTAGTGTTCAGGTGGATGGGTGAGCTGACCTGACCCACCACGTGCCCCACCACACCTCTGTCCTGGTGGGAGAGCCCAGAGGGGACCACGTGCCCAGGAGCTTCTCTCGACAGTGGAGCAAAGTTAGAGCAGCTAAAGCTGACCATGAAATCGCATCCTAAGTCAGCGCCGTGAGATGATCTTGGTATTTTAAGCATTAAGTGTGCTTAACTCTTAATACCGCACGCTGGCACTGCGGGCAAGAAAACTCCCCAGCCCTTGCTTGGTAGGATGGCTTCAAGCCGAGACTTTTGGTCACAGAAGAAATCCTGATATCTTGAAACCTGGCTTTGCTCCGGAGCCTCCGTGCACATCAAACTGAGCCCCCTCGCCATCATCCCTCATGGGGAAACTGAGGCACGGAGCTATGATGGGACAATTTGCATGTCATGGTCAGGGTTGAGAGTGGAAAATTGTGCTCATCCTCCCCGTTGGGACATGGAAAGGTGTTTTTAGCTCCATTTGAAGCCCTCGGAGCAGCTGCCCAAGGGATGCAGGGCTCTGACTTTCCTTTTCTTGCCTTCAAAGCCCCAAAACGTGCTGATGTCCGCCTGTCCCCGTCACCGGAGGGAGGTGCCCCACCTGTCCCCAAGCCCCCAGACCACCCCATCCATCTCATTTTAAATTTAGACTAAAATGAATGGCGCTGCCCGAAGCCACAAAACATCCTCCCAAAGCTCTGCAACGCGCGCTCCGGGCTCCACTGGAGGCTTGAACTAGAAAGTTGCCTCATTTTTTTTCCTCCTAAATCACCTAACATCTGCTTCTCAGAATCTGATTAACTAATACCCTTCAGCCGAAATCCCTGGCTGGGGAAAATAATAAAAAAAAATCAAGCAAGGGAGAGAGACGGCGAAAGAGAAAGGTCATTTGGAGGGAGTTTGTGTTTTGCCTATCACATCCCAGTAAATTGGGGCCGTGGTTTCCACCAGCCCCTCTGCAACCATCGAAACCTCCCCGTCTGCCATTCCCTTCTGCTCCCCACCCATCATCCTTTCATCCCCAGCGGCCCCTCGCGTTCCTGGGGCGAACAACGGCCATTTCCAAGGTTTTTCCAGAAAATCAGAGATGCTGAGCCTCTCTCCCCCTCCATCCCCTCCCCATCACCCCTGTACTGGGATGAGAAAGGAGGCGATTCCCCCCCATACCCCCCCCACGCCATCACCTACGGGGACTTACCCGCACAGGGCATGGAAGTGCCAACGCTCTCTGCATCTGGGAAGAGAGTTATTAAACGCACATAGGGATGTGTAGGGAAAGCGGAGATGAAAAAAAAGTCCAGCCATACCCTTGAAAGGTCCCTTTGGGATAACGCAGGCAATGTCATTTAAAAGGCTCTTCTCTATTTGATTCACTGTATAATTGGCAGCCCAGCGCGCCGGGGACCGGCTTTGGCAGGCACAGCGGCAGGATCCGACGCGGTTCGGAGCCTCAACCCCGCCATCACCCGGGGAGCCCTAAAAAGAGCCGGGGATCCATCGGGAAAGGGGGCTGGTGGGGGTTCAGGGGACACCCTATCCCCATGCCCCACTCGCCCAGGGATGGGGGACCCGTCCCCCCACCTCCTGCCCCCGCCCGCTCGTCGGCGAGCGAGACGGGGGAGGATGTGCCCTTAGGGCGGATGCCACCTTTAATCCCCAATAATGCTCCGGATGGTCCAGCGGAGACAAGTCTTGTCCGTGACGTGGCGAGGTCTGAGCTGGTCCCCGGGAGGGAGGCGGAGAGGGGGGACGGGGACCCGCACGCCGCTGGCACCGGGAGAGAGATTTACAGCGGGCGATAGGGCTCTTTTTATTATTAATATATAGTAATGATATTAAAAAGAGGAGGGGAGAGGAAAGCCCAAGGGTTGGAGCATCCCCTGTTGCCCACCTACCTCTTCTTGCCTGTGGCTGTGGGTACAACGGGCTCCTTTCCAGGAGGGGACGGCCACGGTGCCACCGCCACGTGGGACATCTCCGTCCCCGCCTCGGGGTGGCTGGGACGGGTCGCAGCAGCAGGTACAGCCGGCATGGCCCCGCAGAGGGCATCGGCAGGGGACGAGGGAGAGAGGGGACGTGCCCCTGCCTCACGCCTGGCTGCCGGCCGGCCTCTGGCTCGGACCCCAGCGCTGCTGGGCTTATAACCTCTGCTCATAAATAAATAAACAAATGCCCTGGGTGGATGGGACCGGGCAGGTTGGCACGATTCACTGAAATAACTGGGATTTTTTTTTTTTTCCTGCCTTTTTTTTTTTTTCTTTCCCCATTTTTTCTTTCTTTCCTTTCTGGGACTTGCTACACTCATGGGCATCCTCACCTTGGGTGCTCCAGGGTGGTTTCATCCCTGTTGGGTGGCCTCACACAGGGCTGGCTCCCACTTCTACCTTCACCCAGGTTACCTTCCCACCCTCCTCCTCCTCCTTCATCTCCTCCTTCCAGGCCTCTGCATTTGGGGAAAGCAGAGGAGGGGGTGGCACATTTCTACCCGCGTGCTTCAGCCTGAATTCCTCCACGGTGACGCTCCTTTGCTCTTGAGGGACCCGGTCACCTCGATTTCCCTCCCTCCAGCATCCTTTTCTGTCCTCTGAGCTATTTCTCCCCCCGTGACGTTAATGAGCGCATTAAACCGCCCCATCCCGGAGGAGAGCCTGGGACCTGCCGGCTTGGAGCATGTTATACTCATCTCCGGCCATCTGTGACGGAAACAGGACACATTATCCAGACCTTTGATCAGGCCCTTCAGGGTTGGGTTATCATTTTATATACCCCCTTCTGCACCCCTATAGAGTACGGTGCTTATATTTACCCACCCCTGGTGAGGTAGCTGGAGATCTACTAACAAAAAGGCATTGCATCGATATTCCTGGCACCTAAACGCAGCCTCAGCCTGTGCCCATCTCCCCTCCAAACCCAGCTTTGGGATGGCTTCGACCACAGGGTGATGGTGTTTGTGAGCAAAACCTGACCTCTTTGGGGGATTTTTTTTCCCCCCAGAATCTCCCTGGCACTAACCAGGGTCACATCCTGCGCCGGGGCAAAGAGCATCTGCGGCAGAGGGAAACCAGGAGTGTGAAAACCATCCACAGGAGCCGATGATTTGCCTTGGGCTGGGGCTGAGAAGTCAGCTCTAGCAAAAACCTGCTGCTAATAGGAATATTAACCAGGGAATATAACCCTGAAGCCAAAGCAGGGTTACGGTCCAGGGGGAGATGGGTACGGGGGGAGATGCCCGGAATAACATCATTGCCTCCAAGAAACAGGACAGTTACACAACTCACTCATCTCTGGAGATTTTGGCTACACCCTGGACACCCTCGGGAAAGTTCTGCCTCTGCATTCAACCAAGGTGACTTTAAACACCCTTTTGGCCCCACGGATTTAAATACACCCCCCAAGCCGGGCTGCCCCAGGCACTCCTCCTGAACTTCTTTCCCTCTAATCCTCTGCTCCATCGCCAGCTCTGCTGGGATTTATCCCACGGACAAATTTGGCCCCCGAGGGTGTCCTGCGTACGGGATGGACAGGCATCCAGTAAGCGCTGGTACGGGATCGCTGCCCGGCAGCTCCGCACGCACGGCTCTGCCGCTGGAGGGGAGACAAAACTCCCCGCAGCCTGTCCCGCTGCAGAGAGAGGTTAGGTGGCAAAGGAGGTTTTTTTTGCAGCAGGTTTGGACCCGTGTTTGCACAGGGAGCTTAATTTTCCCTGCGGGGAATAGGGCAGAGGACTGACCGGCTCATCACACCCATTTCCCTTGGGATCTGATATGGGATGAACCGGAGTAGGGTAGGACCAAGGAGGAGAAGACAGGAGGGATCCTGCAGACCCCACAGCCGCTCCCACGTAACGAGGCAATGGCCCTTAATTTGATTTTTCCCTAATTCTCAAGCAAAACGATGCCTGCAGAGACTTCTGCAAAGCAGCGCGTCTGCTGGGCTCTGCTCTGCGCCAGGCACGCGCTTCAGCCCACAGAGCAATTTACTGCAGTAATGAGCCCCTGCTAATTTTCCTTTTTCTTAGCAGAACTAATTAGCTGGGGTTCAGCACTACTATTTCAGCTACACGGCTCTCGGATGGAGCTGGGTCGGCTCCGCGGCACCTCTGCGGCCGCTTGAGATATCGGGGTGAATTTTTCTTATTTCTCAGCCGTGCACGAAGCACCCCTCCATTACCAAAAACCCCCCAGCATCAGGGAGGGCTGGATTTTGGGGGGGTGCGATATGCAAAAGCACAACCCAAACCCTTCAACGCCCTCAATTTAGGGCTGGGTTTATGGACCGACTCCAGCCGGACGGGCTGCCCTGGCACTGAGGCTAATGAAACGAGGGATGGTGATAATTAAGGGAGTATTTGAGCTCTGATTCAGGCACGGAGCATCCTTGGAGGCTTAGTGAGGTGGATGGGGTGTCTGCCACTGCTGGGAGCAGGGCAGGAACCGTCCCTGGAAGAAAAACAAGGAGCTTCTGGGTTTGCTGCCAGGGAAGATCCTGCAAAAGTTTGCGGCTCGTCCCCCTCCTCGGGAGAGACGTTTGCCAATCGAGCTCTTTAAATTCAAGGCAAATGTGTGCAGCTGCGAAGGAATAAGCAGGAGGGGAGAGACGCTGGTAGTTTAGGAATGATCAAAAAATAGGAAAGAATAATTCAAACCTCCGAGGGGATGATAGGGGTCTGGCAAAAGCTGCCTCCGCTTTCAAGTCCTCAGCGTGGGAACAGCAGAGAAATGGAAAAGGGGCCAAAATATGCTGAAATAACACAGTGGCTCAGAGTGAGCCCAGGGTTTCTCCTGCCCCACAGCACCAAAGGAGCCCAGAGCTCGGGAGCAGCCCGGTCTGAGACCCCTACGTGAGACCGTAGCTTTTAAAAGGAGAGGTTAAAGTGTGTCTTTAAGGGGGGGCAGGACGAGCCCCAACATTTAAACCCACAAATCGCACTAGCAAAGAAATGATCAGCCTGCATCAGTGGCCACCGACTCCTACGGGCTACTTCCATCTCCGTGCCTCAGTTTCCCCAGAGCTGGTGATGTGCTGTACAGCCAAGCAGGAGCCCTGAGGGAAAAGATGCACAGGAGGAAGATCCCAAACTGGATTCCCGGTGCTGGGATGGAGGGGTCCCTCGCTGCTGACCCCCACAGCAGGCAGAGAAGTGTGCCCAGCCGGACTCCTTTAATCCTCCCCAGTTTGCATACCTCATTCTGATTTTTCCACCCATATTTTTTTTATATTAAGGAAAAAAAAAAATCAGATTAACAGAGAGCCCAGTACATACAGTACACGCCATGAGACAGATGAAACCTTTCTGATACCCAGCCACAGAGTCCAAAATTAATCAGCTACGGATTAACCGGGTCAGGATGTAATTTAATAACAAACGAGGGCGAGTCCCTGCTAGGAGGGAGCCAACGTGGTCCTGCACTGGGTGCCCCATAAAAGCTGCCGCAGAACAACGCAGGTAGCAGGAAAAGCCAGATGGGGCGAGATGAGCTCTGCGGTGATGCAGGCTGCTCGCCGAAGGGAGCTGGCGATAGCCTGGGTCCGGGCCAGGCTTTGCTGCAGCTGAGCCCTCCTCATCTTCCCCGTGCTCGGAGCCAGGGTTTTAACCTGATTCAGGAAAAGATTTAAATGGGTTGTTGACTTGGAGGGTGCTGTGGTGGCTTTTGGGGACGCTTTTGGAGGCTGGTGGCCTGCTCTCCGCTGGGATTCGCGAAGCAATTGCCGCTGCGAAGTGTTTGACACGCTTTAGGAAGCGGCTGGGGGATGGACGGACGGACACAAAGCGCTTGCAAAGTGCAAGACAGTGCGGGGGGTGCACGGAGTGACCCCTTTCCCCTCGAGCATCCCGGCTCCGTCAGGGCGCCTGGACGGGGACAGGCAGCCATCCTCCCCGCTCTCACCCTCCTGCTTACCACGGCTGTAACGCGATAAAGACAATTTGATCCCGAATCGATAGGAAACTTTCCCAGTCTGTCCGAAAGCGCTGGGATAGAGGCAGAGCCCCCCCCCCCTCCCCGCCCCAACGTCCAGAGCTCAGCGCTGTAACCTCAGTCTGCTCCTAGGGACAAATAAACGACCTTGTCTCCCCCTCCCAGAATCCGCACTGGCAGCAAACCCTGCTAGGAGGTTATCGGCCAGAGCCAAAAATGGATATATGGTAAAAATGGAAAGCAATAGGAAGCCGCTAATCGGGTCAGATGGATACCTGCATTGATCCCAATTTTTGCAACAACAGCAGCTCAAAAGAGCCGGTGACAGGGTTTGGGGTCCCGGTGTCACTCGGGGCTTGCGGCATCGTGTGCTGAGCCAGAGCCGCTGCAGAGATCAGGGCAGCTCTCCCAAGCACATCGCAGCAACCCGTGACCCCGTGGTCCTCTCCAGGTGAGGGCATTATAATTTGGACCTGACAGCAAAAAGTAATTAAGGCTTAAAGTGATTGAGATGATGCCAGTGGGACCCTCTGGCTCCCGGCAAAGCCGGGGTTACTCGCAGCACACGCCCGGCGATCAGGAACGCTTCACCCTCCCTTTTCCTCCAAGGACAAACTAAACTTCTCCCCTGGTCCCCACCACCCAAAAAATACCCAACAAAAAAGGAGCGCAGCACCCGACTGCCCCAAACCCACCCGCCAAACCCTCCTCTCCTCCACCCCCAACTTCACCCCGCCGCGAAGGCTGCTGCTAAGAAGAAGGGAGAAACAAACCCAGCTTTTGCATCATCCTCATCCTCCTCCAGCGCGCGGGGCGCCCGGTCCCTCTGTCTCCATCCTCCTCCTCCTTCAGCTCTGTTGGCCGGGGGCTGCCCGGCGGTGCTGCCCCTTCGCCTCTCGCGGGCGCATGGCGATGCTCGTACCTCTCCTGCGCTGGGTGGAAAGGCGATGCCGGTACCCACGTGAGCCCGGTGGGACTCCTTGCCCTCATTCTCCTTGTGCCTGAAATGGGTTTTTGCTCCCTCGCTGGGTCCTGCCCGCCGGCAGCAGCAGCATCCGGGACCCCAACTCCCCACCTTCATGTCCACAAACGCGTGCACGGCCTTTGCTTTCCAAGCGAGGGTGAGGAAGGAGCAGCCCGGAGCAGAGGAAGGGGACGTGATGCTCAGACGTGGCCCTTTCTGTCTCCTCCACGCAGAGCTGCTCACTGGAGTGCTCTGCCACACGCAGCCAGCACAGTGCTGGTTTCACAGGGACCCTGTTTGTTTGCACCAACTTGAAACGAGAGAGAAGCTGGGAAAACAGGACCCTCCGCTGCTCCTGCTGCCGGCGCGGCTGCACACCGAGGTACCGACCGGTTGGAAGCATCCAGGGCTCCTCTGGCCATGGGTCCCTTTGGCCGGGCACTTCTTCAGCTGCTGCCAACGTCTGGGCCTGACTTTGCTCCGGTGTATGGGAAAATCCTGCGTTCCCGGGAGCCTGTGGTTGCCATTAGGGGAGCTCCCAAACTGCCGAAGCTTCGGGAGCAGGAACTGCCCCCCTGGGTGCTTTTTCCATCCCATTTTTATATGGCTGGGATGCCTGTTCCTCCATGAACCTCTGTAGCGGGGGGGCCACACCTTGCCTGTACCACACTGGGTCCTGGCCGTACCCTGGATACGGCCAAGAGCAGCCCCAGCCAAGTGCAGAGCAGAGGTTGCTGGATTCGGCATAACCCCTCAGTCCAAGGAGCCATCGGGGCTGTGAGCATCACCGACTGCCTTCAGTGAAGGCATGTGAGCTGCCATTTCAAGCCCCTGCCTGCTTTGCCAGCAGGATTTGATGAAACTGCAGCTATTTCCCGTTCCATTTCTTTCCCCAGCCCCTGCAGAGAGCATTGCGTTCCTTCCCTGCCCCAAAACTTCACAAGCAAAGGCAAAAACAAGAGCATCACCCTGGAAAGGGACCCAGCAAACAGGAATGGGGCGAGTAACAGCCAGGGCATTTCCCGACTGACCTCCAAAAGCCATCCCTGGCCCTTGCCCGCATCCTGAATCCTCCTGCCAGCAGCTTGGGATGCTGAGCCTTTCCCTCAAGCTTTATTCCAGCCTGTGTAATTGGGGCAGGTTTCCATGCTGTGCCGTTGAATCAGGAAAGGAAAATATCGAGATCAGCCTGCACTGAGCCCTTTCAGCGGCCTCCTGGCAGCAGGGTGCACGAAGTTGGGGTCTCCCAGAGGTGCCACTCGAGAAAAAACCCAAGGCAATAAAAAGAAATAAAAAGAAAAGAACATCCTGGAAAATCAGGTCTGGAAAATCTCCCCCCCAGCTGTGGGGAAAAGGAGATGTCAAAGCTCAGACAAAGCAAAAAGCTGCCCCTCGGGGTCATCTTCCCCCGGCAACCCCAGGCTCCTCATGCGAAGTTGGAGCTGATTTTGCTTTGGAGCTGATATTTCCCGATCCCCTTCCCATGACCTTTAAAAACAGATACAGCCAAGCCCCGCGGCAGCCAAGCCCGGAGGGGTGTACGGCCGCCCCGGGATGGGGTGCCCTGGTCCCCGCTCTGCGCCCAGGGCAGCACTTAAGTGACCACGGCAAAGCCGTGGTTATCCCAACTGCATGCCATGAGCTGAATTTCATCTTGGGATGCAACGGGAAATCATTCATGGGGGCAGAGACACATGATTTTGGCTGTAAAAGCTGCAGTTTTAAGCCGCTTAGGGGTCGGGGGAGATGCAAAGGGAACGGCTCAACTGAGGAAGCCAAATTGTATTGCTCTGGGAATCAGCAATACGATCATTTCTTCCCCATTAAAAATTAGGCTTTATTTGGTTGAGGCTTTGCCTGTATGGAAATTTCTACAATCTCTACAGAGATTGCCTCCCCCTGAGACCATGAAACTCATCACACATCAAACATGGAACAACTCTTATGGAGTAACTCTGGGGTGATGCTTGCTTGAACCCGAACCCCATACTAACGAGGGAAAGTCTCTTTGGCCCCTTCTGAGGCCTTCCACCCAACCTTTACCCCCAGTGACTGGTTTTCTATGGGCTTTTTCATTAGCGCTTGGAGGATGGAAGCGTTCGTTAGTGCGAGAGCCGCAGTGGGCATTGAGCCAGCGCCGGGACTAGCTCCGTCTGTGCTCCCGCACCGACCCACAAGACCAGGGAAGACGACCTAAACCAGACTCTCTGAAAATCGTATGTTATTCTTCGCCACTAAATGCAAACTGTACTGAATCCACTGGAACTAGAAGCAGGTTCGACCCAATATTCCCACTAACCCTCCCCACACCCTGCCCTGCCTCACTGGGGTAAGCGCCGCGCAGCTTCGTGCAGTGGGGATTCCCACGCTCAGTCCCCCGGGATCACCTAAAACATCCCTTTTATTTCCAGGCGAGACCAAGCCAACCTAAAAAGAAAGATCCCATTAACTATTATTATTGCAGCCTGAATCTGATGTCATCCGCTTCTGCATCTCATCCCCTCCCCATTTAATTCATCCCAAGAGAACGGATACTCCCGCCGCTCTTTCAGGCTTTAAGTGACTACTTGGCAGCCATAGATTTCAGCTTGTCAGAAATACTGATGAATTATTTCACTCCAGGTCCTCACGGTTTAATTTGAGCAGGCTGAAGGCAACTAGTATTTCCTCGCGTGTGTTTCAATGTCTTCAACGTTTCTTGCGTATGCTCCAATAAAGCAGATTGCAACGGCTGATGATTTTCTAATGGAAGACTTGCAAAGCATTCAAACCCATTAAAAAGATCACAGCCAAGAGTAACTACTTTACTTAAGTCTTGGAAGAGAAACAAAGGCTGTAAATGCTCAAAGCACAGAGCGTATCCGTCCGGGTTCAGGCACAAACCCAAGAGTATCCAAAAATCCTGTATCAGCACAACTTGGTATAAAACCATGAGCCAAGCACCATTTTAGCTAGAGATAAATGGAAACCTTTTCAACTAGGTGACTCTTCCACATCCTAGTGATAATAAAGGAAAATAAAAAGAGTGGCTTAATATAGGTGGGAACTTTCCACAGGTGTTGGGCTCAGTTACATTTCCATCATATCATCAATGCCGTACAGACTTTTATAAGCACAGTAAATAAAATTAAAACCAGTCACTCACCTGCAGCCCCGTTCAGCCAGCCTAAATTACAGCCCTTCCTCAAGCAATAAGAGTATCTTGGGTGGTTATGGACGTGGCCAGTGCCCGAGCGTCTCTGACACACAGGTAAGGATTAGAAAGAGTTTGTTTCAGGAAAGACTCAGATTCGGAAATCCTACACCCTCGTGAAACCCTACCTTGCCTTGCTGTCCTTGGCTTTAAAGGAAACACGGGGAAGAAACGCGGTGCTGCAAGCAGGGCTGTGGTGCATCTTCACACGCAAGGGTAACAACTGCCCCAAACAAACCCAAATTCTTCGGCAACCAGCCCCAAAAGAGGGGTTGTACCCCCAAGAGCTCAGCTCCTGAGCTGAACCCCCCCAAGTGATAGCTTCATTACATGGGAGCAGATCTGTCCCCGTCATTGCTCCATGGGCAACATACACATGGGGTGAGGGATCCCCCTTGACGTTAAGAGCTTCCTACCTGGCAGCAACACCTGTTTTAAGAAGCAACATTCACATTTCAAGACCAAAAGAGTCCAGCAGCTCTTACCTGCCCAGATGTGGGCTGTAGTCCAGTCTCTCGGTCCCACCAAGGCACGTTGCTGCCTCAATGGGAGCTGCATGGCTTCAGGCTTGGGTCCTGGCCTCACCGTTCTTCCCTGTGCAATGCCTAAGGGACACAAGGCCAATACTTTGGGGACCGATTGACTTGTGGTCCTTCCACATCCCAGGGAGGCCCTGGGAGCCTTTCAAGGGGTTTGCCAGGAGGCGCTGAACATCCCACACTGTGGGCAAACTCAAAAAAACCAGCCCTGCATTCAGCTCTGGGCAGCAGCATCAGGCAACGCCAGGGAAGAGGTGACGTACCCCAAGGTCGCAGAAGAGTCTTCCTGTTAGCGAAGACCCACCTCGTTCCCTGAGCCACCAAGAACCAGCTGTAGGAGACTTTGGCTGCTCTGATGGGTCCTTCCAAACCTATGGTATGGTGTCCTGGTCATCTTTATCCCAAGAATACATGGGATGGGTTAAGCCCAGCTATCTTCTGCTTGGTGAGGAGGATGGGAGGAAGGTACATGCTGGAGGCTGCAGGGTAGCCATGAGTTTCTTGACCAGGATGGATGGGTCTTCTCCATCTCTCCTTGCTACATTGAACTGATCTGCATCTTGGTATCAGGTACCACGTCCAATCCTGCAGTAATCATGTGGTGGTAGAAGGAAAGGTCCATGGCTTGGCCAAGTCATCAGCTTGGCCATTCTGCTTTAACCCAACTCACAAGGAAGTCCCAAAGACTTACCTCATCCTTTAAGCACCACCCAAAGCCATGCATGCCCAGTATCCCTAGGAGATGGTACTGCCTCATGGGTATTTCCCAGAGGTTACTGTTACACTGCAGTAATGGGGAATCTCATTAATTACTCGTTCAGCTGAATGGTGGTAACGAAGGCACGGGACATATCAAGAATCATGTTAGCATGGCAAGTGGCACAGGAACACCCAGAAAGGGTGATGCTCCGCAGAAAGGCCTGAAGTTGTTACAAGGACGTCAGGAGACTTGATACAAAAGGCCGCCTTATTAATAGCTAATGGGCAAATAAATTATGTACCCACTCGGGTGGATTGTGTTTCTCCCTCCTCACAGCACCGTGCCATCTCCGTCACCTCCTTTCTCTGTCCCACTTGGTTCTTTCTTCTCCTTTATTTTCCTGCTTTGCGGGACTTAGGTGTGTTTGCTCATCACTGAAAGCTTCAAAGCTGTACCGCTGAATCCAGCCTCTCCCCAGGGTCTCAGCTGCCCACATCCACCCAGAGCAGCACAGGGGACCACCAGCCACCCCGAGCCCTCTTTGAGGACGGTCAGACACTGCCCCCACCGCACCAGGGCAGCTCCCACTCCCAGAGACCCATCGATGCCCTGGAAACGCCAAACCTGAAAGAGAAGCTCCAGGCAGCGAAACAAAAGCTTCTCACGGCGGCTTTCTCCAGGCTGCTTTGCAGGATGCGACCTGCCCTGCCTGCCATCTGCCCGGCCCCGGCAGGAGCAGCCCGAGCTGCCGGTGCTGCAGGCAGCCAAGCGTCAGCAGCTCTGCGCCGGCCATGCTCCAGCGGGTCCCTGGCAAGCAGAGAGGGAAGGGGAAGGCTGGGCGATGGCATGGGGGGGAGAAAGAAGGGGGTTGCTCCATGCACTCAGGAGTTGGGGTCCCCAGTACCCCAACAACCCAGATCAGGAGAAGGGAAAGCTGAGACTAACTTAGTAAAAGGAGGTTTGGGGATGTCCCTGTTCCCTGCACGGCTTGGCCGCTGTCCCCAGCTCCGCAAAGCCCAGGGAGGGCATGAATCTGCCTCGTCAGTGCATCCCCGGCTGGGATAACGTGGCAGCGGGTTTGAGCAGCCGCTTGGGTCGCAGGCAGGCCGGGACTGCCACCCTCTCCTATTTCAACAGGGGCAGCAATTTCCCCTCTCGCCTTCCTGAGCCCCGTTTCCCGTCTGGTTTGTGTGCAGCACTCTGGTATCTGCCTGATGCCGCAGCCAGTATGGTCCTTCCCACCAGACGCTCCCTCCCTGAGCTCTAAATGCCGTTCGTGAGCCCACATGCAGCATTTTTAGAGGAAGCCAAAGGCTGTTGGAGTGCACGTTTTGTTAAACATCTTGGAGCTCACCACACGCCGCCCCTGTGCTTTGGGGCTGGCTCCCGTCAGCAAGAGGAGCACAGAAAATAAGGGATGCTCACACAGGTCAACCCTCCGCTATTGCTTTGAGTCAGCGATCTCAGGCAGGTCTGCGGTACAACCCCATCCCCAATACACAGAGGAGGTGAAGAGCATTTAGGGCAGAGCCAGGAGCAGCATCCCAGACCCTGGACCAGCTCTTTAACCGGAGGACGATGGTCCCACCATCACTGTCCCTGTGGTCCGAGGCCCCCTTTCCCCAGCACTCCCCCCGTTCTCTAATCTTTCGTTATCACTTTCTCTGCCCACTCTGATTTCACCGGGCCGTGCTATGCTATCCCTCGCGCCTGGGTGGTGTTGGGCAATCCGATCCCCACCCCCTCATCAGGCTGTCTATAAACACTGTCACTAATCACCCCGGACCCCATGGTGACCCCGATGAAGTTCCACCCTGTGGGTCTTCATTGCCCAACTTGATGCTGCCCCATCAACAGGTAGGCTCCTGTTCCATGCCTGTCACCCTCTCGGCAGGTTTGCATAACCCTAACCCACGTCACAGCAGCTCCTGGTCACCAAAATCAGGCTATTCTGTATCAGTAATAAGAAACTCTCACCACCTCTGACCAGAGCACATATCTGCTCACACCATTGCTTCCTCCCTGGGGAGAGCAGCATCTCACCCCAGCATCCATGAAGGATGACATCAAAGCATCCATCTCCAGCCCTTATTTAACTCCCACAACAGCCTCCTCCATGAAGGGGCTGTTGCTTGTCCATTTTCTATCAGCCAAAGGATGAGGAATCACAGAATAGTTTGGGTTGGAAGAGGTCTCTTCCTTTAAAGGTCATCCAGTCCAACCCCCCTGCCATGAGCAGGGACATCTTCAACTCCATCAGGTTGCTCAGAGCCCCCTCCAACCTGGCCTTGAATGTTTGCAGGGATGGGGCACCTACCACCTCTCCGGGCAACCTGTGCCAGTGTTTCACCACCCTCATCATAAAAAATTTCTTCCTTATATCTAGTCTGAACCTACCCTCTTCTAGATTAAAATGATTCCCCCTTGTCCTATCACAGCACACCCTGCTAAAAAGTCTGTCCCCATCTTTCTTCTAAGCCCCCTTTAAGTATTGAAAGGCTGCAGTAAGGTCTCCCCAGAGCCTTCTCTTCTCCAGGCTGAACAACCCCAACTCTCTCAGCCTTTTCTCATAGGAGAGGTGCTCCAGCCCTCTGATCATTTTTGTGGCCTCCTCTGGACCCGCTCCAACAGGTCCATGTCCTTCCTGTGCTGAGGACCCCAGCGCTGGATGCAGGACTCCAGGTCAGGTCTCACCGGAGCGGAGCAGAGGGGCAGAATCACCTCCCTCGAACCAGCAGCAAAGGGAGGAGGCGATGCGCTCGCCCACCTTGTCTCTGCCGCGGGGAGTGGTGCAGGGCTGTAGATGTGGCTGTGTCACGTTTTGGGGTGAGCAGCAAGGCAAAGGAGAGGGAGATGGTACCTTTTCAGACAATCAGGGAAGAAAAGAGACACAGATGGAAAATAAAAGGCTGCTGCAGGTGGTAATGAAAGGCTTCTCCTTCGGTGCCCCTGAAAACTAGGGAAGGTGGAGGAGCGAGGGGGAAAGTCTGAAATTAGGACCTCTGCTAGGTCGTTTCTTCTCCCTGCACACGATGGGGACAGCCAGGAGGAAGGCGAGGAGATGGCTCTGGTGCCCTGGTTGTAATCAGCCTCATTGGAGGGGAAGGCTCCTCCTGTGAGGTGCAGGAGACAAGCATAAGGCAACATCCATCCCGAGTGGATATTCCTACTTTACAGAGTCTTAAGGCCAAGCATGGCACGACTTCATTGTCCCAAAACCCTGTCCAAAGCGAGGTTATAGATGGGGAAACTGAGGCACAGAGCACACAAGAGGGCTGAGCTGCCACAACGTCCCTTTGCAGGGGGTGAGGGAGGTGCAGGTCCGCTCCCTTCACTCCTCTTTCCGTCCACAGGCAGCAGCTTGAGGGAGCAGCTCTGCCTGTTCGGGTTACTCCATCTGAGTCTCCAGATCAGGTCCCTGCAGCAGATAAAGCCTGGTAACATCAGAAAGTGCTGGCTGGTGTCTCCAAAGCAGCTGTTTCTGTCTGCTCTGTGGTTACCGTGTCTTGCTGGCTAAGGGTGGCTCTGAAAAAATGACCAAGAAAATTAAAGTTACTGTCAGTAATCTTAAAATCACCTCGCAGGGGAATTTGTGCCCCTCCCAGAGAAGCTTCAGTGGACCATAAACCAAAAAATATCAAAGTATTTTGTATGAGGAATTAAATCCAACAGTGCCCCTGTCTGGGGGATGGAAATATAGCAGCTTAATGCAAGACTATTTTTACAGCATGCCACCACATTTATTTAAACCTCATCAGCATGGGGGGCAACCCACCGTAGCACCCCACCGTCTCCAGGACCCGACGGCTGCATCCAGACCCTCTTCCCTCGCTGCCCGAACCCAGGGCTGCGCTGCTGATGGAGCTGGGCCCCCAAGTCCCATCCTCTGCAGCGGGGAGGGATGGCACACGGCAAATTTACCTGAAAAAAAAAGAGAGAGTCCTGCAGGTCTTGGCAAGTGGCTGCAATATAACAGTGCAAGTGGCTGCGATATAACAGCTCCAGCCAGAAGAGGACAGTGGTGCATATGTTTTATTTAGGGATGTGCTACCTACAGGCACGCATGCACCCAGAGGGATTTGAAGGGCTCTAGTTCCCCTCCCCGCTATTAAAATCACCCATTTCAACACACACAGCAGGGTATGACAGGGGTCAAAGTCATTCCCAGGGATGAAAACCCATCCAGCTGCGGGTACAAATGAAGCCATTGCGCTCAGAGAGGCTCAGCGGGACGTTGGCTGCAGCAGGTCTCAGCTCCGACGGCCTCTCCGGCTGCTGGGGGGCGGGGGGGAGCAGGGATGCATCGCAAGGAAGGCTGAGCCTGGAGCCAAAAAGAATTGGTCTTTTGGGGGAAAACTTTCACCTCAACAGAAAATGGGACTTACTGGGCTGATTAGAAAGGTGTAGAGGAAGCTGCTTCAGCTGGTGTCTAGGGAAGGAGAGAAAGTGCGTGCATGTACATATATCTATGCCTACACACGTACAGAGACACAAAAGAGAATGCAAACACATACATATCAATATACATATAGGTATAACTACACAGGAACAGGTATTCAAGCGGTTTCCTGTACCTCAACGTATATTCCTAACCCCAAGCTGCGGTTATCTGACCCCAAAGGCGAGACCTGCCCACCACGGAGGGGCCGGCACAGGCTGCTGGGCTAATTTCTTGCTTGTAATTAAAAAGGGTGAGGATGTGGGGTGAAAGCAGAGCTGGAAACCTGCCAGGCCCCACTCACGCACCAGGCTCCTGCCAACGCTCCTCGCTCTGGGGAAGGAGGCAAGGGTGGAAATACAGGGAGGGAGCCTTCTGCTAACAAAAGCCACTGGATTTAGGGATCTGGGATCAAAATGTCCTGGGGATTTAGGCACCAGCTCTCAGGAGCTGCAATAAGAGCTTGGTTCACAGCTGTTTCATATTCTGGACCTCAAGTCTATATATATTCCTCTAAAAATCATTCACCCCTGGGATGAAAAGCCAGGTTTGTCCCATAAGAAGTATTTTCTCAGCCCCACTCCTGCAGGGCAGGGGGGAGAGGAGGCTTTTGGTGATGGATACCAATGTTTGCATCAGCCAGGATGCTGCAGGCACTGGAAAGGTCCCATTTCCCCTCTCCCAGCCCCCTCAGCTTGCTCACCTGCTGCAAAAAAACCTCACTTTTCTGCTGGTTTAGAGCTCAAATGGGCTCATGCCAGAGCTGGGGAAAAGGCAGGCCCTCTTCTTGGTGACAGCTAAGCGTTAGATCATGAAACTTCACTCCTGCAATGGAGGCAGAGATGCTGGATGCAAAGGGCAAAGATACGGTTCAGGAACAGTCTTGGTGGAGATGAGGCTTTCCAGCATTCTCCCTAAACACTGTTTTCCTCCCCCAAGCTCGGCTCTTGCAATCCAAAACCTGGTTTCCAGAGAACTCCCAAAGCTTGGCAAATCAGCGTGACGACCTGTCACATCCCGCTCCGTCAATCCCCGCCACCGCCGCCGTGCACAACCGAGCAGAAGTGATGGGAAAAGACCTGACAGATGGGAGCTCCTTCACCCTCCTTCATCCATTCTCTCTCTTTTTCACCTCCAATGTGATGTTTAAAAAGCTGCCCTGGATCCTCAGCTGGTGTAAACCTGCCTTGATGCAGCGATGGTCCTGGAAGTTAAGGGGGTACAAGTGCCCTCTGCAAAATGTACCCTCTTTGGGGTAAAAAAGGGAAAAAAACACCCAGTCAGCACCTTCACGCAGTCCCTTGGGCAGAAAGAAATTACACTTAGACCCTCTTAAACACTGATATGTTCACCAGGAGCTCTTAGGCACTGATATATTCATCAGCCCAATGGCCTTTGCACCCCACAGCCTTCCTGGGGTGAAATATTAAAAATAGGCATTTCAAAAAACCCAGATGTTTGCTCCTGACTCCAGGTGGCTCCTGGGGGGTTGGTTTCTCATTGCTGCCCCAAAAAGGTCCCCGCCATCCCCCCCAGCCCTCCTCCTGCTCCTGCCAGCTCAGCAGGCAGCACCGCACCCCCACTTCGATGGTGCGTGCCCTGAAACAAGTCAGCAAAATTCGCTGGTGTGAAACAAAACAACCCACAGAAACCCACCTCTCCTCATCCTTTCCATTAACAAAACCCTCTTCCCCCTCCCCGGATCCCGCAGGGGAGGACGATGCAGACAGGAGCTGCCAGAAAGCTGTCACAACATCCCCAGCACTGCTGCGTGTGAAATACAGATCCGCACCCTCAAATAGTCACATCTTGGCTTTCATTTCTGTCTAATGATCTAAACGCAACCCCTGCTCCCCTCGAAGCTCTGCCTGGCTTTGCTCACCTGCTTTAACCCAAGAGCAGTATATATCTGGCTGTCCCAGTAAGACCAGCTGCCCCAGGGATGGTCCCAGACTGGTTTGCCTTTGCCAAAGGTCCTTTTCTAACCTCAGGCAGGTGGAGCTGCTCGCCAGATTATCATCAGCTTCATTCCTCAGGTGCCCAACTAGCCCACAGCTTTGGAAGGCTGCAGCTCCCCTGATGATGCTGATAAGCAGATTTTCCTGCTGGTCAGGACCAGATGTGCCGGTTGGGCTGAAAATGTGGGTGAAAATTTAGGAACTGGGCAGGGAATAGGAAGGAAAAGGATCTTGGTGGTGATCAGCACCCTGTTTGACCCCAGCTCCAGCACTGGTCGCAGCATCCTCCCTCCCCATTCCCCACTGCTTTACTAAGAAGAGGGTGAAAAGGAGCAATGAAGATGCTAGACCATCGCTGGAAGATGCTGGATCATAGCTGAGGGCTGGCCCATCTTCTCTGCCCCACAAATCACACACGGGGACAAATTCATGCAGAACCAGGCAGGGCTCTGCAGCACAGTCCCCAAGGCACATGTCCCTGGAGACGTGACATGGGAAAGGTCTGGAGATGCTGTCCCCATCCCCATCCTCCTCCGCGGGCAGCTGATGTTGATCACTCCTGGAGGATCCTGGGGTAAATGAGCCTCTGCTTGCACCCATAAAACTGCCAGATGGGCTGCACCCCTCAGAGAGCTGAACCTTGGGGAGCCTCTGGAAGCAATTCCCAAGTGGGAAATAGCTCCCTGGATTGTCCCCTCTCCAGCACTGGCTTTCTTTGCCGGGATTAGAGAGAAACACTCCTTTTCATCCTAACATTACCTGCCCCGTGGGCAGCCCACGACCCTGCTCAGCTTGCAACCTGCCGCTGTCCCCCCCAACTCCGGGGGGGCTTCTTGGAAAAGACTTTTAAGCAAAATATTAAAGCTATCCCCCCAGCAAATCCCAGCTGGGACAGAGCTTTGCTGCAGCGCACTGAAAGCCCGAGGAGGAGCTGAAATTGGGGTAGCCAGAGGATGGCTTGGGGCAGGGGGGGTGTGCATTGGGGGAGCCCTTTAAAATCCCACATCAAAGTGGAGCTGCCTCTGGTTCGGACACAGGGACAGGGACAACCCTCAGTCAGCTGCCTGGGCATGCTCCATCCTCTTTTTTTGGGGCCAGCAATGACTAATGCTCCTCCGGGAGCAAGGAAATAATTACGGGTCTTTCCCAGGGAAGGGATAGCCCTTAATTACGAGGCTGGGCAAACCCTCAGTGTAACCTTCTGAATTTCTCTCCTCCTCAGATGAGCTCCTCACACCTTGTTTCTCCATCCGCTAAGTAGGAATGATCCCTCTCTCCCACCCCACTGGCATGACGCAGTCCTCGCTGGCACATCTCCATGGGATTAATTACGCAGAATCATTTAACACTTTTTTTTTGATTATGGCTGAATAACCTCTTAGGGAAGCCTCGGTGATGGTACGTGCCCACTCATGCACAAACAGGGAAACTCAGCTTTTCCCCTCTGCAAAAACCCGGGGCATCCTCCGTTTGCAGGCTGATGGTGCTGAGTCTCTAACCATGCATGCAACCGGCGCTGCTCCGTAAGAGCACCCAGGTTTTGGGGTGCAGGCATCCAAATGCTCCCTTCTCCAGCCTTTACTTTACCCCTGGGGGGGGGTACACAAGGAAACACCCCCCAGGAAAAGCCAAAAAATCCCGTGTTGCCATCAGTTACAAACCTAATCCCCCAGAGCTTCGTATGGTGGCTGTTTTGGGCATGGGGAAACTGAGGCACAGAGGGATCTGTGGGTGCAGGTGTTCAGTGGGGCTGTGGGAGCTGAGCCCGGGGCCAAAAGGGTGCAACCCCCCCCCCCCCCCCCCCAACTGCAGCTATGGAGTTGAGGGGCCGAATCCCCAGCTAGAGTAACATGGCATATCCCCAACAAGTCAGGCTGGCCCCCACGTCAGCAGTGACTTAGGCGGCCAGTTTTTAGGCTGGCACGGGCCAGGCTGGCAGCAGAGCCCGGCTGCTCCGCTGCCCTGGCAGCCCCGCAGGGCCCGATCCTGCTCCGAGCTGTGTCACGAGCTGCCTTTTGGCTGCCCGCTCCCCTCTTGCTGCTCCGCCAAGGATTTGCAGCCTCCGTGGGGAGGCAGGAGCTATAAAACCCCATTTTAATTTTGCTCTCGCCGGGGACGGCGAAGGAAACAGAGCTGCAAATCAAACAGCCTCGCTCCATGCCTCCCGCTGCAGGCAAAGAAAATCCAACAGCCTGGAAAGCCGGAGAGGGCCGGATCCTTCCGCAGTGGGAATCAGTGGAGTCAAGGGGCAGGGATGTCCTGCTCGTTGCGAACCACCGCCGTGCCGCAGCCGGCATGGCGAGACCGGTGCTGGCTTCCCTCCCTCTCCACGGGGCATTTAGCAGGGCTGGGCTGTAGGGCCAGACTCTGCCATCGCAGGCAGGATGCTCCTGGATTCTTCTGCATGCCATACTGGTGAGACTGGTCCAGCACCAGGCTCAGGCTTATTTGGATGCAAACAAGATGGCACCGGCTTGAGAACAAGCCCTAATCCCGGGGAGAGGAGACACAGGGTTGTGGGTTTCTTTTTCCCAACCTGTTTCTCCCTCATTCCTCCCCTCCAAAACCTGACTCCGATTTACATCACCTGCTCCCCTTTAGATCCAAAATGGTGCCAAAATCCATCCGCAGGCTGGTGGGAGTCAATCCTGATGGGGAGAAGCTGCCAGGGACAGAAAGGCAAAGAGGATTTTCCATCCCCCTTTTGCAGCTGAGGTTTTGAACACTTATTTTTGCCTCGAGGGTGTGATTGAAGCCCTTGAGTCCCCAGAAAATGTGTCTTGCAGGGGGCTGCGTTATGCTTTCTGCGAGTATCCTTGGGGTAAATTGCTCGGGGGTGAACAGGAGTATGGAGGGATTTGCAGCATATTCCCCAATCGCTGGAAACCACTTGCGTGACCAATGTTACCTGCGGGAAATCGCTCCCTTTCGAGCCACGCAGGCTGGGTTACAAGACCGCCCGGTGCCAGGGATGACCAAAGGAATGGCAGCTCAGTGGGACGCAGACCCTTTTGAAATTGCCCCCTTGCTCAGGCACAGGGACGCACAGGCTTGGGGACAAGCCTGGAGCCAGGACTTACACCCATGCAGGGGGCTGGGCAGGCGCCGCAGCATCTCCCGCACCCGGAGACCTCCGACGTGCTCAGGCGTGTCAGCAGGGTACCAAACGCGTCCTCCCGCTGCACCAGCCCTGTGCCACTTAGAAAGATGCGCAAGGAGGAAAAAATACATCTTGCATCGGTGCCAGGTTCATCTCGCCGTGCCCTGTACGTGCCCGCTCGCTTTCCCCCCCGAGCCACCCCGAGACCCTCACTCCCTCCCCACTTTCTCGACCGCTTTCTCGACCACGGCCTATCCCTCCGCCGGAGGAAACCTCCCTGCTAAATACAACGGCCCCTGCCAAGATAAAAGCAAAGCTGTGAATAATTCATGTTTCAATCTTTTTTACCACCGTCTGCTGTAAATATTTAAATAGCACCAAGATGTCTAGAGCTGAACTTGGGGAGGATGAATCTGAGCAGAGCCTCCAGCTTGGGGGGCAGCCCCGTGGAGGGGGGCGAGGTGGGGACGGTGCGTGGGGAGGGCGGCAGATGCCATGGGGACAGGATGGGACACTTCTTTGGCTGTGTGTACGCTGGGGCAGGGACAAGGGAGCCCCAGGGGAAAAAACTGATTTATATTTCGGTAAGGAGCAAATGTCCAAGCCTTCCTGCCCTTCTGAAAACAGGGCAGTTCAGAAAGGGATGTACTTCCACTGTAGGAAAGCGGTGAACATTTCATTGAAAGGAATATCCAGATGACGTGGTTCAACTTTCAGCACCCTCCTCCCCTCTCCTCTGCTGCCTTCCCCGGCTCAAGACCTCGGTGGAATTTCATCCGAATTTATGATTGCCGCAAAACCGATCAGCAAGTCCCCTCTGCTCCGGTCTGCAGCTCCCTGCGCTCTGCTCTCCACCTGGAAAACAAGAAAATAATGTCTATCATAAAAATAACATGTGGCCCTGTGCCATCTCCCAGCTCCTGGTGCAGCATCCAGTCAGGACACGAGGGGCAGCTATTGGGGATATTTACCCAGTCCCAATGGATTGGGAACATCTGGGAGCTCGTTGCAGGAATTAGAGATCCCCTTCAGGGACAAACCCCATCCCGACACTGGTTTTATTTTATTTTTATTTGCAGCACGCAGAACAGCACATCCCTGGGAAGTCGCCACATGCCTGAGCATCTCCTCCTGCTTCAGCACCACTTCGGTATTTTGCAGCCCTTCCCGTAGGTAATGGCTCGGAGCAATTACCGCTGTGTCCGCAGGGACACTCTGCTCCTGGGTCCTCTGCTGACGTGTGCCTCGCCGGCCACCTCATCCTCCCCTGTGCACGGCGAGCCTGCATCTCCTCAAGGCTCTGCTTCGAGTCCCCTTTGGGGATGCACTCAGCTGCTGAAACTCTGGGCATTTTCTTCCTGGAGATTAAAGTGGTTTTCACCAGGATTGGGAGTTTTCCAGCTTTGCAAGAGCTCTTTTAAATGCACTGAGTGCCCTTCACTCTTGCATTTCTCCCTGCACCAGCCTGTGCATGTGAAGATGTGCTCATGCTGCTGTCGGTCCTCCTCTCGGCGAGACGCTGGTTGCAAATCCCTTCATCATCCTCCAGTGAAAAGGCAAAAAAAAAAAAATCCAGGAGTTTTGCCGCCGGCTCCAGCCCTTGCTCCACGCCCCGGTGCAATGTCCCAGCCACCGAGCTGTCACCCGGGGCAGAGGGACCAGCCGGCACCAGCAGCTCCCGCCCGTGCCACGGCTTAGATCTACAGCTCCATCACTGCAGCGGCTTTGGGGCCATCCTTGGAGAAAAAACAGGTCCAAGGTACCTCCACAGAGCCTGACCCTATAATTCTTCTTTTAAAGACAATTTCTGGGCTGCAAACAGCTTTCCCACCTCTGGAGGCTCTTTGCAGGGGTTGGTTGGTTTTCCTCCCTAGAATTAGACTAAATGAAGAGTTTGGGACACCAAAGAATTTTTCAGTTTGAATATCTGAATGAGTGGTGCTTTTAAGCCAAGCATTTCACTCAGTTTTAACCTTTTAAAAGCCTTTTCCCAACCAACTTAACATCTGAAACAAAAGAGATTTTGTTTTCCCAATGAGATGCTTTGAAAACTTCAAATCTTTTTCCTCATCTACATTCCCAAGCCAAGATATTAATCAAAACAATATGTTTCCCACCACCACCACAACAACAAAAGGCATTCAGTCGATGAATCATCATTTTTCTGTGAAAAAAAACCTCCCACATTTCCCCAGGTCCCTGTTCAGGAATGGCCCTAATCGCTGCACTAGCCCCTGTGGCCAAAGCAGTTGTGGTGGGTCCTGGTCAGATGTGGGGGTTTTCTGGGTGTGGGTGCAGGTTCAGGTTATCTGGGCAGGGTTTACTCCTTTCTTTGAGGTCGATGGCAAGATCTACAACCTTTTTGGCATCACGGGCTTTGCCTGGTTGGCTTATTCCACCCATCCCCAGAGATTTTGGAGCCTGCAAAGGGGAAGGAGAGCATGCAGATGAACTAAGCACCAGCGTGCAGATCAGCTGGGGATGGTTTCCCAGCTCTTGGTTGCTCTCCCCACCTCTGGTAATGAAGAGAGAGGGAAATGTCCATGCACCAGTGAGATTTTACCAGGCTGTATGGACCCCACGGGGGGACGTCACCCCCTTTCAGCCCAGGGACTGCATCGAGTGCCGTAGAGCCCACAGGCAGCTCAGATACCCACTCCACGGGACCTTGGCCACTGACCGGGCCTCAAACTGTCCCCAAAATCCCAGGGCTGATGGGGGGAGCGCACTGGGCACAGGGGCATCGGCCGTGGGGCTTCATACCACTGCACGAGAGGTTGGAGCAGGATTGAGCCCGTAGGGTGCTGGGTGCTGTTGCTGACGGTGGTCCAGGTGGCTTAAGAAGAACAGAGAAAGAGAGAGAAAGGGGGCAAAAAAAGAAAACGCCAAGATTAAACCCTTAGCTGATCAATTTTCCGCAGAAGGCCGCTGGAAGGCTGGCGGGTTCGCTCTGTACTAAGTGGTTTATAGATTTCCTCTAAATAGGAAGACGCAGCTGCCGGTGTACCACATTGGGAAGGGCACAAATCTGGCACAGGGGGACAGGGGACAGAGGCAGGGACTGCTGGCTTGGCTCCTTCCTCCTTTTTCCCCCAGCAAGCACGTTTAGCAGCAGGCGAGGGGTTAACGGGGGGAAGACACCCCAGTAAATGCTCCTTCCCACCCAGGATAAAACCACCTTGCGCATAACCACGGGCAGCGACTCGTTGCAGGGGGATGGGATTTTTAGAGCACCCGTAGGACACCAAGCCCTTTTTTTTTTTTCTTTTTGAGGGTTTGTGCTAAAGAGACGTGCCCAAGGCCTTGCAGGAGGGAGAAAAGAGGCAGAGCATCCTTCCCTGCGATGCACGGGGGACAGGCTGGCTCGTGGGCATGATCCTGCCTTAACGTACCCCTCACCTTCGCCAAGTCCCAGCAGTAAGGACCCCAGAGTGGGTGCAACCACCCCGCTAACACCTTCTTTTCATCCCACGCCAGGGCTCTGCATACATCACACGGGGACCCCGTGGGTAAGTGGGTGAGCAAGGATAAAACCAGCCCTATGTCTAAGTAAGGTGGGAAAAAAGGTGAAGGAGAGATTTTTCGGATGCTTAAACACTCCCGCCTCATCCCAAGGGGAATTGCGCTCTGGTACCATCTAGAAGTTTGGAGAAGTTTCCATTTAAGCCAACAAATGGTCGGGGGTGAGAGGCCTGGAGTCAGAGGGAAGTGACTAATCAATCTACTCATCATTTATTTATAAAAACGGCAGATGCGAGCGTGAGCTGAACCTCTGAAGACAGCAGCCAGCTAAAATCATTGCAGGAGGATTTTGGAGGAAAAATGGACAACCGAGGCAATAGCTTTCAGAGGAAGGGCTTATCTGGAAAGTCCAATCAATAGGGAGAAGAACACACGAGACTTCTTGTCTCTCCCAAGGCCGCTGAAAATCATCCCATCCTTCCCAATGCTTTTATGAAATAAGCAGGCGGTCACTAAAAAGGAGTGGCTTTGCTCCAGGGTGGAAACATCACCAGGACATGCTGAGAAGGACGTTCTTCACTCCCGAGACACTTGGGTTCAGCCCAACCTCCCTGCGGATGCCTCGTCAGGTCCCTTGTAGTGTCTTTTGCTCCTCTGTTGGGCATGGAAATCCTCTTGTAGACAGATCTGGTGGAGAGGACACATCTGCTTGGCTTGGGAATGTGTAGCCATGAGGCAGTTCCTATGAGCATAGCCATCAGCCGATAGAGAGAGAGCAAGGACTAGAGGATACCCTTAGAAAGAATATCTTGTAGCTCCTACTTAGGAGTCTGCATGGAAACACATGCAAAATATTCACCTCCAGGCAGAGTCTAGGCTCTCCCATGGGACCCGAAGGGATGAGTCTCCCTGCTCCCATGAGACTTGGGCACCTACACCCTCACCATCACCCCTCGCCCCCCAGCAAAATTTCACCCTCGATGAAGCCAGGGAAGCAGGACCAGGATCTCTAGGTATTTTAAGGTCCATTAACCGGCACCGTAAGGCCTGAGCATCATCTGGCATCAAATTGGAGCAAATCCAGGGACATGTGCAGGGTCAGGGCACCGGAGCAGTGGCAGAGGGGTGCTGGGGCTCCGGCAGCACTGGGAACCAAAGGCACTCTGAGCTGTGCAGTTGGGGATGAGCCAGTTCAGTAGCACAGAAAATACAGCGCGGAGCTGCCACGAAGGCCTGTTGACCCTTGCATTGCCACGGGACCTTGGTGCTCCTTTGGCTTCCTCTTGCAGCACCAGAAACCACTGCCATGAGCAGTGATGACTCGAGGATATGACAGGATAACTTGCATTTGGGGTGGGGAAAGACAGCACCTACGGGAACCTGGAGCCCCATTGACTCATCTTCTCATCTCTCACACATATGGACGCATCCCCAGGAGAACTTTCATGTGGTCTTGTTGCCAAGAGCACCGTCACGGTCAGCAGAGTGAAAGAGGACCTCCTCCACATCAATCATCCAGCTTAATTTAGATATCTGTGTTCAGCCCAGAAGAGTAATGCCTTAAAAGGACCCATTTCTCTGCGTTCATGGTGAAAGGAGTCAGGGAAACAAGCTCAGATGGGCCATAGATTCTCACTGCTGGTGCAAGGGATGCCACTCAGCAGAGCCACGTGAGGACCCTACAGTCCTCTACTGCCCCCAAAACCCCTTCCCGCATGCCATCGCCGAGGCTTGTGGCACCTGCAGCATTGTGCTGGCTGGCCATTCAACCCATCTTCGCTTGGCAAGAGCTTGCCTTGGGAAACCATCCGGCCAAGGCGTGAGCAGGCATCGTGCCACCGCAGCAGACGGCAGGAGCACGGGCAGCCAGGAAAGCACATCCCCAGCACGCCAAAGGCACGCGGCCCAGAAAAGAGCATCCAGAGGGGTCTTCTCGCTTCTCTGTAGGCATGAAAGGCACCAGCCGAGAGAGCGAGGGGCATGTCCTTACGGCTTCACTGTGAAAATATGGATCCAGGCATGGAGCTGATGATGGGAAGCAGTTACAGTCATGCGAACCTCACATCTCAGCACTGCTCTGCCTGGGCACGTATCAAAGCCATCCCATCCCACACAGCTCCTAACAGTTAGGCCTTAATAAGGGTCTTTCAAGCATCAGTGCCCTGGAAATCCGAGTGGCATCCCTCGCACCAACAGTGGGCACCTACGGCCCATCTGAGCTTGTTTCCCTGGCTCCTTTCACCACGAATGCAGAAAAATGGGTTCTTTTAAGGCATGCCTCTTCTGGCCCCAAGGCAAATGGCTAAATTAAGCTGGATGAATCATGCGGAGGAGTTCCTCTCCGCTGACCGTAATGGGGCTCCCAACTCTGAGACTGAATGGAGAGGTCCTCCCGGGGATGCGTCCGCAGGCATGAGACATCCCCAGGGGACCAGCCTGATGGGAAGCCCGGCTCTAGGGCTCTTCGCTCCCAAAGAGCACCACCACAGTGACAAATCCTCAGGTCCTGGCCACAGGGTCAGGCCCTGGGGTCGGCACAGGGCGAGTGGGTCACCTCTGCCCGGAGGAAGGTGGGGAGCGGGACGAGGACAGGGATCGATAGGACAGTCATCTTCCTGCGCATCAGCAGCCTCTCGGAGTATATTTAATACACTAAAACACATTCCCCCAATTTTCTATTTATGGCAAATGAATGTCTAATCCTTGAGCCGCGATGTTGCAGCTTTGTGCTGAGCTGGCGGTTCTGCTGATGCTGGTGGGGAAGGAGAGGATGAGCTCGTGGGAGCCGCAGAGCGCAGCAGAGCTGAATCGAGCTGCCCCCGAGCCCCTGCCACGGAGAAGCCACCTGAGCAAACCCTCTCCCTCCAGCAGAGCATCCCAGTGCCATCCCATTTATCCTGCACAGCACCAAAGCAATGCTTGCATTGTGGTCAAAGGTGCCTTTGCTTCTCTTTCTGGAGCTGTCAGGGGCTGTTTTCTTCCAGTGACAACTCCTGCCATGGTCAAGGTGCCACCATCCCACCTGGGAACCGCTTGAGCTAAACCCATGAGCTATTTTTCCCTTACAGCATCATCGCTAAGGCTGAACTAGGGCACGGAGGGGAAGGGATCTGAAACTAGTGCTCGCTGGGATTTAATGGATGTATTTGCATGTCCATGCATAAGGGAGTGTGTCCACACACATGTCCCACGGTCATGGACCCGTCTGGGTGCGCACACACTGGCGTACACGCCTGCCAACCAACGCAGAGCAGATTTTCCAATGCTAAAGGAGCCAAACGGCAAAGGCAACCGAAACCCCGAGTCCTGCACGCGGCGGGGGGGCTACGTGCAGCGAGGAGCCCCCGGGCCGAGGCTGAAGGTGCTGCAAACCCCCGCAAAGAGTCAGCAGTACCCGTGTGCTGCCTGATGTCAAACCCAGGCTCCTTCCAACGCGGGCTGAATGTCAGCAGCACCCAGGAGCATTTGTGTGGGTTCGGAGTGCACCCAAGGGACTTGAAAATGAGGCACAGGCACCGGCTGCCTTTGGGCTGGGCTTCTGCTGTTTTCAAAGCAGGATTTTCACCGAGCCCGTGCATGAGGCCAGCTCACCTTCAGCCGTCCCTCCCTGCCCACGGATGCTGCAGGCAGCGTGCAGGCAAGGACGGACCGGCCCGGAGGAGGCTGCTCTGCCCGACGCTGCAAGGATGGAGCTGCCACCATGTCGGGGAATGTCCCAGGTGCCTGGAGCCTGAGCTCGCACCCGCATCCGCAGGGCTATGGTGGAGGGCAGCTAATGTTACCTGCCTGGCCCCCAGCCAGAGCGGGGAGGAAAACCGGAGGAGAATTTGTACCGCAGAGCCGTGCCAGGGAGCTCTTGCAATGCCCTTTCTCTCCGTCCTTGCACAGCCTGTGCGGAGCAAACCCCTCCGAGGTGGTAGACCAAAGCCATGGGGGTGTCCCCCCCCCAGAGACTTCGCATCCCTTCCCACCGTGGGAAGGCTGCTGCTCACATAAATGTTCAAATGGCCAAAAATACTGGGATTTTAGCATCAGCCTGCTACATTCACTGGAGGTGGAACAGGAATGTTGGGGGGGGGGGGTGTAAGAGAGAGGGTTACTCATGGAGAGCGGTGTCCCCCCCAGCTCTGCACTGGGCTGTGCAGGGAGACTTCTAGAAGCTGAATAATAAATCAAATGCCATTAGGGTGGCTGGGAGCTGAGCAGAGGAGGCTCTTGCCCTGCAACCAGTAAAACTGCAGTAAGAGCTTCTGCATAAGACCATCGCCTGTGCTCCTCCACTGAAACCACTGCAGACGGTCGAGACATCTGAATCTCTTCTTTCCTAAAGCACTTTAGAGCTACTAATGAAAAGCACTATGTAAGAGCCACATAACGTCATCATCAGAATAATAATAGTTACTATCAATGCCTGCTTCTTGCCAGCCTTATTGGATGCCACAACCTTTTTTTTGTGTCTGTCTTCATGAAATTATGCCCTGCTATACCAAATGCTCCGCTGTTTTTTTTTCATCCTTAAGGATTTCAGGGCATTACAGTAACCCAAAACCTTTAAAAACATTTGTGAGTAAAGTGCTTCGGGCTGCCTGGCTAGGAGATGTTATACAACTGCAGAGCATTCTTCTTATTTGATGGAGGTCCTTCAGGGTTAAATTCTCCTTCTGCCTTTTAAAGAGTGGAAATAACCAGCATGTGAATGCTCAAGAGCGTTGATCGGACTAGTCTGGAAGTGGAAGAAGTTGCAACCATCTGGACCCCCTGTGCAGTTGCTGGAGGGAGGCCAACAGCCAAGGGGAGCCTCATCCCTCCATCCCTCGGAGGTGCCAGTCTCTCCCTTGAGTGCATTGAGCCCCAGGTGACCCCAGCAGACCAGACTGCTTGGTTCTAGACAGCTGAAGCTGCACAAACAGCCTCCAGCCCTGCACCTTTGCCCTGGGCCTGCCCAGCCCTCCCACGGGGATAAAACACGAGGTTTGGAGCAAAGCCCTTCCACCGTGCAGTGCTGGCAGGGCGCAGAGAGCAGCTGCAGCAAAATGGGAAGGCAAGCGCCGTGGTCCATCTTCCCTCTGCCCTTTCCGCCTTCCCAGCCTGGTTTTGGGCTCCCCAGGACCCATCTCAAAGATCTCACCCAACCCCAGGGACCTGGGACCTGCCTCCCTCACCTTCCCCTACAGCAGCTAGAGCGGGGTGATGCCCTTTCCAGATGGGATCCAGCTGCCTGTAGACATGTCCTTGGGGATGAGAGGACTTGCACCTAGAACCGCCTGCCCAGAGACCAGCAAACACCTTCGTTTGCTCAGACACGATTCACCCAAGCCGTTCCCCACAGCATCCCCGGGAATCGGTGGGACCTCACCACGGCCACATCATCTCCAAGGTCCTCCCCGGGGATGACTTGGGAGTTTAGTTGGTCCATCCAACTAATCCTTTTGTAAACTCGGACAATACAGGGCTGTATCTGCTGTTGCCTCCTTCTACAACTCAGAAATTTATTATCCCCGGAGCCAAAGCTGGTGAGCTGCGAGATAAAAATGCTATTTCTGCTCAGGATTTCTGCAGCTGCCTCCGAGCATTTGCAGCCACTTTCTAGTTATTAAGGCTCAACTATGAAGAACTGTGTTACTTCGGCAGAGATTTGCCTTTAATTAGCCAAGGATAAAAGGACAGTGGAAGACAACCCCGCGCCTAAACGGAAAAGGCTACGCTCTCAAACGATGCGCTGTTGGCATTTTTTTGCAAGGCAGGGAGCAGGTGCCTGGCAGAAGAGATTTGTTCTGCTTCCCTTGCTTGCCCCCCACCTTCACCTCTCGCTGGGTAAAAAAACATGTCCTGGGGGCCTGATCCTGCGCGGTGCCTGTGGACCGGAGAGGCGATCGTGGGAGAGAGGTTGTGGTGGATGCGGGGGCAGCTGGTGCATTGTGCCCGGTTGATCTCCGTGTGGATGCGAGGAGCAGGATGACCTTGGCATCTCCGGCTCCCCAAACCCCGGCGCTGCTCTTGCCTGGAGCTGATTTTGGCTGCATTAAAGAAGCAGCAAAACAAACTCCCCGGGTTCTCGCCAGCCCTGGGGTTTCTCTGCTAACCCTGAAGCTGCAGTGCCCGATCCCCTTGGGTCCCTACGAACTCAGCAAGTCGTCCTTCCAACCAACAACCTCCCAAAGACTCGTCTGTGGAGCATCGTGCAATTCTGGCTTGGATCAATGCCCCCATCTCCTGTGCCCACCCAGGGCAGCGAGCAAGCTTTGCCCCAACAACACCAAGCCACAGAGAGCAGGAGGGGGGCAAACCTTCCGCTGAGCCTTCAGGAAATCTCCCAGACATCCTGGACCCAGATTCTCCCACCATTTTTAAGGATAAAAAGCTGAGGCAGTCTCACCGTGGCTCTTTCTGCATTTCCCCAGCACAGAGAGGCACAGGGCACCGCAATCTCCAAGCAGGACCTCAGCACGCCGGGCTGAGAAAGGCAGCTGGGTGCTTGCCTTCCCCGTGAAATTGGGGTACCATTGGAGCAAGGGGCCTCAATATTGGGGTAGCTCTAAATATTTGGGTAGAGCTGGCTTTAATCCTTGGATTAAAGCTCATTATTTTGTCTGCCCTAATGCTTCATAGGTCCAGGGCCTCAGCAGACTCAATTCTGCATCTGTAAAAGCGTAGACTTATGTTTCTTTAATACACCCAGATATTGCTCTCATTTCCCTGAAGCTCCCCTTCTCCTGCCCCACACACCGTGCCAGGGTGCAGATGAGAGCACTGCTCCCAGGAATAGGTTTTTCAACACCCAGCACAAATGCAAAGGAGGGAGAAGAAGGAGTAAGAGAAAGTGGGAAGGAGAAAGAGGGACCTGGCCTGATTTCCAGAGCTGCGGGATAAATGTGCATCTCGGCAAGAGCTGTGCAAGCGCCGAACCTTTGCCTAGAGGTTACCTAAAGATAGGCTGCGGGGGCCCCAATTCACACGCCCACCCTTGCCATTTTTTTGCACCTAGATGCTTGGTTAAGGCTACTCCGAATCGACAGCGTTGCAGCAGCGATGGTTCGACTCTGCATCAGCTCCCGCCCGAGCCCCACTGCCCTGGGTACCCACAGACCATCATCGGGAGGGCAGCAGCAGCCCGGGTGCGGCATCATTTTCCCTTCCCCGCTCTCAGCATCTTACTTAATGGTCTCTTCACGGCTCCGGTCCGGGAGGTGCTTTCAGGATCCAAGCGCCCACTTTGCCAAATGGAAGCGGACTCGCTAACAGGCAGCCAGGAGGGCTAAAAATTCCCGCTTGTCCCTGGGGCACACGTGATGGGCTGTAATGGCGTCTGAGCATCCTGAGCTTTCCAGGACAAGTAACAGAGGTAGTGCTTTCTTGGCACTTGAATCTTTTCCTTCCTCAGTGTAAATGAAGAGGATTTTGAGGGCTTGAGGCCCTCAGCAGGGAGAGGAGCTTTTGCAAAGGCGTGCGGCGTGGTCCTCCCCACGCCAAAGAGCATCACTGTGCCACCTTGGAGGTCTCTTTAACCTGTGAGCTCCGGAGTGGATCTGCGAGGGGTTTCATGGGGTTTTGCCTGGCAGAGAGGCAACACTCAGCAAAGAAAGTGGAGGAAAGTAGGTCATTTAGCACAGGCGTAACCAGCCAGGCTGCGCAGCGGGGATCAGCCGCTCGCCGCAGTCGGGATCACAGGCTGCGAGGCGCCGGTCGTGGGGCTGAAAGGGCTGCCCAAGCGTGGGGAGGTCCCCACGTTGGCTGGTGTAATTCTTCCATCCCTCTCCTCGTCTCTTTGAATGGTGTAAAAGCACAAGCAGCTCGGCTGGCAGGAGGATGCAACACCCCTGATGGCATCTCCCGCATCCTCCAAGCATGGCTGGGATGGTGCAGCATGCTGATAGACTGGCAATTTAAAATAATTACTGTATCTGCCTTGCAGCCTCCTCCTGCCATCTCTTTGGAGAGCCTGTGCAGAGCAGACTCTATTCTGCAAACTCCTTGTACCACTTTGTGTTTAGATATTTTTGAGCCACAAGCCAACGGGACACAGATAAGGGAAGGGTTTGCATCTGCCGAAGCCGGCTGGAGCTTCTCCTGGGCTTGGAAATGCGGCTGAGGAACACAAACTGGCCCAGTTTGGGGATTGCTTCCACTCAGCATTACAGCAAATGCTGTGACATTTTGCTCAGGATGCATCGCTCATACTTATGTTACTTTTCGTGCACTCACATGGTTTTCCATACTTAAATGTTCATAATTGGCTGCTCTTAAATACGTCCTCTGCTCCTAACAACATCCATCCACGGGTTCAGCCACCCATTTATGCATTTTCGCCGTCCCAATATTGAGCTAAGCTTTGCAATTTGCTGGGTCCTTGGAGACAGCTTAGCAAACTGTGTTACAGATGGGGAAACTGAGGCAGGGAACAGGGCATGATGTCCCCTGGGTCATGCAGTGGCCTTACTGGCACAAGTGATGCTCGAACCCAAGGACTCTGACTTTAAGCCCATGCCAGGGGCTCCTCCACGACCGATACGAGGGGATTCGGTGGTGGTTCAGATGGAGGTTTAGCATTGCTGTGCTAACCCTCGGGTTACAAGGTGGTGCCGCTTCCCAGAGCCGAGCAGGGCCAACCCATGCCATGGGAGAAGAAGGTTCTCTTCCCATGACGTTTTACTCTCCATCCTGTGAGCCCAGAGTAGGTGGGCTACCTCGGCCCTACCCTGCGAGAAGGGAAGCCCAGAGCAGCGGCGTTGCCTGTGAAAGCAGCCAAGCAAATGATCAAACCTCGAAACACAAGTACCAAGTGCCCCCAACGCCTTCCCTGCCCTTTGCTGCCCCAAGACACTCGTAGGAGAGAAGACAAAACAGCAGGAGAAAATACTGCTCCAGTTGCTCCCTGGGGATGCAGCAAACAAACCGTTCCTCTGCACGAAGAGTCGAAGCTATCCCGGGGAGTCCATCCCCGTTCCCTGCCAGAGATCCTACTAGGAGACATCTCCGGGGACACGAGGTTTGTAACCTCACGGAGGACGTGCTACTGGCACCCTCCCTGCCTGTTTGCTTCTCCCTCTTCCAAGAGGGATCGCCAGCTTAAAAAAATACCCGTTGGGTGCCGGCGAGGTTTCCCGAGAGCAGGTTTATCCCCCAGCACCACTCGTTCCCTGTTACCTGCATGGCCGTGGCCGATATCCACGTTGGTGGAGTGGGGAACATGGGGGAACGTGGGCTTGACCCCGGCTCCAGCCCCTTCCCCTCCACCTGCGTTGCTGCTGAAGCTTTTTTGGAGCAAATCCCACGGGGGATCCCGTACACACCCTGCAGCGTGTCCGTCCTCGCCGGTGCCCATCACTGAGACCCATCAGCTCCTCCCAGGGGGTTTTCCCCTCCAACAGCCCCTGCAGACCGGCTGATGGTGGAGCACAAACTGATTTTTCCATGGTTTAGGCTGCTGCTTTCTTTTCGCACAGAAGGTTTAGACGTACAGAAAAAAATACCCAGACTACCAAAAATATAGTTGCTTGTCTTTTTCTTCCCCACCCTCCACAGAACTGATATCAAAATAACTCCTCAATAATATACATATTTATTTTCTCTTAATTAGTGCCGATATTTACAAAAATCGTGATACTCTGTGAAGAATAAATTATATACACTCATGATAAACCAGACAGCAAATGCTCATTTGGAATATGTATGTACACAGATCTGTATACCTATATACAACGGTCAGCCTTATTGACTCGGGTGCCTCTCAGCCCGTAGATCCACCCGACCCCCAGGACACCCCCACGTCGTCAATAAGAGCAGTAACGTCTATACACACTGTGCAATTCGGATATAGCTGGTGTCTAAATTTTTGTCTAGCAAACGCATGGTTAAATGACTTGAAATTCCCACGAGTCCTCCTTTAACAGTTTATAGGCCTCTCTCCATTCCTGGTCCCATTTCTCCCGTAACCATGGAAACAAAAGGTTCAGCTCCAGCATCCTTAGGATGAGTCCTTCTTGGATTTCCTCTTCCTATTGATTCGCCCAAATCAGGCACCGCACGCAGGGTTGATCCAATACCCATTTTTTTCCCCTTTGTGCTTCGGCGTATGACATTGGAGGACAAGAGCGCAGTCTCAAGCAATGAGGGAGCAAGTGCAAACAGATAATTACAGTCTTACAGGCAGCAGAAGAACTAAAAAAAAACCCCAACCCCCCCAAAAAAAACAAGCTCCAAAAGACCAAGCCAAGCTCAGGACAGCCAGGCAGGGCTGGGAAGGGGACGTGGTCCCCACGAGGGTTTAAACACACACGTGGACCTTGCGATGAGGCCGCGGTTACATGATGTCCAGCAGCTCCTACAAGCCAAACCGTCCCCCGCCCTGGAGGAAAAACACAGATAAGGAATTTATCTCTCCTCACATACAACTGGGCTGGGGGATCGCATCCCCTGGTGTAAATGAGTGCTGTGCTCTCAGGGATGATTTACGTCGCCGGAGGCTGGTCCCTCTCCCCCGTGACGGGATGCGGCAGGATCGGAGCACCCGTTTCTGGGAAGGGGGGGATGAAATCTGGGCAGCCAAATGCCATAACATCATGGGGAGACCGAGGCCATGGGGTGCCGTTCAGACGGGGGCTGGGGAAGGGCAGTGCTTTGGCCAGAGGCAGAACAGTGGCTGGGGCATGGGGGGACCCTTGTCCCCCCTCGGGGCTCCTGGCAGGGGGCACCAGCTGGTCCCCAAAGAGAGGGACCGAGGGATGCATTAGATGCAGAGGAGGTCGAATGCTGCCAGGGGTACGAGGAGAGAGCCACAGCCTTTTTTTGGGTGCAAAACAAAGTGGTTTGGGGCTGACTCTTTCTTTCCTCACCCCTCAGCCCCTTTCACCCTAGCAGCACGCTGACCAGCTCCCACTGACAGAAGAAACCCCTGCGATCCCCCCCATGGATGTAGACCTTGAGATAAACCCACCCCAGCTCCGAAACAGGGAGATGCTTCTTGCCACCACCCTGGGACCAAAAGCCAGCATGGTTCAAGGGACTTAAAATCCAGCCATTACAAAAAAACCCGAAAAAACCCAGCCAGTGCAGTACAGCGCTTGCATCGCAAACAAATCCCTTTGACTTCTGCCTGGCTTTCCCTGCACAGTCACAGAAACAGTCGTGACGGGCCCAAGGCGGGGATTCAGGATCGAGAGCAGAGATGCTGCAAAGCTGCCGGTTGGCAGAGGGATGCACGGAGCCGAATGCCACCAGCCCCTCGGGATGCTCCCACTGCCAAGGTCAGATCCGGATCTCCTTCTTCGCTTGGGCCCATCCCTAAGTGTATTTCAAGCTCTGGAAAAGCTACAAGACTTTGGCAGCAATTTCAAGGGCTGACCCAGGAATTATCTGATAACAAAGCAAGGCCCTTCCTGAAATACCTCCTCCTCCTCTGTCTTTTTGTCTCCTTCTGTGTATTTATGCACAAATATGACCATATTTATACACCCACGTGCTACACTCTCATAACACCAATCTAGAGATCCTTCTCTTCGTATAGCTCGGCATTCAAATCTGTAGGACTCCAACATGAAACATTGCTGCAGAGATTAGTTTTCCCAATAAAACACATTGCCCCATACAGATAATTTTTTCCTAGCAGCCCTAATCACTCGGTGGTGTCCAGCCCGTACATGAACCTCACCCCATTGCCCTTAGCAGAGATTTTGGAAGCTATTGAAGGGCTGATAGGTTGCTTGCAGGCTTGGGCATGTGGATGGGTGTTAGAAGACAACCCACACTGTAATCACGACTTTCCATCTCTCCAAAACCATGGCACAAAGGACAAAACTAAAATACAGGTGCTGTCTCCTCTGGGTGCTAACCCAGGAGCACCTCCGCAGACCAGAGAGCTTCAGTCCTCCATCCCACCTCTGGAGAGAGGCAAACATCTCCACGGGAGGAGGGAAGGAACCAGACCACCTACGTTAGGTGGCCCGATGCAATCTAACGTAGATGGTGGGACCCTCCCCTTCCCCGGTCCCTAATTTAGCATCCTCAGTCTGAGCCGCTTTGCAGCTCATTTTTGCACCATTTCAGAGTCAAGGGGAGCTTTGGATGCTCAGCATCTCCGCAGAAACAGGCCCAGAGTCTCTCAAACCAAATTCCTCAAGGAAAAAAAATTAAAAAAATTATAAAAATTAAAAAAAGAAAAAAAATCACAGTCTCCTCCTGAAAAACTGGTTCAAGAGCACATCAGTGAGTCAGAAGCAAAGCTAGAAATAGCATTAGAGCTCCGACCTGCAGGCACAAATCCCATTAAAAGCTATAGGGGAACCATTTCTCTGTGCGGGGGAGAAACCTGCACCCTTCTGTTTCGTGCAGCCTGACGGGTCACTTCCAGCCATGGCCCCCACGGACCCTTTTTGCCCTGAACCAAACATCCGAGCGCGTATCTGGGTGTTTTCCCTATTTCCCAAACATGGTGCCAAGGGCAGCCCAGCGACGCTCTCCCACCGGGGCTCATTTTCCCCAGGAACATCTGCCTGGGTCAATGCAAGAGGCGCAGGATCCATCCGAAGGAAGGGACCGGCGGTGCTGGCCCCTGCCATGGGGACGGATGCCAGCTCACATTGGTGACGACAGGAGGAACATGGCTTCTTGCTCTTTGGCCCCGTTCATCCCTACGATGCAGCTCTGGGGCTGCCCGAGACCAGCAGCCGGGACCCCCCAGTTTGGTGCTTGGGTTTGGATGGGCCTGATCCTGCTCACAGACCTGCTCTCCCCTCCTGCCTGGCCTCGGAAAGCCTGTAGGGACACCGTGCTCAAAACAACATCTTCCCAAAAAACCCATGATCTTCCTCCTTACCGAACCACAACGGCGCTCACGCTCCCGAGATGCACGCAATACTTTGGCAAACGCTCCCCCCAAATCATCCAAAGCCCACAGGCATTAAACAACCGGGCGCTTGGCAAAGTCTCCTTGAGGGCCAGCATCCTCCCAAAAAACCTGCAGGAACCTGCCCTTGGCCTCGGTGCTTTCCCGCACACCAGGAATGGGATTGCCTGGTGCTAGGGGCACCCATGGGTGGGTGGGTGGGCAGGCAGCATCCTGGCGCATCAGGCAGCTTCCCCACGCAAGCTCACATGCCCACGGACCCACCACGAGCTGGATCGATGGAAACTGGCCGACTGCCCCGGGAATTGTGCCCAAGCTGGCGACTCACACCCGCCCTGTCCCATTCGACAGGATGAGCTTCAGAAGCAGAGATTTATTGCTTTCGGTTGCGTTGCTTCTTTTTGTGTGTGTTTAAGATGTTAACGGGCTTCAGGGGCTCCCATTTCAGAGCTGCAGCAGCAAAGAGGGAGGAGAGGGCTCCCAATATAATGAGATATAATTAAAGACAGGCCAGGGGCCCCATGCTGCGTGGTGCTGAGCACCTTTGAGACCCAATGCATTGATGCTGCCGGTCCTCTGCACCAAGCAGAAGCCAGGACTCTCGTGCACTAACCATGGACACCGGGTATTAATTATAGCCAGGCCTGAATCAATCAATCAATCAAATAAAAATGAGGCGTGATTCCACCTGGCCGAGTGGAGCCACATCAGCACGAGAGATGGATCCGGCCCTAAAGCAGCATTTTGAACCATTGCTGTAGAATACGCTAGCACCGTTTATTTTATTGTTATTAGTATGGTTTTCCTCTCTGAGGGCAGGAAGGGTCTGACTGAACTCCCTCACACGCTCTGCAGTGGGGTTCCCTCCTTGTGCCCATGCGTCACCGCGGCGGCACAGCACTGACCGGGCCCCAATTCAGCCCAAATTCACCCCAACTCAACACGCTGCTAAACCCCATCCCGCACCCTGGGGAAGCTTTGCTCGACCACGACCTTGGAAGAGGTTTGCATCCCTCTCCTCTGACGTGACAGAGGAACGGGGCGCCCATCCCCAGGGATTGTCGGCAATGGGGGGAAAACACAAGGAAATCCAGACGGGGATGGGGAAAGCAGATGAGATCCCCCTGGACCGACAGCTCCCATCTATCCCCAAATAACACCAGGGATGAAGAAGAAGCAGAGACAACCTCAGGGTCTCTGCACCTTGACTCACCCCTCTTAAAAACCCTGGAAGAAGGCAAAGCAAAGGCTCAGAGGCGCCAGCTTGGATCCAGCCTACCCTCAGCATGTGCCCTCTCCACCATAAAGGAATAAACCACCAGCCCTGAGGCTCTACATGGTTGAAAAGGAGTTTTCCAGCCCAAAACGCACCCTGCCCTGGTGATCCCATGGGCACCGTGGGGCAGGTCGTCCTGCTCCAGCCCATGTCCCACCATCCCGGCCCCCCTGAGCCGGGAAGCCCCCCGATGCCCCAAGCGCTGACGTTTGCTGAGGATTCGGCCCTATAGTCGCTCTCTAAATATCTATATACACACACACAATAATTATATGGGAAATGGCTGAAAATTGCTGAACAAACAAGTCAGGAGAGCCGGTACCTGCTACTCCACCTGCTCCTCGTGCCCTCTCTGATCCACCGTGGTTTCTGCTCATGACACCAAGACTAATGACTAATTACTCGCCCCATAATGAGTGCAGGTGTTTAACTTTCAGCTCACCTTCCCTCGCTTGCATTAGTTGGCTCTTGTGGTCTGGATGCTCGGACACTCAGGCTTTGCCTTGTTATCTATCAAACTGTTGTCAGCACATGCCTTCCCCATCCAGTTTTTAAATATAATGGAGATTTTTTAACTCCCATGAATCTCCTTCGAGCCACCGGAGAATCTATAAACACTATAAACATGAATACTGTAGAGTCTACTAAGAAAATATATATCTGTGTGTGTATTAAATATTCAGATTCATGCAACAAATATCCATGCAGCTGTACTGTATTACTGGTTAAATTTCACTGCAGTATAAATATATTATAGGCCACAGCATAGTTGCTCCAGTTTTATATATAGATATAAAAAAAGATGCTTTTTCCAACTCATTTTCAATGTGTCAGTGGAGGTGTCTTTGGTGATCCTGGAAATATTGGTGATGGAAGTGTCATCTAAATAAATAAATAAAATCCAAGCGCTTGATTTATTTACTCGTCCCTCCCGATGCCTAGCATAGAAAATTTAAGACTTAATAAATAATGTGCCGTCATACTAATTATCCCTCCCCTGGGCCTCACACTGGCTTACTGCAGTGGCTGAAACTATTGCAGCATGCAGCATTTTCAGTTATGAAACAGGAGCCTGGGCGATGCGTTCGCACTTGGCATTCCCGGGGCGGAAACCTGAGCCTTCAAGCAATTCGGACACACGACTGCATCTTCCCTTCATTAAGCTCTGCCTGACTTTTCCCAGCCGTTCCCCACGCCTGGAAGCTGGCTATCACCCAGCTCCGCGGGACAGGGACCGGCGTTCGTGGTACCCCGGGATGGCCCGGAGCTGCTCCCCGCATCCCCATCCCGTTGCTCGAAATGCCCAACCGCTCCGTATCTTTGGAAACGCACAAAGCCTGGGATGGGAGAAGGGAAACAAAATGGTTTGGGTTTGGTTTTTTTTTGCACGAACGCTTAGTCGGTGTGGAAATCAAAGGTTAAAAGTCACTTACACAGCTATTGCTTCCCATGCAGAACCAAAGACACACCGTAGAAAATACTGTATTAACTACAATGCAGAGCAGCACTCAATATCTGCAATTGTTCCACTTCAGCTTTAAATACGGTACTAGATTTTAGCGACTAGACATCGGTTAGCATTTTGGTGATATTCACATAGTTTGTGTTAGCTAGGGTGCAATTGGCTGTCTTCAAGTTCTCCTCCCTAAAATCCTCATTGCTATTGTTTACGCCTTCCTGAATCTCCATATAATCGGACTTACTAATCGTAGAGGCACTTCTGCTTTTCTTTAGGTCAGGGGAAGAGGGGATCTTTGGGCAGCTGGTTACTTGCAAATATTGAGCCTGCTCCTCTCCCTCCGTCTCCCGGTGGTAGAAGTAATTGAAGTTAGACACTATGACGGGCACTGGTAAGGCAATCGTTAATACGCCAGCGATGGCACACAAGGAACCCACTATTTTCCCCCCGATGGTCGTGGGGACCATGTCTCCGTAGCCAACAGTCGTCATGGAAACCACGGCCCACCAGAAGGCATCGGGGATGCTCGGGAACTGGGACTCGCTCTCGTCGGCCTCGGCAAAGTAGACGGCACTGGAGAAGAGGATGACGCCGATGAAGAGGAAAAATATCAAGAGGCCCAGCTCCCGCATGCTGGCCTTGAGAGTCTGCCCCAGGATCTGCAGCCCCTTGGAGTGTCGGGAGAGTTTGAAGATCCTGAATACCCGCACCAAGCGGATGACTCGAAGGATGGCCAAGGACATGGCTTGCTGGCCTTGCTGACCATCCTCCGGCTTCTCGGCCAGCTCCGTCCCTAAGGTGATGAAATAGGGAATGATGGCTACGATGTCTATAATGTTCATGATGTTGGTAAAAAACCCAGCCTTGCTGGGGCAGGCGAAAAACCTCACCAAGAACTCAAAGGAGAACCAGATGATGCAAAGTGTCTCCACGATGAAGAAGGGGTCTGTGAAAGAGGTGGACTGCTGGTACCCCATGCTGCTGTTGGAGTAGGGGGGATGGCTCAGCCCACTGCCGTGCATGTCTTCGTTCTCATCCCGAAAAATGGGCAACGTTTCCAGGCAAAAGCTGACGATGGAGATTAAAATCACCATGACGGAGACAATAGCTATAATCCTGGCAGGGCCTGAGCTCTCAGGGTACTCAAAGAGCAACCACACTTGTCTCTGAAACTCGTTCTCAGGCAACGGTCTTTCCTCTTCTTTGATGTAGCCTTCATCCTCCCGAAACATCTCCATCGCTTCTTCCCCCAGTTCATAGAAACGAATCTCTTCCGAGAAGATATCCAAGGGCACGTTAACCGGCCTCCGCAACCTCCCACCGGACTGGTAATAGTACAAAATCGCGTCGAAGCTGGGTCTGTTCCGGTCAAAGAAATACTCATTCCGGAGTGGGTCGAAATATCTCATTCTCTTTTTAGGATCCCCTAGTAAGGTCTCTGGAAACTGGGCTAGTGTCTTGAGCTGTGTCTCAAAGCGCAGACCCGAAATATTAATGACCACCCTCTCGCAGCATTCATGGTCGGTCTCAGGGTTATACGTGTCCTGCGGGTGACCGGGAAGAGCTGCAGCTTCGTCTGCAGGATCTCCGGTAGCAACTGTCATATTGGGGTTTAAAAGAAATCCTTATGCTAAACTCTTCCCAGTGCCCGGTGGTGGGATTGGATTCAGGGCAGGGCTACTATCCTGCAGAAGGACAGGTACGTAGGTTTGGAAGTGTCTCATGAAAAGGCGAAGGGATGATAAAAAAAAAAAAAAAAAGAGAAAATAAAAAAAAAGGAAAGAAAATTGCACCTGCTGAGAAAGAGAGAGATGAAATAAAGTTGGGGGGAGGAGAGCAGCTCTCTTCACTAGCACGTCTATCCCCTTCCTCGGGGGGGGTTAATTTGCCTTCTTTGGGACAGAGTTCAAAAACTCCCATCTAAACTCATGAGGTGGAAGAGAGAAAACACCTGAGGAACCGTCACCTAACCAAAACCAGCGTGGAAAAACCGGCATTGGCAAACCAGAACTTTTTTTGGCTAAAAATAAAAATTCCAATTACAAAAAAAACAAAAAAAAAAGAGGGGGGAAGGGAAGAGAAAGGAAGGAAGAAAAATAACCCCATCGAGCCCGAAAGTGGCGAGGGGACCCCGCGGGGTGCCGGGGAGAGGCAGACCAAGCTCAGCTCATTTCCACGCATGCAGCTAAGGGTTAACATTTAACCGTGCAATCTCAGGCAAGCTACCCTCTAGGAAAGCTCTAACTCCAGTTTTAAGTTCGACACCTTCCCAATCCTCCTGCCCTGGCCATAAAGCGGCGAGGCGACATGCTGCCCTCCCTGCCTGCAGCCAACCGGGCAAGCTTTGCGGCTGCCTGAACTGGGAGCCGCCGATGCAAGCTGCCCCGCGGACCACTGCAGTCCCCCTCCTCGACCGCTGGTGTCCCGGCTCCTGTCATTCTCTGCAAACCACCATGGCACACAGAAAACAAATCACATTACCTGGAGACGCCAAATCTTAGTGTCTCTTAGTAACACCGATTATCTGACCCTGGGGAAATCCTAGAGAGAAATACAGGCTTCCAAGATCCCCATAATTTCCTCTCTCTTCAAAGTTAAAAATAATGGTGAGTCATCGTAGAAAAAGGAGAAGGGACATAAAAGGGGTTAGATTCCCAGATGGTGGAAGTCAGGTCTTGTAATGGTTTGGACTGGAGAGAGAGAGAAAGAGAGACAGAGAGACAGAGAGACCGAGTCTTCTCGGTAGCTGTTGCAGATCTGCACTTCAGGGCAGATGAGCGTCTGTCTGATGCCTTCGGTACGACGGTGAAAAGATGCTAAGCTCAGCAAAACCCGATGTCCCCAGTGTCCTCGGGAGGTGTGGCATCGCCTGGAAAAAACACCAAGAAGGTAGCAAGCTGCTGGGGGCTTGAAAGGAGCATCTGCAAAGCCCCGGCTCCTCCAGGCACCCCCTTTTTCCTCCCCACGAGCTGTTTGCCCGCTGCCTGGCCAACCTGCACTGCAACACGAGAGGAGGGCGAGAGCGCGCTAGCGGCAAGGCGGAAAAAACCAGAGCCCCAGCTCCCTCCGCTCTCGCTCAACGCCACGGCGTGCAGCAGGGCCGGGCTGCCCGTGGGAGCCGGTGCCAGGCGAAGGGGAGCGGGGGGGGGGGAAACGACGCAGCCCCCCGCCCCGGCCGCTGAGGCTCTGCAAAGCCACGGTGGGTTCCCACCACTGCCGAGCAGCCGGGAGTCGGTGGTACCCACTGGGCGCAGCGCCCACGCCATCGCATCGCGTTCCCGGGTGATTCAGGAGGCTCCGGCTTCATCCGCGAGACTGAATCCCCCACCGGTCCCTGTCTGCCCCCCCCCCCAAAAGCCACTTTCCCCCCTAGATGGCTCCGAGGAGCCCCAAGCATCGTGGGCCCCGACCGTGGGACCCACGCGACCTGCCTCTGCCCTCCCCATCCTCCCAAAAGCCAACCCCCCCCGGCCGACCCACCCCCCGTGGGAATTCGACTCGGGTGGGCGAAATTTCTCATGGGGATGTTGAGGATCCGGTCCTCCCCGGTCAGTGCCGGGTCGTCAGCATCCCTGCTCCTACCGAGCGCTCATTTAGATCATCCCGCACTGCCTCACACCAGGGAGATGCTCAGCCCAGAGAGGTCCAACCGACCTCTCATTTTTTTCTTTATTTTTTTTTTCCCTCCCAAAGAAAAAAAAACCAAAACCAAAAAAACCTCTAACCTCCCTTCTTCAGCTCCAACTCGACTTGTCTACTTTGAGCCAGGATTACAGAACCGGGTAGGGGAGGCAGGAGGGAAATAACCCCACGGTCCCAATCTCCTCGGCAAAGATTTCAGCCGTCTCCAGGTCATTTTTGCCTGTTGGCTCCTCTCCTCGTCACCCAAGGTGCAGATATTGCTGCAGATCCCTCTTTTCTTGGAAATTTCCCTTTTCCGTGCAACCCTCCTCTCCCTTCTCCTTATGCACTAGAAAAAATAGTACAACCCTGACAAGGCTTGCAGCATTCAACCGCTTTGCTTAACCCTTTTCTGCCAGGCCCAGAGGAGAGGAGGTTGCATTTGTCCTAGTTTTTCTCCTTTTCCTGCGTTTTCTCCCCACCGCTCGCTCCCCAGCGGCTGGCTCAGGAGTTCGGCTGGATTTGACCTTCCCTGGCTCCTCCGAGCATCACGCTAAAACACCGCCAACACCATCTTTCTGCTGCTGCAAAAGATATCTGGCGGCCACAAACCCCCATTTCACCAAAAATCAACCAATCTTGAATTTTCTTTTTCTAAATACAGTTTTTCTCCTGCCTGTAAACTCTCTCCTCCCCTTTCTCCCGTCCCAAAACACCCCAGGTTTGTTTAACAGCACGGAGATTTACTTATTTTCTTTTAACATGTTGATTTTTATTTGGCGTGAGGTCTAGGCTCCTTCCTCCAAGTCCAAATCCAAGCAGTGATGCTGGGTGCTTATCGGAGATGGTTTCAGCATCATCTCAGTTGACATCACACATCCCAGCACTCAGTTTCTCCTACTTTCTCCCCATTGCATGCTTTCCTGGCAAACAACACCCCCCCCCCAAGCATCTTTGGGGTTAATTCATGCAAATTTGGGGGTTTGGGGGGGGGGGGAGCATGGAGGAGGCGAAGGTTTGCCCAGAGACCCTCAATTTTCTCCCTGCCTGCACAGACCACTGCAGGCAGGAGCCATGCCTGTATTTTCAGAGGGGTGAGATTTCGGGTGGCACGCCTCGAGGACAAGGTCGTGTTTGCAACTAAAACACGAATCCCCTCCATTTGGAGAGTTTGTGGCCAGGCTGTGTTTAAGCAGGGCAGCGGCGGGGAGATGAGGAGGGGGGGGAAAGGATGCAAGGAGGGGGGAAGAGAAAAAGGCACCAACTTACAATTGGCTCTGCAGTCAGGCATGCGGCGAATGCACAAGCAGCCGCTCTGCTCCGCGCCGCTGCCGGCACCTCTCACCTACGGCCCCCCAAACTCGTACCCCGGGAGTCAACCTCCGAAGGCAGCAGAGCTTCTCCATGAATATTCATAAGATTAATATGAGCATCTTCCCCCCCCCCCCGCCTCCCTCCTCCCAAGCAAGAGACCTAGATTTCAACCACTGGGAAATAATCATATCCCTGGATACGTGATGCTGCTTTACTGTGCGGCTCCGATCCATACCATATTCTTGGTAATAGCCTGGATCTGCTCGGGGAGATCTGGGGGGTGGAGAACCACCAGCTCCGCGCAGCTTTGGGGAAGGAGATGGGGCAGGATCGGAGTCGCAGGGACCACGCTGCTCTGCTCCTGGCTGGGGTGAGGATGTAAAAAGCAATAATTTTATATCACTTTGCATTTGCCCTGTGAAGGGAGGTTCCCTTCGCAAGGAGGCACATCCCACCCCCAAAGGAGGGAGATGGCCAAGCTCCTACAAACTTGGCATATAAGACCTATGGATCAACCCCTGCCTTAAGGCACGAGGGGGATGCATCTGCTTGGACCGCTCTGCCATTACCCCATGGTCCCACAAAGAGCATCGAGGCAGCAACAAGTCCTGCAAGGCGCCCGGCACCCAGCAAACATGAGCGCTGGAGGAGGCAATGGAAAATATTTCTATTCCCATACACAGCGGTCAAATTTGCAAGGAGCCACCGGTGCCGATGGCGATCGCCCCAGGGACAACAACCTGAGGCGGGATGGGAAGGCATGGACCATCCTGAATACCCAAGAAAATCAGTGCTAAGTGTAATGCCCAGCCAGCCGGGGGGACATGGGGACATGGTAGGGCTAAACCATATTATTTTAGCTCCCCGAGGTGCCAGGAGCAGCGGGTGGCACAGAGCCAGAGAGTGGGTGCAGCACCGGGGGGTGTGAGGGGGATGCTATCGCCCACTGCTCCTCCCAACACCCCTCTTGATCTTGAAACAAAAATATATTTCCCCAAGCCCCAGCCAGATCCCAATATTGAAAACGAACTGCTAACCCTACAGCAAAATCGGGAATCCTTCGCTCCCTGCCGCGAACAGCCCTTGCACGTACGAGTTTTCTTACTGCGTGCATCCAACTGGACGTGAGGCTACTCGGGATGAGGGGTTTTTAATGTCATCTGCATCATTTTAACTGTTTCTGAAGGCAGATCTGCCATAGCAGGGTAGGTTGAATCCAGAAAATGATTTGCCTGAGGCTAATCCTTATGCAATATGCAGAAACTGAGGCCGGGCAGAGAACAAATCAAGTGAAGCCGACTCTCTAACTTGTTATTCCTGCTGCCGCCTTGCGAAGGTTTTGCAAAACCAGAAGGATTTTTCATATAAACAGCACCAGCTCCTTACAAAGAGCCAAAATCCTGTCTCTAGCAAATCAAGGGAATTTCTCTGAATTGAGTGACGCTCTCCTGATTTACTATCCTAATTGTGGAGCTATTATTATAGTCTGTGTGTCTGCACTCGCCTCCCTCAGCCACGCTGACAACTCCAGACGTAACCCAGCCTTTGAGAGAACTAGACGAGCTGATGCACTGCACCCACTTGTCTGTTTTACATGGATTTAACCAGCCGACGTCTTTGCATCAATATTCAAATTAAAAAATAAGTCCCTTCTGGATTATTTCTCTTATCCAAATGGACTTTATAGTCACCCAAACTAGAAACCTTACCCCATCTGTGTGTGTGGCCCTGGGAAAGTCACTTGGCGTGGGGATAGCCCAGGGACCAGGCGATCCGGTGTCCAGGTCCCATCAGGAAGCAGATAAGCTCCACTTGCTTTGCTGCCTTTATTCCCAGGGAAGCCCCCCAGGACTGGTCACATCCTGTGTTCGTGGGCTTGCAGCCAGCCCGCACCATATCAACAAAAAGCAGAAATGTGCTTTTTTCCCCCTTTTTTTTCCCTGTATCCTGCTGGCGGTGGGTTTGGAGGATGCTCCATGATGTGGTGCTGTGGAGGCATGGATGAAACCCAGAGGGCGGCGTGTCCCCGGGACTGGCCTCATCCAGAACAGCAAAATTCAAGCCCTAGAGTCGCATTGCAAAGCACGACCCATGCCTGGCCCCACGCCGCGTCTCCTGGGACTGGCACCAGCGTTCCCCCGTGCTGCCATAAGCTGAGCTGCTCCCTCCAAAGAGGACAGACCCTGTCCCACCACCTTCACGCATCCTGCACGGCCTCAGATGACGGCATCTCCCCGCAGTGTCCCTCCTTGGGGACCCCATGTCACCTCCTGCAAAGCCAGAGGGACTTTGAGGGTTGGAGTGGACACCAGCAGCCGTGCCAGGAGGAAGAGCCAAGCTGGACCAAGGCTTGACCATGGTGCTGAGCAGAGTGGGCTTGGACGGGGCAGGGTGCTGAGCCCCCATCTCCATCCGAGCCACGGCTTTCCAGCCGAAGGGGTTGACATAACTGGGCCCCGTGTCATTTTAGGAGCTGTGAAAGCTGTAAGCGAGTTCCCGGGGCTGTGAGTCACCCTCCGGGGAAAGCATCCGACCTCCCACCCGCTCCCTACGTCAGAGGACCAAGCTCCCGCCCCCCCAGCACCCCAGCACCCGCGCCTCGATGCGTGGTGGCAAGAGGAGGGGACACGGAGAGCTGTCGGTGACCCCGATGCGGTGGCACGGCATCTAAAAACGAAGGCAGCCAGGGAACAAAGTAACACAGTGCCGCAGAGCAGACTCTGCTCTTCCGTAACAGATGCTGCTGGTGAATCCCAAAATATCGTGGCGAGATAAGTCAGAGCGGCTCCTCCTGTCTGGGGGGACCGGGGGAGGTTCAGGGGTTTGCCCAAGGTTACGCAGGAAAGGAGAAGCAGAGCAAAAAGCAATGCTGGGCTCTGCAGGGCTCCTGGCCCGGGGGAGGATCTCGTGGTCCCTGGGAGGATCTCCTGGTCCCTGGGAAGGCACATCATGGCCAAAGGGAAAACAGCAAATATCGCCTGTCTGCAAAGTTAATGTTAAGCACATTCTCCCTCTGTATTTCTCCAAGGTGGTTTTCATAATAAAATAGATGATTATTTTAAAAATAACTCCTTTGGGTACCAGTCTGAATTCTCATTTGGTCGAGATCGCTGAATTGCAACATCTTTGCCTCCAAAGATGCTCCACCAGCCTGAACAGCCAGCCTGGAGAGGAGCCGGGCAGCGTTCATTGAAAATAAAAGTCATTTAGCTCAACCAAAACACAGTAAAGAACTTTAGTTCTTGAGGGCTTTGGAGCTCGTCGAGATGATTGTGAATATTTCATGCCAGGCTGCCGCTCGCTCCAGGAGAGCTAATGGACCTGCTGCCGGGCTGGCGCAGGGCGAGCATCGGTCCTGGGCGGGTGCCTCCCGCTTGGGCTGCTCCAGCCACTCCGCTTAAAAGGTTCTCAAAGCCGCTTTATTTCACTTGCACAAACAAAAAGGACAGGACAAGCCAAATTAACGAATGAAAAAGAAATCGATAGCCTCCTTCCAGCCAGGCGCGAGTGCTTTCAGCTCTGGAAAGAAAGCCTGCCAGTTCGCAAGCCCGCGCATCATCCGTGGATAAAGTCCCCCCCATCCCTCCCAGGGGCTGGGGCTTTATTCAAGGTGTCAGCTGAGCCCCCGCATCCCCACAGGCTGGCTGTGGGCCACCACCTCCTCACCAAGGGGTCCCAGCCGCGTCCCTCTGTCCTTCCAGTCCTCCCGCTCCAAAGGGACCAAGAAAGCAGAGTCGCTTCAGGGCTCCAAAAGTGCCTTTATCCAAGATACTGACCGAACGCCTGGTTTGCGGAGCCAGGGCTGCTCGTGTGACCCCGAGACAGAGGAGAGGTGATGAACATCTCATTTTCTCTCCAATGATTCATTTTCCCCAGGTCTGAGCCAGACCATGCTCATCTGCCCGACCGAGCATCCCTCCTCCTCCAGCTTCGGGGACTGATGCTCACCAAGAAGTAGAGAAATAGGGCCAAAAGTTGAAACCTTCTGGTTGTTGAGCTTAGGGAGGAGAAGACTAAGGGGAGACGGGAGAAACCTCCCAGTGGAGATGGCCAGCATCTGTAGGCAGATTGCCTTGGCCTTGGGGGAGCAGTTAGGTGACCTCAGGGTCCCTTCTGCACTGCCATGATGGGGCACAACTCCTTTTAGCCATCAGTCCTGGGACTGGTTCCCCATGCAGGTGATGACCAGGGTGACAGCATCTCCCATCACAGCACCAATGGGACAAACAGCCCCGCAGAGGCTATTCTTAGACACCGTGGGTCTCAGCCCAAGTGTCTGCTGGTGCTGGGTGGGGGCCAAGAGCTGCTGAAGGTCAGATCGGAGCCATGGAGCCGGGGTGAGGTGTTCCCATCACCCCAGATGTTCATCCCTCCCCGGGGAGCAGCAGGACTGCAAACAAGCCGGGAGGAAAAGTGGTTTGAGAGGATGATTTGCCTCATCTCTTCCTTCCACGCGGAGATGCTGCAGGGAGGAGATGCAGCCGGTGGGGATGCTTGGGCTGGGGAGCACCTTCCCCACGGCTCGGTGGCGTGGGCACGATGGCAGCCTGGGCACGATGGCAGCCTGGGCACGGTGGCACGGTGGGCACGGTGGCGCGGTGGGCACGGTGGCACTGCGGCAGCTTCAGCCACGAGACGGCACTGCATGGCACGGCACAAAGCACCCAGCCCACTGGGCCAAATCCTGGGCTGGGCCAAGTTACGGGCCATGCCAGCCCCGTGGCCGTGCCAGATTGTGAGCCGTGCCAAACCATGGGTCATGCCAAACCACCGGCTGTGCCAGATTGTGAGCCGTGCCAAATCATGGGTCATGCCAAACCACGGACTGTGCCAGATTGTGAGCCGTGCCAAATCATGAGCTGTGCCAAACTATGGGCCACACCAGGTCATATAAGGTGTGCCAAATCGTGGATCATGCCAGACTGGGAGCCGTGCCAAATTGCATGCCGTGCCAGCCCCCTCTGGCTTGGCCCCCAGCCTCGCCGTAATCCCCTGGCTGCTCTCCCCCTCCGGCCAAGATCCCCGTGTCTCTGCTGCCCAGTGCCGCTCCATCCCCTGCAGGGTCTCTCCTTGAAATGGCTGTGCCATGGTGGAAAATTCCTAGAAGAGAAAAACCAAGATTTTGTGCACTTTCTCAAAGGGTTTGGAGGAAATTCATTATTTTATCGGTGCTGCCCAGCTGCTGGGAGCAGCTGGAGATGCCCCATCGCAGTGACACTGACCTGGCCCTGCAAGCGTGTCCCCAGCACCTCGGGGCTCGTTGTTCTTACCGGTGCCTCAGGCAGGTGACAGCCGCAGGGCTGCAGGTGACACGGGGGAGGACATGGGGTGACATGCCCAAGGCTATGTGGGCAGGCAGTGTCAGAGCCCCATCTGCTCCCCCCAGATCCAGGCGTGCTCGGAGCCCACAGCCCCCTCCCCGCGACCCATGGGGAATGCCACTGACTCGCAGCATCCTCTTCCTCGTCATTTCTCTGCTGTATTTACTATTTCTTCATCTCCCACCCCCTCTTTTGGGAAGAGACAGACTTCCCCGTTTCCATGGAAACCCTCCCCTTCTCCCCTCACTTCTTCAAAGAGGTTTTCATCTGTTTCTTTCAAAAACAGCTATTTTTAGCCCTGGCTTCCCCTTCTCCCTCTCCCCACCCTTTGCTCTCAGCTCACGCTTTCCCAGACAAGCAGCACCCACTGGGGCTGCCGCCACCGCCAAGCACCCATGGGAGCCGCGGCACCACCCACACGGCTGGTGACTCGGCAGGGGCACGAGCAGCTTCAGTCCCTGCTCAGGTTTGTGGTCCAGATCCTGGCAGTTCCCTTAATTTGTGCTTAATTCCCCCGGGGGGGTGGAAATGCTGGGGTATAAAGGAAATGCTTCTGTCCTGCAGGAAGGTCCTGGGAGCATGCAAAATCCCCACCGCTCCACAGGCTGGGCCCTCGGGAATGACCGTCCTTGTAGCATCCTCTGTGATCCCATGATCCCGTGAAGCCGGGAGAATGTTTCCTTTCCTGCAGTCACAGAGGGGACAGAGCCCCAGGCAGACCCAGGTAGCCCTGACCTGAAGCTCCGGAGCTCTGTGCACATCAGCTCCTGTTCAGCCCCGTACTGGGATGAACGCAGGTTGCCCAAATGGAGCCGAGGAAGTCACACGTGGGGGTGGTCACCACCTGGGACAGACAAGGAGAGCATGGTCCCCTCTGTCATTCGAAGCTTTGCAAAGCCAAGCATCTGCCACCCCCAAGACGACGTTCGTTTGTTGGTATCTTTGTCCTATCTACACTCAATGGCGCACGTCTCATTCATGCCGATGGATAAATCAAGAGGCAACTCACACGCTAATGTCTGCCTGGAAGAGCAGGAGATGAAGTCTGCTTCCACCCTTCACAAATACAGACAGGGCAGAAACGCTGCCTAAATCCTCCGTATCGGTGCTGCCTGCAGACGAGCACGGTGAGGTCCTAAAACTGAAGCCCTGACAGAAGAAATTCAAGAGTGTACCAATAAAATGAGTAGTAGCAAATGGCCAGGACCAGGTGGTGTTAAATAAAGGAGATTTCAGTGGGGGAAATGATAACGTTAGCCGTCCCATGGGTAAATATGACGGCAGAGGGATGGCCAACGACCCTTGCAGATGGATGTCGTGCCTCACGGGTTGGAATAGAAAAGAAGATCCTTTCAAGTACCACCATCTGTTTGAAAGATAGAAAATGAAATATCTAATACGAGGCCTCCTTAGCAAGGCATGGCTTGGGGAGAGTGGAAATACCCAGCAGGAGTCTGACTCTGAGCTGGAAGAGCCCCTCTGCAGCATCCTGGAAAAGTCACAGTTGGAAGAGCTGGATGCTCTGGCTTGGAAAGAGGGATACGACACAGATCATTAAAATCCTGCATGGTGGTGAGATGGCAAGTAGGGAATGATTAATCAATATTTCTTCATAACACAAGAAGGAAATGGCACCCAGGGAAATTTCCAAGCAGCAGCTTTCAAGGCAGCAAGCGAAGGATTTATTGCACACGTCGCATCGGTGTGCAGAGCCGCGCTGCTGGAGGCTGCCGTAGCCACGCAGTCCTCACGTGGTGATGCCCACGCTTGGGTAAGGAGGTGAGCCAAACATCAGCCAAAAGGACAGCAGAAACCAGCCCTTCAGCAGCCAGGCTCCTCCAGACACTTATTTTAAGATGAATTTTTACGTCACAAACCCGGGCAGCACCAGTGCTTGCTCCATGTGCGGCTCCAAACACCCAACACTGTGTTACTGCCACGGTGGCATTTACCCACTGCCGTTTATAACCTCCGGAGATGAAGCATGAGACATCCATCCTGTTGTCACACTGTGCCAACCCCAGGCTGACCTACATCCCACAGCCTCTGCGCTCCTCTCAGCTCCTCCCTCCAAAAGCCAACAAGTTGGTAAATAAAATCCAACTCGGGGGAGATGAGCCATCGGTACTGACCATGCCCAGTCCCTCCGCAGCTCTTTGGTGCAACGTCTTCTCCATGCATTTATTGCCCCAGGTATGGGCTGAAAACCCTGCAAAACCCACGGGGTCTGGGTGTGTGCCTCAAAGCAAGGTTCACCCCTGGGTCCCGGTGATGGGTTGGGTATGAGAACATGGCCCTCCACTCATCAGTGGTGCCACGGAAGGTGTCTCCTGCGGCTCTTCAAGCAAACCCAGGTGGCATGTGCCAGACACAGCCTCTGCGCCCGTCCTTCCTCTGGGGCTGGTTTGGCGTGATGGTATTCACGTCACCGTCTGCATCTCAAACTTTGCGACATCCTGTTTTTCACAGACGCTTAAGCACCTTCCTGGTTAACCACACGTCAACCGAAACCTGCAGCTGGAGGCACCACAGCCCTCAGGGGAGCTGATAGAGAAATCAAGGTCATGGCAAAGACAGAAGCACGAAGAGCTGCTAAAACCCACTGCTCCGGCTCTGAGCACCCCTGAAGCAGAGAGGCTCCCTCCTCCCAGCCTTAAATCTGCCCCTGTCACCAACACTGGCTGGGATCTAGTTTGGTCCCATCCAGTACAGCCACTCTGAGATAATTTGGAAATAATTGTGCTGAAGCTGATTTTGCTCATCATGGGTTGTCCACCACCCAGCTCATCCTCCCCAGCAGACCTGATGTCCTGGTTTCGGCTAGGACAGAGTTAATTTTCTTCCTAGTAGCTGGTATAGTGCTGTGTTTTGGATTTAGTATGAGAATAATGTTGATAACACACTGATGTTTTTAGTTGTTGCTAAGTAGTGTTTACACTAAGTCAAGGATTTCTCAGCTTCTCATGCCCAGCCAGCAAGAGGGCTGGAGGGGCACAAGAAGCTGGGAGGGGACACCATCAGGACAGCTGACCCAAACTGGCCAAAGGGATATTCCATACCATATGACATCATGCCCAGTATATAAACTGGGAGGAGTTGGCTGGGAGGGGGGATCACGGCTCGGGAACTAACTGGGCATCGGTCAACGAGTGGTGAGCAATTGCATTGTGCACCACTTGCTTTGTATAGTTTAATTCTTTTAGTATTGCTATTGTCATATTATTGTTATCATTATCATTGTTTTTCATTCCTTTCTGTCCTATTAAACTGTCTTTATCTCAACTCACGAGGTTTTTTTTTTTTCCTGATTCTCTCCCCCATCCCGGGGGTGGGGGGGGCAGTGAGCGAGCGGCTGCGTGGTGCTTAGCTGCCGGCTGGGGTTAAACCACGACACCTGATGCTCACAGCAAACCTAGAGAGCAAAGAGAGACGAAACCACGCAAACCAGTCCCAGCATTCAACGTTGCTTTTCTAGGAACTTGTTTGATCCTATCAGACTTCTGGAGGCCAACAGGGTCAAACAAGATGTTTTGTAAAATTCCAGAATTTGAGGTTCTCCATCCCTGCTGAATTCCCCCGGTTTGATCCTGTCCGGGGTGGCTGCGGGCACGCTTGGCTGCTCTCTGCTCCCGGTCCTCAGCCCCCCAGCTCAGCACCTGGAGCCTCTTACAGGATTTCTGCCTGGATTTCAGTCCTAGGAATGGGATTTGCAAAAATACCCAAGTCACTTGGGATAATAGTCTGTGCTCCCGGGTCAGTGACTGCTAAAATAAAATCCCCCTTGCAGGAGGCCGGGCCCTCCAGCCACGGGACACAGCACAGCAGCACTTACATCGGCAGTTCAAGCCATTTTAGCACCATCTCTAATAATTTATCACTTAGGGGTCCCCTTCGAGCGATTCAGATCCCGAACCAGACCCAGCCTTCCCTGCGCTTCCCCAGGCTCAGGCGGCTCACCCCAAATCTCAGCTGGGGTTCGGCTGAGCCACGGTTCCACTCACTTCACGCTCTCCAGCTGTTCTCCCCAAACCAGGAACGTGCATCTTGCTTTTTAAATTAAACCTGCAAATACCAGAAACAGGCGATTTAAAAGCAAAAGGAACCAGAAAAGTCTCCAGGTTTCAGCTGCTCGTGGAAATCCTCTCCTCGAAGGTTGTGGGAGTGCAGGAGTGAGGCCGGTCACAGCGGCTGCCGCCTAACCGTGGCTTGTAAAATCCTAACTTCTTTTTCCATTCTCACTATTCAATATTTTTAAGACAACCGGTAACATAAAAAAAAGCTCTGACATCATTTGGCCACATTCGCTTTTGGGTGAAGCTCAAAGACGTGGTACGAAGCCAAGGGCAAGGTTCTCAAATGTGCTTCGAACCTCGTTTTGCAAGATCCCCGCCTGCGATCAGGACGAGCGGATCAGCACCGGAGCGGGCACCTCTGCTTTGTCAAAGCATCGCCAGTGACATCCCTTCTTGTGACACGTCACCAAAATTTCAAGGGTTTGCCTGGTGCTTCTTCAGTCCATAAAGAGAGCGCAGCTCTCCAGGCGGCTGGTTGGGATGCTGGAAATGTGCAGATTTTACCCCAAGATTTTATTTCTCTAATGGAGTAGATTTTACTCCTGAGAATGGCATTGAATTTCAGATTATTTCATCCTGAAAAATGAGTTCATCCAGGGAATGCGTCTCAAACCTCATCCTTGCACCATCCTTTGCACCCCCAACATCTCCCCTCCGCCCCACTTCAGTTTCAAGCCACCACGCGCTCTGTGTTTCAGCCATTTTATTGAACTTTGCATATGAAATAACAGTTTCAAGTTCTAATGAAAAAAACATTAAAAAAATAAATTCAGCATCAGGTAAAAAAATCACGCAACCAAAAAAAAAAAAAAAAATCACTTTTTTTACTGGTAACTGAACACAAGGCCCACACCGCGGTGGAGGTCACCAGGACGACGGGATGCAGCAGCTTGTTTTAGCATCAGACTGGTATCAAAAGAACAAGTTTAAACAATTGCAACACAGCTCACTGGCAAAACCAGAGCTTAAAACAAACTCAGAGTAACAAGACTGCGCTTTACATCTCCAGTCCAAAATTGCATCGTTTCTGTGGCACCTAATTAGTCAAGATTTAGCCTTCTTGCAGAGAAGGCTTTGGTTTTTCAGTCTGATACACTGAATACCACAAGGCAATTATTTCACTGTTCAAATACACCCAACGTGTGTTCCAGTTGAGACAGTCATGGAAACATTTCGGCATTACCCAGCTGCGCACGCCAACGAGGGAAAGCAAAGTCAAAATTATATCCAGCCGTCTCAGTCCCAGGAAGATACCGTGAAAATAAGTTGCATAGTAAAGGATGGGAAATAAAGAAACACGAGCTGCTCCTGTGTTGGAGGTCAATGGTCGACGCAACGTCCTCCCTTTGCAATGTTTTGGGACCTCAGGTGATGAATTAAGAGCCCGTTCTCCTTGAAAGATGCTAAAATCAGCCGTGGGAATATCTCACCTTCATCAATGAAGGCGATTTACGTGCAAGACCTGAACAATTCGAATAACCAAGTCCCATTTCCAACATACTAATGGCAGGACAAGGGACACGGCAGCAAACACATCGTTTTGCATTAAAACTGCCCTATTTCAGGCACTGGTTTACAATTTTCTGGCTACGTTTCCCCTTAATACCATTCGACTTGCAAGTCCACCTCTATCAATGACTTGTGTATTGCCAGATAAATTGTCCTGCTCCGAAATCATCCTCAGGAATAGGAGTGATGCATTTAAAACGCAGCATCAGTGGCCCGGCCTTGCAATGGTCAGAGAGATGATGTGTTATGGAAGACACCAGGCGGTGACAGCGGTATCTCAGACCATTGCCTTTAAAGACGCGCTGATGATGTCATCTTGGAGAAGGCAGACAAAATGTGAAAAAGAAACATAATTTACCTGTATCAGAGGCTGGTGGATGAAAATACGGGGATTAGAGAGATGTGTAATTTAATTCACCCAGGGTTGCTACTTGACTTTAGTCTCAGCTCAAAGGACAACTTTCTAGCTGACTCTGTGCAACGGAAAGAAAAGCAGAGTGGGGAACACAGCGGCTCCCAAAGCTTTTTAGGGGATGTCCTGGTTTTGGCTATCCCACAAATTCCTTAATTTTAAAAGGATTCAGTAGCAATAACAGCATTTGAACATCTGTCTCAGAAAATGTCCAAGTGTGTGCGTAATTAAAGCCTTCTGCACGCTCTGGGGTGCTCAAAGGCTGGTTTCTGAGACATTAGTATTGCAAGTTTTTTCACCAGCACCTGTGGAAAGAGGCTGGAGGCCAGGATGGAACCGCAGGAATCCTGACTTTTCCCCCAAATCTAGCAGGGCAAGCAAAGCAGCCTGTTGTACGTTGTCTCTGAAAGCCTTCTCCAGCCACGCCGCTAAGCCCCATCCCATCTGCTGCGCCCACTGAGCCTTCTTTAGCGCCCTTAAACACTTTATGAGATATTATGCTTTCTAATTTTGCTGCCTTCTTAAAACCTCTTAAAACTTGTTCTTAAAACAAGTGGCTTTACGTGACTCTATACCAGCCCAGCTCCCTTGGTCTGATTTTCCTGCACATCCAGCAGGATGGACCCAACGGCAGAGCTCTCATCACTTTAATTGCACCCTAAAATTACAAGGGGGAAGGGATGGCGTGCAGCGTTTGCCAGAGGTGGCAGCTGCGCTGGGTGCAGAGGAGAAACATCTACGTGTTCCGCGTCTAAAGAGCACCTCTAATGCACGGCACCTCAGAGATGCTCTCAGCATCTCAGAGCGCGGCTTTGAAGGGCTATGAATAAAGATGAGCAGCCTGCGTTCGGATGATTATGGGAATCAATGCACGCTATTTTTTGGATCTTCTCTTGATGTCAGCCATCATTAAATCGCTCCCTTTTTTTGTTTTTTTTAATCAACTGGATACATTTTTAATTTGTCTTCCCTTGCCAAATCCAGCCCTCCGCTCCAAATGACATTTCAACACGGCTGTCCTGATACGATGGTTATCTTTAAAACGCACAAGGCTAGAGTCAGAGTCGTGGCAACACAGATTAATATACCGGACTGACAGTTAAAGACTATCAAACTCTCAATTATTTTGAAAAAGCACATTAACAATTAGCTGGCTCAGCAACCAAGCAAAAGAAACCCAACAGCGTGGAGCAACGTCGTCAACGCCAGTATGTACAATACCGAGAAGAGGTTGAAATTTGGCAAGATTGTCATCGGTGTGAGATGTCCGTGGGGTGGGGTTGGGGCTGGCCGGGAGGAGTGGAGTGGCCAGCGGCCACGGGCTGAGCTCTGCTCCGGGAACGGGGCATTTCTGCTGCCAGGAGCGGGACCGCTGGGACCCACCAAGCCAAATGGGCGAGGGGATCCGGTTCTTCCCATCGCTTTGTTCGTCAAAATATGCACTTCGAACCGTAACAGAGAGACACTTTAACAAAGTGGCTACTGAAAACAGACGAGGTATAATTATGTTACATACACACATGCCATAAAAAAGCTGTCCGTAACACCAGTGAAAAATAAAAATAACTTTAGTACTGATACATTCTATCCCCCATTTTAAGGGCTACTAGATCATGTTCCAAAAGAAACTAAATTTAACACCTTTGGGACCAGGGCTTCCCAAGATCCAGGTCTGTGTTGCAATCCAGAAAATCAATTCTCCTCCTGTTAATGTGCCCTTACCCCTGCGGGCAACCCGGGGCTGTCTGCAGGGCTGCAGGGGGATGCTGGATCAGACCTTCAGTGGGTGCTTTGGCTCTTTGCAGCCCAAAACCATCAGCATGGCAGAAAAGTGCTTTCTGGGCCAGTCCCTCAAGATTTCAGAGTTGCTAAAGCTTTTGTTCAATCCCCTTTGCAGCCTCAAGAGCACGCTACGAACCCGTCACGCTGCAGGGAAGGCTGCAAACAAATATATTTTGCAGCTCCTTAGTGGTTTTGGAGGTGAGATCTCCCAAAAAAGCCCAGCCTCATCTCCCCCAGCCTGCTGGCAGCTCCATCCATGGCAATGGGGAAGAGACCGCTGCCCGGTTATTTGGGGTTCCCAGTGATGGAAACAGGCTCAACCCTCACTCCCCAAACACTGGGGACTTTGTATGCTCTTTTTTAAGTAAGTGGTCTTTTTAAGGTCTTTTTAAGGTCTCAGACTTCTTATAGTCTGAGCATCAATTAATTTTAGTGCTGGGGAGCCACAGGATGAGACAGCCTGGGTGGGGCACAGCTCCCCTCTGCAGGACTCAGGGGCCGGACGCCTGGGAGGTGGGTTTTGGCTGTGCCACGTTAAGACACAGTCGGCCACGAGGCAAAAAGCTCTGCAAGCCCATCCTCAGACTGCTCCGGCTGCGGCAGCACCGCGGTTACCGCCAGATCCCCGGGGATTTGCCGGCAGAGCAATTTGCTGGAGGATCCCATGGAGAGGCTCCCACTCCCTACCCCGCCGTGGGCTGGCCTCAGGGCAGGGCACGGCCAAACACGAAGTTAATGAGAGCCACCGCTCCAATTAGCTTTAATTTGTGCAGACGGCTTTCACACCGGATTGATTTCACACCACAGGGTGCTTCACCTCCGTGATTCCCCAGCATCCCTCTGTCGAGCCTTGGCAGCCCCAGGTCATCTCCGTGGGCTTGGGGACCTGCTCCTCGGGCTCTTCCAGCAGTCCTGGTCCCCAACCAACCTCCCTCTGCACCTCGTGCTGCAAAAGCCAAGATAAAACCAGGTGCCAGCAGCACCAGCCCTTTCTAATTCATTTATCCACAGGTCCAGTGGCCACAGGGTTTCTACCATGCTGGGAATAAATGCAAACAAGCCCAAGGAGCAATGTCCCACTAAGGGCCAGATCCGTATTTGCTCTTCATTCCCCAAGGCGAGCAACGCAGCTTTGACTGAAACTGCTGGTTTTTTCACTTTTGTTTCTTTTCTCGCCATCTCAGCCTGTTCTCCCCAGCCTGCACCTATGCAGAGCCCCAGAGACTTCTGTCTTTGCGACCCCCAAGCCCTGCTCCCATGAACAAGGTCTCCATCACCAACGATGCATACGCCATGACAGGAGGAGGAATTCAAGCCAAGAAATTATCCGTGTTTAAAAACCAAACAAAATAAACGTGACCTCACCAAAGTCAACGCATTCCTTTAAGAACCACATCATTTCCCCACCGTTAAGGGAATTTCTCAGTCCTCATTTTGGCTGAAGCTTGCATGCGGGGCTTAGACAGCCAGAAAGGAGGACAACTTCTTCTGCTGAACTACAGACAGGTCCGGAGCAATCCCAGTCCTGAACGACAGCTCAGAAACCCGCGCGGGTCTCGTTCGTCTTCAAAGCTCTTCTGCAAGGAGAGACGCATGGTGCAGACAGCCGGTTGCTTTGCCATGAATATTCCCCTGAGTTTCCCCATTTCAGACCCTTTCTTCCAGGCAGGGTGTTTATTTTTAAGTGCATCCTCACTTGGGTTGTGTCTCGAAGCATCCCACATGTGTCTCCTGTGGGTGTTCCCCATCTCCTGCCCGGGATCTGGTTTGAAATGCAGGTAAGCAGCTCCACTCGGTGAAGGATCCAGGTTTTGGTGCTGCCCTCCAGGCAGAGTGGTCCTTGCTCCACTTTCCAGGTACCCGGTGGGGACCTCAAGGTTTGTCCTTGGATACGGACCCAAAGCAATCAGCGGCATGAATTCAAGACTCTGCTTCACATGCCTAACAATTTTGTCTCCTGTGACCTCCTCTTGAGCATCCTCTGCTTCGGAGCAAGCTCCAGCTCACTTCGTTTGGTCCAGTCCAAATTAACATTCCCCGAACCATCCCCGGTGAATTATTGCAATGCAGACGCAGAGGTTCCCGTGCTCGTCTGAGTCCCACCAACATTGTTTTCGCCCAGAAATCCAATGCTGTTGCCTTGCTCCTCCGACGGAGTACGTGCCGGGCGGGTTTTAGTCTCAAAGCTGGGATGGAGGCAGTGTGTGGAGGTGGATGAGGCTGGGGTGAGATGGGGGAGCCAGAAGCAGGAGAGACCATCAACCCCTTTGCCATTTGCATTTATGCCTTTGCAGACCATTTATGCCTTTGCAGACCGTTTATCCCATCGCACTGGGATAATATTTATCCATACGGTCCTAGGAAATGCAGTGAGGTTATAGAAACCCCAGTTTTAACAGCTTCGCAGCCCAGTGCGGGCAACCCACAGCTCTTAACCTGCCACAAAAAATAAACTCAGCGTGCAAAATGAAACAGCAACGGGCAAAGGAGTGATGGACTTCCCATTTATTATAGTATTAGCAAGACAATACTATAATATTCCCTCGGGACTGAAGTACCGTGGAACAGCAAAGAAGGTCGCACGGGCTCTCGTGAAATGAAGCAGGGGCAGGACCAGCCAGGATTGGGTTTTTATACCTTCTCCACCCCTGGAAATTTGATTTTTCCTTAGTTTTTCATGGAGTGATCCTGAAAGCAAGGCACAACTTGTTGACTGTTCGACAGCAGTTTCCTCAGCATCGGCGGAGAAGTTACTTTCTTAATAAGGACTTAAAATAAATCACAGCCTTTGGTACAGCACATACCTACTTATAAAGAGCATTTACATGAAAGTCAGAAAAATGGAACAGAAATTATTCACGCCAAAAACAGCCCGTGGCCTTCGACAGGGAACAGTGAGAGCAACTGAATTTCCCCCATCTCCCTCCCACCCTGAGCAAAACGCTTGGACTGCTTATTAGCAGCTCTGGTTAACGTTTCCTTTCTGGTTGCTTCATCTTTCAAGAGATTTTTTTTTTAATTAAAAAAAAAAAGACTGAAATAATGTCCAAATGACTTCCACCTCCCCTCCTCCTTTTTCCTGGCTTTGTTCAGTCTCATTATATTGCACATGATTTGAAGATAATCTTCTGGCTGCAAAGATGTTCCCTTCTACATAATGCACTTGTTAGAAAACACAGATAACGTGGCAAATATTTCATATATATATATATGAAATATGAAATGGGTTTAACTGGAGAGGACAGACCCTCCGTCAGTCGGGTCCACAGCAGCATCAGTCATCGTGTCCGTGATGTTTGCCATTTCCTTGGAGACGTTTTATTTCTCAACACAGTCCTGAAGGTCTTAATTTTGAAACTTCTTCTGTTATCTGTTGGGCAGAGCAAAGAACTGCTTTTATGCACAGCCTGGTTTGGAAAAACAAGCAACAGGTCATTTTTTTTTTTTTCAAGGCAAAGTGGAAGAGATGTCGCACGTTGGTCCCCTCCAACAACTTCACATCCCTATTCCCCATAAAGAAAAAAGGGAAAATTTGCTAATTATAATTGTTTAGCAGACTAAATGCAACACAGTCTAAAGCGAGCTAAAGACAGAAAAAAGTTTCATTAAATATATTCTGGTTATTAACCATTATCTCACATTAATGGCAAGTTCCAAATCCAGAACAATTAGCACAAAGTGGGTTTTCCTCATCATGTTTTTATCTTAATCAAGCCAGGTTCATTCCGACCCGATATGATTCACATGATATTAAGCAACTGGTTGATCTTCTAAATCTGACACAGGGGACGGCAGGAGCCGGGGCTGATCCCACGCCCAGCGCTCGGACCGCGGAGTCGCTCCCACAGAGCTCAAACCTGAGATCCCGTTTTGATGCGGGGATGGAGGTGTCTAGCAAAGGGCAAAAAAAGGTTGGGATTCCCCAACCTCCGCAGTGCCGGAGCTGCCAAGCCTCTGGAGTGCAGGAACCCAACTGGTATTGCAACAGGTTGGCTTTGAAGCCTAACAACTCTACAGCATGAAGGGACTCATCCTGACTCCTCTTTTAATACAGTGAGATGCTCTGCTCTGTCTTTAAGATACTGAAATTCTTGAAAACTTCAGGCAACTGCTTATATCCCTCTCATTTTCAGAAATCATACGCTCTGCCTTTAGTTCATACTGCAGCAATCGGCGCATCCCACCTCCTGCCGCGCCGCATCCCGGGCTCTGCGCCTGCCTGTGGATGGGTCACGGCCAAATTTCCCGAGGGTTTAAAAGTCCTGCGTAAGTCAGCGGGAGTCACACCCCCAAATTCTGGCCCTTTCGCAGTGATTTTTCAAGTGGCCATTAGTAAAGCTTCCTATAGCGAGGTTCATTAACGATATTAAAACCAGTGTATGGTGCACACTAATAAGATGAGCACTACCACAAAATCAGATTATGTGAGCCGGATGCTTCATTAGCAGCCAGGGATGAGACAAGGGTAGGAAGGATCTGTATTCACGGTTCAGAGCCCAGCCTAACGCACCGGGACCTGCCTGGTCCCAGCTCATCCCCAAAAATGAGCCTATTTTCCCCAAAGGGAGAGTCAGGATGGAGATATGCAAGACGGGAGAGGATCCATGCACCGAGGAGGGTGAGACCCGCTCTCCGGATGCTGCAGGGATGATGTTGCAGGGACGATGTTGCTGGGATGATGCTGCAGGGATGCTAAAAGCAGGCAGAGAAAGGAGAGAGGTGGGATTTCCCGCAAGGAGCAAAGATCCCCTTGCAAGGCAGCGCGGCACTCCGGGGAAAATAAGCTACCAGAGGGGTTTAGTGCTCCTTGCAAGGGTCTCAGGCCAGCCGGTTATTCAAGCACTGGCTTATCTTGAAGTGCCAGAAGGACTATGCATGGGCTTAAAGCTAACTGGGGTTTATGCTTTGGTGGACTGGGCTTGCTGGGAGAGATTACACCCCCCTCCCACCTGCCAGCAGGGAAGGGCTCCTGCTTTTTTGCAAAAGCAATGGTCAAACTGCCAGGATCCTCAAGCATCGCTGGAGTATTACACAAATAAAACCCAGATAGCACCTTCAGCCCAGCCCAGCCCGGGAAATACCACTGGTTTGGCTGAGAAGGGGACAGCAGAGTTGGGGCTCTGCAGATTAAGTGGGAAATAACAATTTTCTCAAACCAGGCAAATAATCCAGTGCTTTGGGGTACCCTGGTGCTTTTTCAGGCTGTATCCTTGCCCTCGTAGAAAGAAACCCCAAATCCTCAGCCTAACGATGACGTTATTTCACCGAATTCAGCAAGAATAGCAGTGGGAGTGAGAAGTCAGGAGCATTCAGGAGATATTGCTGCTCCAGCTCCTGAAGGGATCCAGATGTCTTCCCATCATACGGGGGTGATGAAATCCTCTCCACTCCAAGAGAAACAGAGGATATTAAACAGCAGCCACAAAAAATAGCTGTTTTTAAACGGGCCGAGCCAAATAATAACTCGTATCCAAGCATTCGGAGCTGGCGAAGCAGCTCGTGAGGCTGCAAGTATTGAGTATCTCTTGAGCCCTGGACCTGGTGAAAATCCAGAGGACTGGAAAATAGCTCCTGTTGGGCCAGTTTTTTAAGGGATAAACAAAGTGACCTGCAAAAATGATGGGTCTGGCCATCTGTCGCTGATCCCAGACAATATGCTGGAATGGCTCAGAGTCTTAATACCGAATTAAAGAGCAAGATATAATTGATGCCAATCAACACGGGGTTAGGGAAAACAGATCTTATCATATTAACTTGATATCTCTTCTTACTGAGTTCCACGTTTGGCTGATAAAGGTAAATGCTTGTGTAATGCTCTCCTCTAAGGGAGCTGCGTGACAGCTTGGTTAAGAAAATGGAGCAATTTGGCTTTAGCCAAATTCCCAGGAGATATCACAAGGCAGGTCACGTTCACTGGTTCGCATCTCCTTGTGCACGCTTTGCTTTCTTCTCAGAGCATTTTGCAACCAGGATGGGAGAGACATCGCTGAAAGGTTTCCAGCCCCAGGCGAGAACAGCCCAGGCTTGTTTCAGATGCTGCAGAAAGAAGATTTCCTCCTTTAACTCGGAGGTTTCTGAAGTGCAGAATATCATTCAGGCACCTGAAGGGTAAAGCACAAGTGCTGGGTGCCAGCACCCACCGATGCAGGCGCAGAGGTAGAAAACCCCTCTAGCCTGCAATGCTACACCCGGCTCACAGCAAACTCCCTTCACATCCCTCCTGCAAGCTCAAATTCGCAGCAGGCAGGTTCGTTTTAAGCCCAAAATTCTTCTATCTCATTTTTGACCTGCTGCAACAGCTTGAGGTTCGAATCGTTACAGAGCCACGGTGGCAGCTCCAAGCAGAGACCAGCGAGGAGGGAGAAGAGGGATTTTGACTATAAAGGCAGAGAGATTTCAGGAGAAATGGGCCATAAGGATGGAAAAGCAAGCGCAAAGGTGCAGAGTGAAGAAATCACAGGAGAGGGGGATGGTTATGGGAAGGGGAGCTGTAGGGCAGAGCTGGCATTCCTGGGAAGCTGGGTGAAACCCTGGGCTTCCCTCCAACTGGGGGAAATAACTGCAGCTAACGGGGTGTCAGGGGAGGGTCTGCAGGCTCTGCAAGCTTCAAGAGAGCTGAACTCCATAAAGCCTTTGGAGGATTCTTTACTTCTTGCTCTGTGTTTCAAAACTGCCTCTTCCTTCCACAGCACGTTTCATTGCAAACACCTAATGAAGCCGCTCAGTGTCATTTACAGATGGGGAAACTGAGGCCCGGCGGAGCCGACCTGCCCAAAGCCACCCAGCAGGCCAACAGCAAACACCCCGCAAACACCACAGTGCTCCCACCCTCCAGGTCTGGGGTGCAGGGACACACATTTTCATGGCCTAACAACCAAAATCCCCCCCAGCGGCACAGCATCACCCACCACCCTGCGTTGCACTCAGCTCCTTTATTGCAACCAAGTCGAAAGGCAAACGCATCTCTCTGCAAATGCAAACAACGCTTTGCAAAGCGTGTGTTCATCCTCTCCATGCTCCGTTGCAATCTTTAGCTTCCCATGAGAGCAAGACCCCAAGCACAGACCCTGCAGCCAGCAGCCCCGCTCCCCCCACAGCGGCTGAGCCTTCGGTGCTTCTGCCGCCGACTGAACCATGACACAACTCCAAAGGACTTTCTGTATCTATCCCTGACGGTGCTTCGAAGGAAGGGAGGGAAAGCAGCTGGTGCTGGTCAGCATCAAAATAAAACTGATTGCACTCTGCATCCTTGCCAGCGAGAGCAGAGATAGCCACTCGCTAATCTACTCGTGCGAGCCGCCCATCCAAACCAAGTCTTCCCAGCCAGTACGTGTTAAAGATGCTAAAAAAAAAGTGCAACAACTGTAGAGAAGCAACAGACATGACAGAGCTCAAACATTCTCAGAAAAGCATCTGAATTACAAGTCTTAAGGAAATGAATCATTCTTAAACCAACCCAGCAGCGCATGCTGCCGTCTGCATCGCTGAGCCAGGAGTCTCAATATTAGTGTGCAGCGCAGTTAGGTAAAGACTATTCCCGTTATGAGTAGGGGAAGACCAGCAATCGGAAAGTATTTTAGCTACTCCTAACTCGAGTGACAAGCTGAATGAGATAGCAGACAGGTTTTAATTTACTTGAGCATGTCCTGGTTCATAAGAAGGAGAAAACTGACGGTGCCCTGCGGGGAGGTTCATGCGTGAAGGTTTCCCTGCCCTGCTGCACAGCATCCTCAGCGCCGAAAATTCAGGCTCTGAGCGGTGATGAGATACAGATGGACCCTGAAATCTGGGGGTCTCATAAAGCAGCACCTTATTTGTGCAAGGAAAAGCACACGGGGGCTCACAGGGGATTTTCTCTGGGCATTTTGGGCTGAGTTTTGCCAGCAGTGGGGATAAAAGGGCTCCAGCTATAATGGCAGCGTGGGACCCCGCACACATCCCTCTCCCGCACAGAGGATGGTTCTCATGAGCAAAAAATGGGATTCGGTTTTGCCGGTGACAAAGAGCAGGAGCCCTGACGCGTTCCCAGCCCAAAGCAGCAAACAGGCGTCCCGTCAGGTGGGATGAATATCGCTTTGACGGAGACACCATTACTCATTTTCCTGTTTGGGAAGCCAAATACAGGAGTAAAAGGTCTCGATTGTATCCCAGGCTCAACCACAGCGGAGCCGGGAGAGCTTCGGCTGGGGCAAGAGCCAGATGCTGCGGAGACGGGGCTGGGGCTGCTCTGCAGGGCTCCCCCCAGCAGCGAACGTGCCCCCCGCCGTGGGATGGCTCTGCCCTACAGCAGGGCTGTACCCCCCTCCTCATGCCAGTCCTATTCCTGCCCTAAGAAAACCCTCTATCACGACCCCCCAAAATGAAGCCAAAACCCTCCCACTGCCGGAGAAGTGATTCCCGGCCGGGATGAGGCACCTCGGGGCACCCACCCCAAAACATCCCCGAAATGTCCCCATCAGAGCGGTGACAGCCGCAGTCCCGCGGCTGTTTCCAAGGAAACCCTCCTGCCGGAGAAGCACATCGCTCCAGCCCTCCGTGCTCAGCGCCCGACTCCCACCGCTGGCACTGGGAGAGGGCTCCCACCACCCAGCACCCACGGCACAGCACCCATCGGGCTCGCCTGAACCCAGCGGGTGCTGCGTGAGGGCAGCCTCTGCCATGTAAACAGCACTCAGGGAAAGAGCGAAAGGCAGCAGCATCCTGTCCTGAACACATCCCCCAGCTACACAACACCCAAAGTCGAGCCAAGCACCCCGTTCAGGCTATGGGTGCGGACCCATATAGCAGGGAAGGGTGCAGAAGAGCAGTACCAGCTTCGCAGCAGTGAAGAAGACAATTTTTAGGATATTGCCCTGCCCACAGCATCCTATAATGTCCAGAAAGTCCCTATTTCCCTGCACCCATTGCCCACACGACTGCCTCTGCACAAGAATGCTGGTGCTCTGAGCTCTCCTTCCCGGTACATGCAGCAATTGAGACGAAAGGGCAAAATGAGTCGTGTTGAAACCCTGTTTGTCTGTTTGCACTCACAGGTTTGCAGCCCACCCAGAGATCACTTGTTAAAGCATTTAAAAATGGAAAAAAAAGGCCCTGCCTTCCATCAGGCTGCGATGGGAGCCTCCGTGTGCTCTCACCAAGATATGCATATTTTAAAAGCTTGGCAGGAAGAGGGCTCCAAACTACACAATTAAACAGATTTCATGTGGAACGCTCTGCATACACACCAACCGCTGCAAGAGACCCTTTCCCTGCACTACAGCTCTGCCAGGAGAGAGCCCTTCGCAGCCGGTGAGCTCTGATGGCTCCTTCCCTTCTGCTGGGGAAGCTGCTTGCCTGCCCCTTGCCTCCGCTTAACTGTCCATAAACTGGGGATTAAAAACAAAAACCGACTTCTTTTGTCAAGTGATGGAGCAGGAACAATTGCCTGGGAAGAAATTTAACCCTCCTGGAGGAAAGAGATATCTCCTGCCCTTGTTTGTGTCCACACGTGGGGTGGGATGGATACTGCTCTGCTCCTCTGGCCACCCCAAGCACCTGAAGGGCATCTATTGTGCTGGAGAACAACAGAACCTTTTTAGAAGAGCTCAGGCCTGAAAACACACAGAAAAAAGGGCAAATAAGCAGGAGAAAAAGGTGACGGTGTCAAAGTACCAAGCAGAGGAGCCAGGGTTAGGGTTGCTGCATGTCCCCTGCATCCCCCTGTACCAAGGATGTGTTTCGAGGTGGCATCTAGGGCTGAAACAGGGGAAGGGAACAGGTCCTAAAATACAAGCAGAGGGAAAGGGAAAGGAGCCTAGGAAAGGAGGTAGGAGGCTGTACACGGCTCTATATCATATAGTAGCCCCATATAAACCAAATACATAAAGCATCCGAGGAGGCAGCTACGGCCTCCCAGGGCTGCATCCCTGGGGCTGGAGCCGCCTGCTCCCATCCTTGTTCCCATCCTTCGGTGCCAGCAGCATCCCTTTGTCTCTCAGATGACAGGTACGAAGGACAGGGGAGGAGGAGGAGGTTTCAGAGAGCATCCCTGCCACGCCGCACGTGCAGACAACAAGCAGGGGAGTCCACGCCGGGGACTACCGTGCGCTTCAGGGACCCTGCCTTTCCCCTGCTTGCTTTCTGTGCGATCTTAAATGTCAGCCAGCAGCTTTCGGTAATGCACTTTCCTCCATTTAATGTAATAAGCTGAGTCTAGGCAAGCCCTTTGCCTTGCCTTGGGAAGGCTCTGCAGCAGGCTGCCAGACAGCAGGCAGGCAGCTCCCCTAATACTAATCTCCTAATGCTGCCCCCTCTAAGCACATTAGAAACAGTCGAGTCCAACACCCTGCAAAGGCTGAGGCTCAGCTTTAACTCCCGAGCGACTGTTAGAACAGTCCTAAATCCTAAAAGGAGGCACATTGCAAGAGAGCAGAGTAAATTAAATAAGCAGCTGGCTGCAAAGGGAGCAATCTTTCGGGTATCTCTCCAATTCCTGGCACAACGCAGGCGGCAGCCAGTTTAAGAGAAGCCGTCAGACCGTGCAACAACAGAAAGAATTTCTCTTGCTGAATGGTACCTAACGAGACAGCGCAGAGGGAAGAGGCAGACAGAAATGGGGCAGAGCATTGAAAGGATATCCCCATTTTTCCACTTCCAGTTTTTTGGGTGTATCTTAAAGACAGAGCAGCAGTGCTTTCACATTTTTCAGCAATACCATTTGGTACTGGAGCAAAACCGCCTTTTACTCCAGTGGATGAAGTGGTTTCCTTGCCACCTCTCCCATACAGCATCTTTTACTATCAATAAAATCCATTTGAAATTATTCTGCCCCCTACAAAATAAGGCCGGGAGTAGTCAGGAAAGCAAACTAACAACCTGCAAGGTTTCTGCTTATTTTAGATGACAGAGAAACCAAAAACTGTACTGTGCCATTTCCAGGAGAACATGTGGTTTCCGTACCCCGTGCAGCGGCCACGGGGAAAACACAGACACAAAACTGATCTGCAAACTCTCCCGAGCGGGACTGTTTCCACTGCTTTTAAACACAAATCCTCCTTTTAGGAATAGGCGTGCGGGAAAGCTTTAATAACAATAAAAAGTGAGAGCTCGTAGGCAGAAATGACATTTCAGCCCGCTGGCAGCCTGGGGGAAAGGCACGCTGGGGTGTTCCCAGTTATCCCAGACAAGGCATCCCAGGTTTGTTACCTCTCACGATACTCCAGAGCATCTCCCTAATAAAGATCATTTCTTAGATCCTCAGCTGGTGAAAACTACGGTAGCTGCCATAAAGCTGTCACATACCATTAGCCAAGAAGCTGCTCTGATGTTTTTCTTGGTTATAAGGGTTTTATTAATTGGGGCTAAGGGACGGTGTCACAAAGTGTCCTGATCCTTTTAAGTCTGGGTAAAATCCTAGCTAAATTCCGATTTCGGCATGGCCGGCATCTTTCAGGACAAATCTCCCTTTCCACACACTTGGGAGAGGTGTGACTCGCACAGGTTGGGGTCAAATCGCTCTTTGTCGTAGGAGGTATTTAACAGCATCCCTGTGCGGTACACTACCTCAAAGGAATCTGGTTTTATTTAACCCACAACCCAGCAAAACAGAGCAGAGCTGGAGCCAAGGTGCTCGAGGCTGAGCAGCCAGGCCCTGCCTTCAGCCTGCTTCAATGTCAGGCACCGGATCGAAGCATTAAACCACTGCAAATAACCTTTTCAGCACCGAATGGAAGAAATCCAGCTGCAAAAAAGCAGCAGGGTTTTCCTCCTATGCATAGCACTAAAAAGCAAAGTGAAAAGCAAATATAATCCGAGGAGCTATAGGATGTTATCTCACTTTACCTAATGTGCACAAAAACACCCAAGGGCAGCAGGGTAAGCTGAAAAATAAAAGTAAGCAGTGGAAAACACGAGGTTTGTCCCAAAAAAGCAACATTACTTTATGATGCTATTAAACTCTACCCCGTGCAAAGCTCACCTGATCCCATCAGATGTCCCGTGGCCCCTGGTGCACACGTAAAGATGAAGCCGGTGTATTTTCCCCGGCGGGGTTTTGGTTACTTTTCAATCCTGCTCTTTATAGACCTGTCCCCCTTGCTTCAAAAAGCTGCCAAGGTTTCTCAGCCGAGCTTTGCCGCTGGCTGCTCAGTGCCATTCCGCACTGGGTTTGGGGAAACCGCCAGGCTTCGTGCGGCGCAGGGGGAGCGCGGGGTCGTTCTCGGCGGAGCGGGTGCTCGTGTTTGCAGGATGAGGCTCCATCCCCGAATTTCACTGCCAAGGCGTGAGCTTCTCTGCGAGGGAGAGGGGGATTTGTGGTGTGCTTATTGCCTACGGGCGCTTTATTCGGCACAGGGGAAGCCGCAGCGGGGACGTGGCCCGGGAAGGGGGTGCCAGGATGGGGTCACATAGCTGGGCAGAGCCGCGGTGTCCTGCGGGATGACGGGGCTGGAACCATCTGGAAAGGTTTTTTGCGGGAAGAGCAAGGACCAAGGGGGATGGGAGAAGGGATGCCATGACAACCTTCGGGGGTTTCCCAGGAAACCAGGGTTGCCATGGCAACAGCATCACTCCGGTCCGAATTAGTGACTTCCGCTGGAAGGCGTGTTTGCCACTTTAATCTTCTTGCGATAAGCGGCTGCATCTCTCCCAAACGCATTGCAAAAAAAGGAGGAAATATCCCTTTGTCTCCAGCTGGGTGGGTTTGAGGCTGCACAGCCACGGCGAGGAGCCCGTCACGGATCCTGCAGCCCCCGGTCCACGCCGGCATCGCTCCCCGCGCACCGTCAGCTCCTGAAACCATTCCATTTTGCCTTTTGCCTCCCTCCTCCCCGCACACAGACCCACTGCACGGCCACAAATTTGACGCTGGATTAAATAATGCCGTAGGGTTACAGGGGAAGGGAATTAAGAATGGAAAATGAGGGCTTTTTTTTTTTTTCCCCCTATTTAAATCAGCACTGATTGCACTCGGTCTCTGACCAGACTAGAATTTCATAAACGATCTAATGGGGGAGAAAAGGGAATCTGTGCTGCGCCCGTAATGGCACACCACATGTTTCAATATTAAGCGTCATTTAGCAATGTGGTAACAGAGACTCTCTGCAAAATTAAATGCTTGTTTCCTCCCAACCCCCTTCCAGTATGCTCTGCAACATGTTTTCCTCGTCTCCCCACCCAATTCAGGGTTGTTAATCCAACAAGTGAGCTTATGTGATGGAAGGGAAATCGGCTACACGCTGCCTTGAGGGAAGAGGGGGGGGAAATTTAGGAGCAAAGCGAGATGTCCCCAAAACCAAGAAAACAAAAGCAGCCCTGCAACACGTTGCAGAACAAACACCTGTTCCGACGGTGAGTGTGTTTTGTCTTCGTCTTCCTTCTCTTTACCCGTTAGCTGTCCTCTTCTTCGGAGAATTTTAAATCCTTTTTTTTGGATCTTTAGAAAGGAAGGATCTAAAAAAATAAACGTATAAAAACGAGGGCACACACAGACCGACGATGGTGCATGTTCCACACAATACCGAGTACACAGTCACTTTGCATTATTATTGTTATTATTGTTTTTTTACCGCATCCTCAGATCTTGGTGCTGTTTGTTTGGTTTTGTCTTTTTAAACATCCGTAAAGACCTTTTTGATGTTCACACAGTTGGGATTGTTTGTGGTTGTGCAGTTGCCTGTCTTAAAGGCAGCCTGTTTGAATGCACTGTGGTTGATTCCCCCTTCCTCGATCACCATGTACTCGGACTTGCTGAGGGTGGAATTGCTGCGAGCCTTCCTCATCTCCTCGCTGGACGAGAGGTGCTGGCAGCTCCCGACGTGCATGTATTGGGCTTGCTCCTCACCTTCTGTCTCTCGGTGGTAGAAATAGTTGAAATTGGAGACTATCACAGGCACGGGGAGAGCGATGGTTAGCACCCCCGCGATGGCACAGAGAGAGCCCACAATCTTGCCCCCAATGGTGATGGGGTGCATGTCCCCGTAGCCCACTGTGGTCATGGTCACCACCGCCCACCAGAAGGCATCGGGGATGCTACTGAAACCTGAACTGGGGTCATCGGCTTCTGCGAAGTAGACGGCGCTGGAGAAGAGGATGACGCCGATGAAGAGGAAGAAGATGAGCAAGCCCAGCTCCCGCATGCTGGCCTTGAGGGTCTGCCCCAGGATCTGCAGCCCCTTGGAGTGCCGGGAGAGCTTGAAGATACGGAAGACCCTGACCAGCCGGATGACTCTGAGGATGGCTAAGGACATGGCTTGCTGGCCGTTGCCTTGCCTCTCAGCCAGCTCGGTGCCCAGTGTGATGAAGTAGGGAATGATGGCCACAATGTCAATGATGTTCATGATGTTCTTGGAGAAGGTGGCTTTGCTGGGGCAGGCAAAGAAGCGGACCAGCAGCTCGAAGGAGAACCAGATGATGCACAAAGTCTCCACCACAAAGAAAGGGTCAGTGAAGGACGACACCATGGAAGCAGCTGAGGACGAGGAGTTGGTGAAGACATCAGGTGGGAGAGGGCCACCGCCCGTCCCGAAGGTCCCCCCAGTTCCCTCATAGTCGTGGTCATCCCTGAATTCAGGCAAGGTCTCCAGACAGAAGATGACAATAGAGATAAGGATGACCAGGACAGAGACGATGGCAATGCCTCGGGCCGGCCCAGAGCTCTCGGGGTACTCGAAGAGGAGCCACACTTGGCGCTGAAACTCCTTGTCAGGAAGCGGCCGCTGCTCCTCCCGAATGAAACCCTCATCCTCCCGAAACTTCTCCATGGCCTCCTCCCCTAGCTGGTAGAAGCGGATCTCCTCGGAGAAGATATCGATGGGGACATTGACGGGTCGCCGGATGCGCCCACCCGACTGGTAGTAGTAGAGGATGGCATCGAAGCTGGGACGGTTACGGTCGAAAAAATACTCGTTGCGGAGGGGGTCGAAGTAGCGCATCCTCTTACGTGGGTCCCCCAGCAGCGTCTCGGGGAACTGCGCCAGCGTCTTCAGCTGGGTCTCAAACCGCAACCCCGAGATGTTGATCACCACCCGCTCGCAGCACTCGTGCTCCCCACCGCCCGCGGGCTGGCCGGCGGGGACGGCGGCCGGAGTCGGGGGGTGATCGTAACGGTCCCCCCCGAGCAAAGGATGAGGATGTTGCGGTTCTTCCAGCAAAGGGTCTCCGCCGCCGCCGCTGCCTCCCACCACGGTCATGCTGCCTTCCTCCCCTTCTTCACCCTCTTCCTCTTCTTGGTCGGGGACCGGCTGGGGGGCGGCGGGGGGCAGTTGCTCGGTGTAGCCCAGGTTGTGGTGGCTGCTGGTCGAGCCGCCCCGCGGATGCCGGCTGGCAGAGGAGGCAGCCGGAGAGTAGAGCAAGCTCCGGCGCTCGTCCATAAAGGTGTGGGGCGGAAGGGGAAGCGGGGAGGGGGGGGCGGGGGGGGGAGGAAGGATCGGCGAGGCGGCAGACCGAAGCCTCTTCTTCCTCGTCTTCCTCCTCCTCCGGGCGGAGAGGGAGAAACAGCCGCCCAACTCCTCCAGCCGCTGCCGCTGCTCTGAAGAGCTGAGGCTCTTCTCAAAAAATCCGCCCCCAGCCCTGGCACCGCCTCGCTCAGTCACCGCTCCCGGAGACACCCACCAGCACCCCCGGCCCTGCCCCGCAGCCCCCAGCAACCTGCGGGCATCCCCCCACCCCACCCCTGCCCGGGGAGGGGGGGGCCCGATCCGTACCCCCACCCAGCGACACGCCGAGGGGCTTCGGTCCCCTCCCGGGGAGCATCCTTTGATGCTCAGCGGGTTGCAAGCAAGGAGAGTTTTTTTTTCCTGGCAGAACCGCTGCCTAGAAAGAGTTTTTCTGCCCTTCCCCCGGGAAGGTGAAATGTAATTTTTATTACTAATTTTGGGGTTTGCCTGTTCGTTTCAAGTCACCGTTTCAAGCTGCGGCGGGGCTGTGGGTAATGGAAAGCAGACAGCGGCGGCCGGAGCCGCCAACAGTTGTTTTGAATCAGCGTTTCGGCTAGTCCTGGGGATTTTTTTTTTTTTCCTGCATAGGAGAGAGAGTGCGTGTGTGTGCATGTGTCTGTGTGCGCACGCGTGTGCGCACATGTGTGTGTTTGCACACGCGTGTGTGTGCGTGTGCGTCCCTTCAGCAAAACAGAGAAGGGAAGCTGAGCCAGCCCTCCACCAAGGCAGCTTCAGTCTGAACCCAAATCTGCATTTCAGACTTTCCTGCAAGAAAGCCAAAAGGCTTCGAATTTTTTTTCTTTCTGCCTTCAATTGATCTTCTTATGCAAATAGTTCAATTTTGGTCAAAAAAGGGATTTTTTTAAGGCGAAAGCCTCCTCTGCAGGAGCCCAGCGCTGCAGAACGCTCCGTCCCCGGGAGACAGGGACAACCTCTGATCTCTGCACCCAGCCGTGCCACCCCGGCTCTCCCAATGGGTCCCCATTTTCCCAAACCCCCCATGACAGCAGAAGCGCTTTAATCCCCAGCCATGTGCCAAGCGGGGTTTAGGCAATTCAGGGAGTTCCCGGCTTGGGAAAGAGCCCGGCCACGAGGGTCGGGGAGAGGCGAGAAGGGCAACCACACTGTCGTTCCCACGCCGGCCGGGTGGTCCCGCCGTGACGGAGGTTAAAACCCCTCCACCAGCCCCGCTTTAGCTCATCACCGTGGTTATTTTTAACCAGCACAGCCTCCAGAAGGTAGGGAGAAAAACAGATTAAAAGATCAAACTTATTTATACTTCAAATTAGAAACAAGCTGTACAAAATACACAAACCTAGGGGAGGAAAACATCAATAAATATTGGTGTAAGAGCTGACTCCGGACCATAAATGGCAGATTAACAGCGCGGATGAGGTCTGAGAGAGCTGAGCCCACCTTCCTCTTTGCTGACAGAGGAGAAAAGACCCTCTGCCACTAGAAATCAGGGAGGTTTCCTGGGGGAACGAGCCTCAGCGAGGTCCTGCGGATGAAAAGGTAGACCTGGCTGTGGGACCTAACCCAACACAGCCTTTAGGTGAGCTGCCCGCTCTACCTCCATCTCCATCAACCTCCCAGTGCTCCATGGCCGACGCTGGGTTTTTCACACCAGCAGTAAGGCAGCAGCTCAGTGTGGCCGTTGGAAGACATTCACCTGCGATCGCAGGCAGGGACACTCGTCTCCAGGCCATGTCACCTTGCCCCAGACTTGGACACATGTCCCTTGCTGCCACCTCCATCCTTGGCTTTAAGCCCCGCTTTTGAGTCCTGTTTTGCTTGAGGCTGCAGATCTCCTGGGATGAGGGAGTTGGGGCAACGGGTCCCCAGTCTTGCTCCCCCATCATTCCTACAGCAATTAATAGTGCTAATCAGCAACATGCTCCCAGCAAGAGCATCCACTCCTCCTTTCCAACACACAGCATCTCCCAGCCATCCCAAACCCCAGATAAAGCAGGAAGCAAAGCCCTGGAGCATCATTAACCCTTGAGCTGCCCATGTTGCTTGTAGGTTGAGAAAAATTCCTGGAAACAACAGTTCCCATCCAAGTTTGAGGCTCTATTTTCCACAGGTTTCATGGTAATGAAATAACCATCATCTCCTCACTACATACATGTGCGTAGCACTTCAAGACGTGTCTGGCTCATCTCTTTCCTCTGCTAGGATTTCTGCCAATAAATCACTGTCATCTGGTCTAAGGCAAACAAACAAGGCTGCTTTAAACCATAAACATTTATTGATGACAAAAGGCTTGAGGCAACAAGGCCTAACTTCCATAATTGCAACAGTTTACTCTGGATCTCAGTCAGGGACAAACTCTTTGGAAATTACTGACAGAGCCCCAGACCTTTGGGATTCTGCTAGGAAAAGCCCTTCCCTTAAAATCAGGAGGAAGATTAAGCCCTGACCCCCCATCAGCTGCAACACAGCAGCAGACAGTAACCCTTGAGCTCCAGGCAGCTTAGGTCCGGCATCGCGCTGGCTCAAAGGATTTCTCCGGGGGCTACAGCCTGGCAGCCCCAGGCACCGCATGGCCTCCTGGCCCTGTTTACTCCTCCGCTGCTTCCCTGTAATCCTATCAAAGCCAATTAAGCTGCGCCAGGCGAGCAGTGTCACTGCAGGCAGAGAGTGGCCAGAGGGGCAGATCACCTCCTCCCCGGCGAAGTCCCCTCAGCTCCTTCCTTCTCGTGAGGTCCCCAGCCAAGGTTTGGTTCAGCATCGGGGATACAGCAATAGCATCACCTCCTGCTTGGCATCAGCCACCGCCAGCCCCAGCCGTGTTCCCCAGAGCGGTTTGCATACAGGCACTGCACCAAGCCCAAAATTTGTCAAGCAGCAACAGAGGTGGCCTAGGTCACGTCCCAAAACCAGGAGGTCTGAGCACAAGGGCAGAGGCGGGGGAATAAAAGCCCAGGGGAAGGGACATCTCTGTGATGTCCAACCCGGCCAGCGCTTTCCTGCAAGCTGGGAGCTCGCTGTGCGAGGTGCAGCATCAAACCTGCTCCTCAAGGCTGTGGCTTTTCTGTCTAATGCAAGATGTCCCAGTCCTCCCTCTGCAAGTTTTCTTCTGCTTTTTCATCCAGCTCTTCTGCTGCATCTGGTCTCAACAAATTTAATTTTATTCCTAACGGCCATTTAAGAAATCTGTGCAATGATGTACAGGCTGACCTATAACATCAGATGGAGTTTCTATAAAGAAGCAGAGCAAGCATTTCTCTTTTCCTCCTTTAATGGCCTTCTCAGGGTGGATTTCCAAGCAGAAGGGACGCACAGCTTCCCTCTTCCCACAGCCAGACCCGGACCACGAGGGGAACCCCCCCAGCATCCCTCCCCAGGGGGACACAGGCTGCACAAAACATCTCAGAACCTTCACCCCAACCCTCAGCTATTCCCAGGCATGGGGCTGCCTTAGCACCCTGCTTCCACCTTGATATCTTGCCTCCTTCTTGCTGAACCCCATCGCCTCTCAAGCAGCCTTTTGGGGTTCTTCTTCTCCCACCAAACCCCCGCCTTGTCCCCCGTTAGCACCAGGGAGCTGGGCAGAGCGGTACAGCATCCAGCCCGGCTGCTGCAGGGAGCGGGATCTCACCCGCTCTCCCCTCCCTCGCATTCAAATGGGAACCCTGCCTCCATTGATAAATCTGGGACAAATCTGCTATTCTTTATTTCAGAGGATCAGGAACCTTTCAGCGCAAACGCTGTTACAATAATACCTTAATGCACTGTAAATGTATTGTCTCTCCTCCCACAGCGAGGAACGCGCAAAGCCCCAACTGCTACATCAAGGCAGCGCAGTATTAACTCACTGGTGAGGTTTCTCATGTCACCTCGGAAACCTGAGCTCTACCTCTGCCACTCATAATGTGGCCAAACGTTACAGATAAAGGCTCGAGGTTGTCACTCGGGTCACTAATCACTGCCTGAAACCTTCGCAGACGGGACTGCAGAGGACCGTTGGCATCAGACATCAGCATTAACCCAACTTTTCAAGATTAACTTGGAGCAATCCATACATTATACAGCTAAAACAGATGAACGGATGCTCTAACCCTGCTCTGCTTAGCTTGCTTCAGCCAGGTTCAGCTCCTTGCCCTCCCTGTAGCCTTCAACTAGTTCTTCCCTTCCAGATTATCCCTGATTTAATTATGATTATTTGCTTGGTAGTTGGGGCATAAGTTGAACAATGCGACCTCTGGCTCCAGACTGACCAGTCCTGCCATCCTTGTCCTTGCGGAGGCAGGAGGTGGGAGCATCCCCGCAGTCCCTGAGGCTCACACCCTTCCAGCAGAGCCCTGATGTTATCCCAACGTACACTGAGCTGGGGTCACTGACCCCCTTCCCAGAAATCAGGCATCCCATCCCATCTCCTCGTCAAGCCACAAAAGCATCCGATGAGGGTTACACCTCTGGGGTAATAGCTGGGGTAAGACAAATTCTCCGCCGATGCCACCCAGGGAGGCAGCAGGAGGGACGGGAACTGAATCTTGATTTCCCGGGATGAATTTAGTGCTCTAACTCTGGAGCACACAGTCCCTATTCCTGTCCTCATCTTAGTCAGACTCCGGGTGTAACTCAGTCGTGGAGTGAATCCTTCAATCTCTCCGTGCCTCAGTTTCTCATCTGTACATTAACAGAGTATTTCTCGCCTCCCACCTAGAGTCTATTTAAATCCTACACCAGAAGCCTTTCGCTGCGCTCATGGTTGCAGAAAATGAGAAAGATACTGAAATTTGGAAGAGGGAGGAAAATTCAATGCTGTCTAAATACTGCGGCTTGCTTAGCCCTCCGTGCAGGTGAAGAGCATTGCTGCGAGCTCCGTAGGGATAACTGATGCCTCTCTTTAACAGGGCATTTAGCACCAAGCACAACAGGACACCAAACACCCTGGGATCCTCTCCGACTGCTGCACTCCAGCTACCGAAGGCAGCACGTCTTTAGAGAACAGTCATTACCGTTAATAGATGGGGGGAAGTGAAAATTGAACTGCTAACCCAAAATAACCGAGCATGGACAGGAGCTATTTTTCATGTTTTTTTCCACAATGCTGTGGCCAGCAAAGAACAATCTAAAAAAGCTAAAAAAGGTCAGCCAAGTTACTCTGCATCGCTCCGTTATTTCACTCGGCGACTCCATTGGCCTTAACGGAGCTGCCTGAGCTAAATCCCATCCAACCCTTTGGGGATCCAGGGGTTACAACTCGGGATATAGTTAGACCTATTTTAATATCCTAAAAATGTGATTAACTGGGTGGGATTATGGTGGCCAAACAATGTTAATGCAAATTCTGCTGTAACGGGGATCGTGTTCCAAGGCCTTCACAATGACAGCAAAATGATACCCAGCAACTTCTTACGCAGCTCCTGTTGCACGCCATTATTTGGTCATTAAGATATAAGATTACATTGACAAAGCAATTTAACCACAAATCCAGGGAGACAATAGGGCAACGTTACTGTGTTTTCATTACGAAGGTGAAAATGTCCGCAGGAGTGGAAGACGACCTGCATTTCAGCGACGGGGAAGAGGAAAGCCAGGGGACTCCTCAGGGACTCGAGGCGATGCCAAGAGAGCATCGGTGCCAAGTCAGACACAGCCTTGGCGTAAAGATGCGAAAGCCCCAATTTCTGGCAGCAAAGAGCATCGTGCAGGTGAGGGGTGACTGCTCGCCCCCTGAATTATTTATTCCACGGATGTCACTTCTGGTTGGGGTTGGTGACAGTCACCCAGTGAGGCAGCACGAGGCAAGGCACAGCCTTCGCAGCCTCCTTAAGCTGAGCGAGCCGCAATGCCATCCCACAGCAGCGAAAACTCTTGATATCATCCCCTACAACCAAACCCAGCAACCGCTCTCTGCCTAAATGAATGTGGTCGGAGCAGTTTGCCGTAAAATACGGGATCGGTCTCTTAACAATGGTATTTTAAGTTGAATTTTCAGAGGACGCCCAAGATATCCAGGGTGAATTGGTGCCTAACCCCCTTTGGCTGCACAAACAACTCTGTTTTTAAGTAATATGATTTTGCTTTGTATAGAAATACTGGAGAATCTATAAGTCACCGCTGTGCCACAGAGCATCCCTTGTGCAGGCTCAAATGTTTATTTTTAAAACATGCACCCTCCACCTTTTTCCCACTCTTTAGCCAGTTATATTCAGAAAAATAAATGGCATCACGGAAATGAAGTGATTTTTCCTGTGTTGGGTAGCTGGGATGGAGCCTGCCTCAACGCTCCTCTGCCCTGGCACCAGGCACCGGGGCCTCCCAGCAATTAGATCAGTGGGAACTGGGCAAGGAGGAGATTTATCGAGGGCACTGAGCTGTCTCACCCGAGCACAGCATCCCCGTGACAGCCGCTGTGCCGCCTGGAAAGCAGGCAAGGACTTTCAAATTGTGTTCTGTCTCTTGAGTTTCTCTGCCTTTCCCCAATCCTCCCAATTTTTCCGTGACTTTTCATTTGCTAGTTCAGTGAACATCATGTTAAGAGAGGAGAGAGATGAAATCTGAGCTTGCAGGAGTTTGATCGACACAGCCCCGGAGCAAATAACGCGGGATGAGGCATTGCCATCACATTGTATTCAAGTGGGACACGACTTCCATCAACGACACGTCTTTGGCATCGTTGGGGAAGAGCCATCATTTAGCAAATTTGGTGTCAGTAAGGAGCTAGCATGAGGAATGCAGCTTAATGCAAGCATCAATACATTCAGCTTGGTGACAAGCCAGCTCTTGGAGAACCAGGCTTGTCCCCCACAGCATCCCAGTCCTCTAAGGGATAGTGGGACTGGGGGAGCCCAACCCAGCTCTGGGTACCCACAGCCCCCATGAGATTATGCTAACCCAAAAAAACCAAAGCGAGGAAGCTCTCTGGTTTCCACCGAAATCACACGACAGCTTTTGCCGGAGGTGAAACTGCTGGTGGTTAAAATGAGGAACACGATGGGTAGGGGAGAGCCAAGAGGGGACAGAAAAACCCTTTCGTAGCTCATCATGTTTCACCTTCTAACAAACACAAGAGCAAACTCACTGTGGTATAATTACTCTGAACCCATCAAAATTCCATTAGAGTTTAATAAAGTCATGGAAAGAAACAGGGTGACTGCCCGCCTGCAACTAGAGAGCCACGTTACAAAGACAAGGATGCTCCAGCGAGCTGGATCCCCCAGCGACATGGTCCTCGGGCTTTTGGTCTCAAAGGAAATGGCTAAATAGAAAATTAAAACTTGCACAGGTCACCAGGCAAAACACATTACTGCAGCCCTGGCTTCCTGGCTTAAGTTAATTAGTTAATATTTGTACAGTGCTTTGAAACATCCCCCCCCCCTCATTAAGTGATAATATTGTCATTATTCGCTTTCTAGCTGGCAATCCAGAGGAAATTCTCCTCTGCCTGAAGGCCCTTCTGTCTGTCCTCCCCATCTTCACAGCGAGTTTAACCCTCGATCACCAGCGCTGGGAACTGGTTTGTTATAAAAAGCCCTCCCTCAGCTATAACGTTATTATATGGGGGTTATTTTCTGCATGGGAGATGCATTTGCACAGGGCTTGCAGTTTTCAAACACGGGCAGTAAGTTTGTTTGCATTTAGCTGTAACATCTGGATGCTGGTAGATCTGCAAAGCCTGCAGGTAAAGCTGGAGCTCCTTACTGCTTCCCAGCCATTAGCCAAAGGCTTCATTTCTAGCTAGGAAACCCAAACCAGCAAAAATTTGGAGCAAAGGAATTTGTGCAGCATCACGGGGAGTCTGCAGAAGAGCTTCAAGACCCGAGCTCTGCAGCTCAGCCCTGTGATTTCTTTTTAAGCAGATTTCCTGTGTTTTAGCTACAGCACATCTCCTCCGGGATCCCCCTTCTTGCACAGCCCATTTCTGAGAAACCCTGAAAACCCGCTCAGAAATCCCCGCGTATCACAAGGTGTTTGCAAGGAGGAACGCACCGAAAATGGGGTGGGGGGTAGCAGATGAGCCGCTTTTTTGTCTTCTTAAGCCCTCTCATTGGGACCAAGGGGTGCAATGCTGGACGATGGGCGATGGGTGACACAGTCCTGCCAGGAGATCACCCATGGGTGCCACAGGGGCCAGGTCCGTTTTGCTGACCGACGTCCTTTTTGGCAAGAGCTAGTAATAACGAACGAGATCTGCTAACAATGAACGCAACATTCTCTCAAATGACTTTTCTTACGCAACCTCCAAAGCAAAAGTAAAAGCCACCACGTTCCTCTTTTCCATTTCTCTAAGCCCCAAATGACAATATAACCAATTTAGGGATGTTTTCTTTGGGGACGGGGGCGGGGGGGCTTCCTGGAGCCTGGTTTTTTTTTTTTTGATACATTGGGAAAACAGGCCCTCGCTCAGCTTGGGGACACCAGGAAGGCTGATCCGCTCTGTCACCTGTGACAGTAACCCCAGCAACAGCTCGGCTGCCGGCAGAGGCAGGAGAGGATGCTGACTCACTGCCTGCTTCGCTTTCGCAGCTCACCCTTCATAAAAAGCATCGCTGGAAGAGTCTTGCTATTCCTTTCCTCTAACCCTCCCCTTAAAAACAATAATTAAGAAACCTCAATTATAAATTAACACATGAATAAAAGTATCAGTGAATATCAAGGAAAAGTTTAATTCCACGAAGGAATTCATTTCGGTTCAAAAGGCAGGGCCCACCATTAATTTGCTGAAGTCATTACAAACAGAAATGACTCCTGAGATGGAAGGTTTTGCTGCAAATATAAATCACTGAATTATTAACAGCCTGGAGATAGCAAGAAAGGGGAGGAAACTTGAGAAGACCTTCTTAAAAGAATAATTCTCCCCGAAATGACTGAAAGGCTCTTCTCTCCTTTCCTTTGACCTTATATCTTTGTCTGCTGCTTGCTTTCTTTTTTAATGCAAATCTTGTGCTTTCTCCGCTGCTTTGTTCCCCTTCTTCTCTTGGGGAAGAGACCCAAAACAGAGGAAATCAGTTGACTTCGCCTTTTCTCACAGCTCTTCCTCCTGGTAAAGTCATTTTGGCCAGAGAGCAATAGGAGCACAGTGCAGGCAGAGCATGGAGATGCTGGTGGGAGCAGGACCCAAGGCTGGCTTCCAGCTTCCCGGGGAGGGAGGGAGCAGGGAGGGAGCCGAGATGTCACGGGGGGTCCCCTCCAGGACACAATTCTGCAGCTGCCCCTTGGGAGCAAAGCTCTGTGACACCCCTCCTAATAAATAGTGAATTTGGCGATGCTTTTTTAATCGCCAGGGTTTATTTCTGCTTTTGATTCACCCGTTCAGTCCATCACGAGGAGTATGTCTAGGTACCCCCGACACACTGTAAAGCTGCCTGGATGGTCTTGCCAGACGTGGTGATGTCTGGGCTGGGTTCCCTCTCCTGCTGACCCCAACTCCTGCCACCCAGCAGTGATGGAAGACCCTTGCCTTTCGCTCAAAGGGTGAGTTTCCAGTCCTCGCGCAGAGCAGAGCCAGCAAAAACCCTGCACTAGATATTATTATTGTTATTATCTTCCAAAAACCTCATGAGGTGTCCGATGATTTTGGGGAAGGGGAAGAGCAGAGGATGAGATGTGACTCATGGCTGGGAAACGCATGAGGGTGGCAGAGCCTGTTAGAGAAAAACCAACCCAAAAGATGCCTCCTTGCTCAACAGTTATCATAAACCAGAATTCAACAGGGAAATCCTGCTAAATCCTCCAATTTCTGCAACACATACAACCATGTTCAGCACTGCAGGAACCCAACGATGCCAGAGCCCAGGGCATGTGGATAATGTGGGTCTGGGGATATGGTGGGATATTGAAGAAGCTCTGCTGGCCATATAGATCCTACACACACCCTACACACACCTTTCTTCCCAATTCACCCACGTTCGGGTGACAACCATCACCTATAGATAAGCCTCCCTAGGAGCCCCTATGCTGTAAGGCCAGGTCCCTCCCTCTGTGCCATGGAGGTGCTGCCGGCAGATCCAGCCTCCTCCTCCTGCTCCTGGCATGGGACACGGGTGAGAAAACGTGTTTTTTACCTCGTGCCCTCTGCAACGGGGTGTCAGGCTGTACCTGCCTGTGTCTATTGTCTGCCGCCTGCCTTACAGGGGAGCTTTTAATAGCTCCATTATGGCAGCAAAGACGGTGCGAGGCATCTCTGCAAAGCTGAATTGGAAATGCTTTTTAATGAGGATGATTCATGGTAGCTCCTAGTCCCGGTGTCAGCCGCGGCGCTGCGGACGGGGCGCTGCCTTGCACTGACATTTCATCACGAGGGAGCTTGGAAGAAAAGCTTACGGCTACCAGCATTTTTGTAGTGTGGAGGAGAGACTGAGGTTTGGACCTGAGGCCGATCTCTGCTCATCTGAATCTCCAAAGCAAAGAGGTGAAAGGGGGTTTTGAGCTCCAAAGTTTGCAGGAATGCCCCAAAATGTGATGTGAGCAATACTGCAACCACCTCCTCCACCAGCCCGACTCAAGGACAGGGATAAAATCACAGAGCAGGGACAGGAGGAGGTCCCGGACCTGTATTTTGGAGGCTGCTTCACCATTTAAGGATACCTGAACTGCAAATCAGGGTCAGGGAAAAGCCAGGAGGCTCGACCCAGTGCCCACATCTGGGTCTGGTTTAGCCCATCATTCGTTAGTGCATTAAACAGATGACTGTGGGATTATTTCCCAAGGTGATGCACAAAATTTTGGGGAAAAAGGTCTAAACCCCACGTCCCCTCATCCTTGTCACTGAGGGGATGGTGCCTCAGTCTCCCCATCTGTAAAATGGGTTGCAGGTATTGACCGTCCTTTGTGGAATGCCCTGAAATCTAGGGAAGACGTGATTAGGGTGGTGATTATAATTATTTACACCTCCCTAATGGCATTTTAGAGCCCATCATGCTTGCGGCTGGATTTCTAATGTTTGTTAGAAAGAGATAAAAGCTTTTTTTGCTGGTCGGTCTGAAGACTTTCAGGCTCTCTTTGATGTGCTGTGGCTAACAGCCCCTTCACTTGATTAATTTTCATTTCTTCTGTCGGTCTTTAAGAGCTGCCACACAGACTTTGTGAATGGATTGGAAGAGATGGAGCAGCAATCCCCCCCGAAAGCTGCTCCAATTCTCATTAATACAAATCTCCGCAGGGCGAACTCCCAGCCCCACGTTCATGTGCAAGGAAGCCGAAAATAGCAACGTTTATAACAATAATAAATAATGGGGTGGGTGCTAGAAACCATGAAGTGCCTCCAATGGATTTTGTGTGTGTGTGTGTGTGTGTGCGGGAAGGTCCCAAAACGCAAGTGACAGCAATAATCGAGGCTTTTGTCAGAGCATGAGTGTTAGGAATAATTGAATCGCTGCCTTGTTACATACGGACCGATTTAGACCCTCATTATGCATTTGGCAAGTACTTAGCATAACGAATCAATTTAAAACGGCACATGAGACTCAAGTAATTCATAATGAAACTCCAAATCAAGATTACAAGGCAAGACTAAGCCTCCCCAGCTCAAATTAACGGGATGGAGAGGCAGCCCATGAGGAAGATGAGCTGAGGGTAGGGAATAGGCTGGAGGAGGCCTCGAAGCCTCTGCCACCGCCTTCCACGTGGCCTTGGGTCAGGCATTTAAGTCTCCTGGGGCTCTGGACCCTTGTATTTCTATTTCGGAAAGTTATTTCGTGTCTGGCTCCTTTCACAAATGAGAGAGGCAAGGTCTGCTCTGTGGTTACTGTTGGGTGTCCCTGGCTGTATCACGTCTTCGTCTCTCTTGCCACTCAAGAAACAGCCCCAAATCTAACTAGTTTCTTCTCCTGAACGTACCCCCATAAAAGCCCCTTTGCCACCATGGCATACGTGCTTACTGCAGCTCTGTCGTCCCTCTCTGCTGAGCCACAATATTTCCCTGCCTCCCAAACACCACGCAGTTTAATGGGCTTAAAACAGTGAGATGGGGGAAGAGGCATCGCGCGTGGGCGAGACGGGGTACCCAAGACAGGACTGAGGTGGGAACGAAGCACGTAAATCCAGAAAGGCTTCACGAGCATCCCTACACAGGCATACGCAACAAATCCAGCACACGATGGCAAAACTTAGCAGAAAGGACGCAGCTGCTGTCCAAGAGGCACAGAGAAAGGCAGAGCCTGGCATAAGCTGCGCTCAAGTCCGGCTTTACGCACCCAAGGCAGCAGAGGAACGTAACAGCATGTTCTCACAGCAGCTGTCTGCTAAGGTTTTACCTCTGTGCATTTTAGGAATTATCCAGCTGGGATTAAAAATGCCTCCCACCCCTTCATATTTAAATATAGGTTTTCAGGCTAACAAAAAAAAAAAAAAAAAAAAAAAAGACAGAGACAAGGCTTTGCTCAACTAGAGCTGAATAATTAGGGATGACTAATACGATGTACTGTGGGAAAGCGCAGAAGAGACTCTTGCCAGGATGCAGACCCTGGCTGATAAAGCCTACTACATCCACAGGACAGGTCATCTGGGGTTTCTGGGATACTGCTGCTTCAATTTTACAGCCTCTCTTTCTTCTGAGTCTCCGAACAGGCAGCTTTGCTCTAACATCATGGATAAAAGATGAGTCTACGGGGAGTTCGCTGGGCTGGGACCACCCATTTCCTCCTGTTCCTTTGAAGAGGTCCCAAATACACCCCAGAGCCAAGCGGGTGCCCTGCGGGATACAGGCGCAGCTGGGAGGGCTGGAAACGCTAACTTGGCTGGAGCACTTGGGTTACTTGGGGAAAAGAAAAAAAGCCCATCTGAGTAAATTTACATCCAAGCCACAGCCTGGGAATCTCCGGCGCAGGGGCTGCTGCTTGGCAGCGGGAGGACGATGCTCCTGCAGAACGCCTTTGCTCCAGGTGGGCCCCGGTTAACCTCTGTTCTCCCCTCAGAAAGATTAGGAGGGGAATTTTTCATAGGTAATTGCAAATCTCTGCTCCTTGTGCTCAGCCTGCCATCTCATCCCGGCTTCTGGCTTAACAGCATAGGTCAGCTAAAAGGTATTTTCCAACCTTGCTGCTCCATGCAGTAATTCCCAGTCATACAGGGCTGCTGCTGTAGGGTGACAAAAGGAAGTTACTAGGCTCCTGAAAGGCAGATGCAATCCTTAATCTCTGCATTATAATGTAAATCATACTATGAAAAATATTTGGGATCCTCTCATATGCCCAGCGCTGCTGAAGTTGCTACCCAGTGCTACACAGATAGGTATTAGGTACGTGCAGGAGCAGCTCCAATGCTTTTTTTGAAGATCTCAGGAAAGAAATGGAGACGCATGTGTGCATGCACATTTAATGAAAGAGATTTAAAAGAACAGTATCATATCCAGTGTCACAGCAGAATAATTTTGTCTGAAAGGCATCTCCGGAGGGATGCTGTGCACCCGCAGTGCAACTCTTAAAGCAGTCAAGCATTGTACAAAAAATATTCATGAAGACTTGTTGTACATTCGACAAATCAAGCTGCTACTTGTTGCATTAAGTTTCCCTAGACATATATATTTTTTAAATTAATGCTTAAGTTCTTAGAGATTTATCCTACAAAGTGCAGGGATGAAGTTACAAGATCCTTTACAAGGCTATTTTGTCTATTTTTCAACATATAGCACCTAAATATTCTCTTCTTAGTATTACATCAACAATGCAACAGCCTATACTGGTCTTGTTTTGTACAATATTCTGCTCAAACCTCCGCTGCCCTACACTGCCGCTGCATGTTCCAGTTAAGGCAGAACAACAAATGTTTTCTGAGGAATATAAAGTTTTGGTGGGATGGGCCCCGTCATCTCCAAAGAGCTGTCTCTGAAGTCACAGCAACTTTGCAAAGTTTTAGCAAAGTTAAGGTTCCTGCTGCCCAGGTGCCCGCTCATATCTCCCATTAGGGAGGCCGGATCCATAAGGAACTTTACATTAAATGCCCAGAAGCGAGTCTTTCCCATCTCCTCATTTTTCCCACAATGATTCCTTTTTGCTGAAAACTCTTAGGCGCTAAAAGCAAGTTTTCTCTGCTGCTTCTAAAATCTGACACAACTCAATAGAAGATGAGAGAAGTTCATTCCCCAAAATGTGTTCATAATAATGCTACCTAAAATACTTCACAGGAGCCAAAACCAGAATGAAATATCCTGATTTCATCCAGGTTTGCCCATCCTTATAAACTTATTTAGAAAACCACAATACCTAGGAAATCCCCAGAAAAGTTGGGGAGTAAAAAAAGTCAAAGGGGGAAATCATGGGAAACGGAAAACTTGGTTCACATCCAGTTCTAAGGGATGTACTGCAAACACAGAGTCCGCCTCCAGTGAAAACATGGGACTTGGAGCATCTCTAGCGAGATGAGAGAGTTTGGATAGAAAATGGTGAAGTTGGTTCCCCAAGCCAGCGAGGGAGCGTGTGTGGGCATGCACATGCGTGTCCACAGAGGATAACTGGGACACGGGGAAGTGTGGATGCTGCGTTTTATTAGAAATTAATGTGCTCCAGTGACGGTTCTTCATTAGTATTTTGCCAGCTGCATCCAGGGGGGATTGCTTTCCCCAGGACCCAAGGAGCCGGCTCCTCCGCAGATGTGCACAGCTGGTTTCAGGGTCAGGATGTTGACACTGGCTGAAAACCAAACCCAGACAGCGCAGGCTTGGTGCATCTTCTGTGGGTCCAGTGAGTCGCCCTGCGTCACCCAGAATGAGAGCAGGTTTATAGGTTGTCACGTAACCTCCTCCTGCCATTTTGTGGCTATGTAGGACACGCAGCCTCCAGGGAGGCTCCAACGCTGATATAGCGTTCTTGATTTACTGAGGTTTGTGCTGAAACATGTTCCTTGGCAGATGGATTATCTGGGCCAAATCCTGCACTCGGGGATACCCAGCACATCTCTCGATGACTTCATTCAACCTCCTGATCTTGCTGAGCCACACAGGCGGCGTGACCCTGGGGTCTGTGTGCAGCCACTGGAACAGCCTCCCATGTGTCCCATGTGTTCCCGGCAAGCTGTCCCGGCACACGGCCACAGGGCACGGCATGGGGACGGCGGGGCAGGGGGGGATGCAGCCACCCACGGAAAATGTCCCTCTCGGCGTGACAAGGAGCGTGTGCCTACCCCAGGCACTCGGAAAGGCAGAAGGAAAAGGACGGACGGCGCGGGTGTTCCTCAGCTCCCCAGCACGTGGGTTTGGGTTTTTTTAAGTTAAAGGAGGGGCTGGTCAAGACAGATTTCAGCTCTTGTACTGAGCATTTACCCTGAATCCTCCCTAAATCCCAGATCTTGAGAGAAGCCAAGTCCCAGCTGCATGTGTTCAGCCTGTAAGCGCAAATGATTATAAACCCTTTTCTAAGGAGAACCTACCCTTCCATCCCCCCACCACCCACACAAATCGATGTCCTCTCCCTTGCTGGGGAATGGAGTTGACCTGATTTCCAGCTGTCCCCCCTCCAGAGCACCGAGGGAAGATGACACAGTTTGGAGATCCAGCTGTGGCACGCAGCGTACGGTGCCTTGGGCTTCGTTAGAGCATCCTGCAAGACTGCAAGAGTCATACTAAACCAGGAGGGGTGAAATTTTCAGCACCCACCACCTGCCGCAATGAGCTCTTCTAAAAAGCTGACTTGCCATTAAAGCACCCAAAAAGAGCTTCACACTACTAAAAATTCTTGTCCCTGGTAAACGACTGCTCCGAAATACCTATAGCCTAAGTTTAGCCATTTCCTGGGAAATGTCCCCCAAACTGTGTACCCAAAGCACAGACTAAATCCATTCTTTTTTGACAAAGAGTTTAAGAAAATGATCTGGGCTTCCCCACGTCTGGTTCGACGTTAGTACAAAACACAGATTTGAAGGCCAGCAGGAAGGCTTTTCATTGCGTCTTTCTCCCTGTTTAAAATAAAACTTCTTGCCCTGTAATTCCCACATCAAGCCTGGTTTGCAGCAGAGCCAGAGGAGATTAACATTACACCTCATCTCAGTGCAAAATTTCCACTACTTTTTCCACTCCCTCTTTATTCCACGGCTGAGTTTATTTAGCTACATCCTACAGACACTCCCATAAAGAGCCCCTTCACCGCTGTGGAAGATAGCCTTTGAAGTGCAAATCTTGAGGTCTCAGCTCAAAACATGATGGAAATGGAGCCACTGTTTAGAAGAAGGAGAGAAGAGGAGGAGCATCTCCCTGCCAAGTATTTTAGCGCTTGAGTTTACCGGATGCAGACACGGCTTAGCCCAGCTTTGTATTAATTCGAGATGCAGAGTTTGAATGAAAAACGCAGTTTTGCTTTGGAAGAACACTTTATCTCTGCAAGCCAGCTGAGGGAAAGACTGAGCCACGGCCCTCGGCACCGTCCTGGAGCAAACACAGCAATCGATCTCGGCCATCTGAGGTCACGGAGTTTGTTTCTTATCCTATTTTAACACCAACTGGGTCCAGGTGGTGGAAAGACAGAACAAATGCAGTTGGCCAAAGCTGTTGGTTTAATTTCTATTTGTCTCCTTCAATTTTGTCCAATGTTGAACCTATTACTTCTGATACATCCCATGAAGATGCTGCACTGCTCCTCTCGGGAAGTGTTTCTGTGCATTATCCAAGCAGAGCAAGCTCAGCAGTGACCAAATCCTTTCTGGTTCTTGCATTAATCCCCACTCTCTCCGTTTTACCTAATAATCTCTGTGTTGCTCTATTTATACTGCTCTGCTGACTTCCAGCTATACAGGCTCTCCTGCACTCCCCGTCTAGGAAAGCCAGGGATTAGGCTTGTGAATTTTTCAGTCATTCAGGCATATACCCAGGTGATGTGTTAAAAATCCTGGCTTCAGATTCACAATCATCTCATCTGTTTCTTTTTTTTTTTTTTCCTGTTTTTGGAGACTGAAAATTCTGTGAGCTGTGGGGTTTAGGGGACAAAACTGCCACAGCAGCTCCCAGCCCCATCTGCAAAGGTGGGCACCCAGGAGCGATGCTAGGGACAAAGAGCTGAGCATCCCCTGGGTGGCCTTTTCACACCTCATCTCAGACTGACCCGACCATAAATATATGCGGAGAAAATAAGAGGAAAAAAGACTATTTTTAGCCATCGCTGAGTGGATGGGAAGGTTCACTTCTGAGGCTCGAAGACCGACCTTTGCAGGTCCAGGGACTGGAGCTCACCTGAGCACAAGCCCATCCAGAAAACCTGCTGCCCTTGGTTATTAGCTCTGCTTTAATACAGATGCTACAGGACTTGGTTCTCTGCCTCGCTAGTCGGGAAGTCTGTCCTCAGGGAGGCTGTGAAGATACACAGCCACACAGCCTGGTCCCTTCACCTGCACGTTCAGACACCTCCCTACACACACGCACGATCCCCGTCTTCTTCTCTGAGGCAACAATGCAGAGCCCCAACGCCTCTCGACTTCTGCTCATGTGCCTGGGGGGTATGTGTGACAAGCATGGAGACGTTTTCCAGAAAGCAGAAAACCTCACAGATTTCCCTGAGTCTTCCCCCAGACGCCTTCAGCTCCCAACCAGACTCTCTTACAGAGCCACATGCATTAAAATCAGATGCAAATCTCCCTGCTGCAGAAATATCCAACTGATGCGAGCCTTTGTTCCTTCCCAGGCATAATTGCAATTTGAGGAATGCTCTCCTCTAAGAGAAATGTCTATTTAACCTCCGCGTTATCTAGAGGTGGTTAAACTCCATATGTCCATCTGCAGCAGCTGATAGGGAAACACTGAAGGAAGCTGATACCATCTTTCATTTCTCATCGGTAACCCCACAGCTCGCCTGCTGCCAGCTGGCTTATTTTCTATTGTACAAGGCACCAGCTGCATCCTTCCGGGTCCTAACAGCCCACTTTTATATCTATTCACAGCCTGTCATTTCTACCAACATCATTAATGACAAGATTTGGGACAAAATGTTTTGCACCTTGGTTTTTTGTTCATTTTGTAGTCACAGCTGGGAGAAGGAGGTTTGTTTTTTGCTTTGCAAAGAAGGAAGCTGCTAGGAGAATGACAAGCCTTTGTTCTTCCTAGGGAGCTTGGAGAATTGGCACTTCCAGAATTCAAGTCCTTAGGAGGCCATTCAGACCCAAGGCTCTTAAGAAAATTGATTATAAATTCCATTAAGCAAGTTGAGACGAACCGAAGCCGGCACCGTTAACGACACTCCCAAAAGCCTGACAGATCCAGGCACCAGCTTTGAGAAAAACCCTTTCTGCAAAGTTCGGCAACGCAGCTGAATAGCCCCGACACAGAAACCCAGGGCCAAGCCCTAGATTTGGCCCCCGCATCTATGATATGTCTATGATAGTCAGACAGTATCAGGCAGCCTGGCTGTGGCAGAGCCTCCACCCAAACCCCTTCATCCCTTCCCAGATTAACAAAACATCTTGCAAACTCTCTAGCAAGAGCTGGAAAATGAAGGGCAGCGAACAAGCAAACCCACCACCCATGCCCTCAGTAGTGAGCCCGGCACTGGGATGAAGATGGGGCACTGAATGGCACAAACTGACTGCAGCGGAAGCCCCAAGCTCCTGCCACGGACCCCACACCAAGGAGAGGTTGTCCCTCCTTGCCATGGATCCTGCCTGACCACGAGGTGCGCCCATAACTGCTGGAGAGCATTCCTGGAGAGCTTGGAAAGCACTGCATCACCACCAGCATCCAACATGCATCCCTAGCACGGTAAGGAGACGCCTCTGGGCCTTTTATCAGTCCTGCATACAATGGGACAATCTCTTCTTCTGTGGGCTGATGCTGGTAACCCCCACCACAGTAACAGCAGAGTGTATCCACCCTTACTCAATACCCAAAAGCCCTCCACCAGGCTCTGCCACCCACTGTGTCGGGTCTTGCCTACACACCTACTGAAAGACCACTTTTGTTCCAAAAAGCTACAGCTGAAAGTGCTAACCTTGCTTCAGAGATAGGAAACTGAGGCACAAGGCTTCCTCCACCAGCCTCATCTCACGAACTACGAGCAGATCTCTCACATCTGACCTCAACGTGCCTGGCCACTAAACCACAGGCACCTCTCAGCCCAGCAAGGCACAGGCTTACAGCTGCTGGGGGAGCTGAACAGCAGCTCTTTTCGGTTGCCTTTGCACAAGGATGGCTGAATTCTCCTCATTTCCATCGCTCATGCTGCAGCAGGATCTATTCCCAACCCAAGCGCCTGGCCAACATCATCTCACCAGGTGAGATGTGATGGGGGATGTGTGATGCACCAGCACGCCTCTATTTTAAGGTGCTGCTGTGCGACTGCTGGAGAGGTGTTTTTCTTTTTCCAAATCTTCAGCGGTGAGAACATAGCGTCAGGGAGAAGGTGGAGACGGCCACCCCGTCAGAGTGCAGTCACGCGTTTAGCTGTGCAATGGGAACAACACTCACATTTTCAACCTGAGTCATCACAGACACATGGAGAAAGCAGCCATCCCATCCCATCCCATCCCATCCCATCCCATCCCAACCAGCCCGGGGCATGGAGGAGAGCTTGGGATGGGAAAGCTGATGATTTCTCAGGGGTGAGAGAACTGAGTGCCCAGTAACATGCAAACCTCCATCACCCCTCGGGTGTCACCGGTGCCTGATGACAGCATCTTCAACCACTTCTATCTGGCCACCTGGAGACCACCACCCAAAATGGCTGGCTAGGCAAGAGCAGATCTCAGTGCCCAGCTCAGAGGTGACTGCTCCCGTCCCCGTTCCAGCGGCTCCGTTTGTCTTTCTACCCACCCTGCCAACTCACACACCCGGGCCCGCAGCTGAACTCATGGAGGGGAAAGGTATGTGCCCCACCAGCCCTGCCATGAGAAGACACATTGTGCTGAGCTCCCTCCTGGCCGGGAGTTATTTGTCTTCTGGCATTTGGGAGGGTTATTAATACAGAAGCAAAACTAAGCAGACAATAAACCCACAGTGCTAGAGCAGCAGCACATGTTGTTTCAGGAAACTTAAAAATCCTGTCAACAGGGACTTCAGCCCAGTGGTGGCTAACCCCGTTCTGTTAAGCATGGTTGTGTTTATTTTTAATAATAATTCTTCTATTAAATGTGCAGTGATTGGGGGTTGCGGAGACAGGAAGGTAAAAAAAGGAGACATTGAACCTGGAAGCTGAGGCAGTTTTCCTTATCCTGATCAAAATAATCCTAAAAACAAGAAAAAGCTTGTCTCCCCAGCAGCCCATCTTTTCATTTGCGGGGGGGAATCTACAAACCCTTTGGCAGACCCAGTATAGCAAAGGAGAAAGTCCTAGACGCTGACCTGCCTCTGATAACTAAGTAAAACCACATTTATGGGATTAGCTCAGCTAATCCCTGGTAAATGCAGTTTTGTTGCACCGTGTTTGGATTCAGAAAACAACTGAGCATAAAAAACAGGACAAAAAGCAGTGGTGCGGATATTTGGATCCCGACAGGGAGAGGCTGGGAGGGCAGGTGATGGTAAACACTAAAATCCAGCAATCAACTAAAAATTGAGCCTAGGGGATAATTTATAGTAGGTGAAGGTAGTTGAGGGAAGGTTTCAGGGTTGCTGCCGGCTGTACATTTAATGCTTAAGTCTGTGACACCCTCATAGAGCAAGAGAAATGGGTCTGAAGGCTTCATTTTAGCTTGGTTTGGACCCAAAGCCCACCAGAAATACGTTCAGCTGGGGCTGTTGCACATAATGAGAGCTTCCCCACCTCTTCATGGCACACTTAGATGGGGAAACCCAGCAATGCTCAGTACCCCCAGCGCAGCACTGCTGCTAGTGAGAATGAAGTTAATAACTTGGTTGACAGACCAGACACCCCGGGGATGTCTTCAGTCTCCCTCTACGTGCTCCAACACCTCCTGCTCTCTGCTGTACCCCAACCTGCGCTTCCCCCGTAAGGAACCCCGCAGCAAGGGGTGCTCCTTCCCCATCTCAACACCGAGGCTCTCAAAATGGAAAGAGCGTAACGCCATCCAGGGCGTCCGCGGCCACGTGCAGAATGCAGGCACGGCTGGACGTGTTTCAAACCCCACGAGACCTCACCCCAGACAGTGCTTTCCTTTCATGCCTGCAGCAACTGATTCTCTTGCTTTAACATGACTTGACATGATTATTTTTTTTCCCAGGTACACTGTCTGTCTTTTCCTCTCTCTTTCTGGTTTTTGATCACTGCAAAGCTGTCAGCCTCATCCCGCTCTGCGGCAGGGGCTGGCCCAGCTCTTTGGTGAGGGCAGAGCTCTGCAATACCAGGGCACACGGGGGATTTTCATAGGAGGGAGAGCTATGAGATGTTGGTTTCTTCCCTTTAATTGCAAAAGGGGAGTCAGCCCTGGCTCCCAGCTTTCCCACAGGGCCAGCTCTTCATGGGGACTATGTATTTCCACAGCACTTTGCACAAGGACACCACGAATCGCAGCTAGATCCCCAAAAAACCCAGACCCTACAGACTTCAATGCAAAATAGGGTGCTGAATAGCTGGAGAGACCCTGCAATACTCCGCTGTTGCAACTGCGGAGGTGCAGGGTTACACACGGCAATCCAAGACTCATGACCTGTATGGCTTGAGATTTACTTTGAAGACAAACACCTCTCCCAGCTCCCATCCCCTCTGCCACGTCCATTCGCAGCAGCAACAGCCTGGCGAGCTCACACTCAGCGTGCCAGATGGAAGACCTTCAGGCGAGCAAGCACGGTTGGATTTAAAGTGCTGAACAATCCTGTAGAAATCCTGGGCGCAGACGCTACATCTGCTCCGGTAGCCCGATAGCGCCTGCAGCGAGCCTCCGCGGGGTTCCCTGCGTGTAGGGAATCCTGGCACGACACCGATACCCAGGGTGGTGAGAGAAAACAGGGCTCGAGCGGGGAAATCAAGCTATTCCCGTAAAAGCACCTTGGGGACGTACTACGGTAGCCTTGGAGCTGATTTAAGTGACACACGGGGCCACCAGCCAACGTCAAGGCCATAAAACAGGGCTGGGTTGCTGCTGTCCTCTGGCAGAGGCTGCGTATCAGTGCTGCGATGCAGATGACACAGTCGGGCTCGGATAAGGCTGAAATAGCCCCGTGCTCTGCACCCCGCTTTACAGCAGCGTGCCGCAGACCCCCCAAACCACACCTGCAGCGCCAGTGGCCAGCGACCACCCGAGCCACCGCCAACGCCTGCGTTTTCATGCTCTATGTATACGTTTTCTAGTCCACTGCAGCAGGGCAGAAAAGTCCCAGGAACTCCAGGTCTGGCATCTTTCCAGCGCGCCGGGAGACCCGTCGCGAAGGGAGGGCGATGGAGTTGTTGTGGCTGCCGAGTGTGGCAGGATCCTCGATGCAAGCTACGGCGTGCTATCTTTAGGAGGAATACACGCTATGCTCGATTCCTTCTGCTCTATTTCCTACATGAAACCCTTCACGGTGCATGCTCGTAGGGGCGCGGAGGGAGGAGGGGGTTCTCCGTGTCCCACAGCTCGTGCTAACAAGACTAGTCAATGAGCACCAAGCAGGTTGGCATTTAAGCTATGAAACCATAATGCATCTCCTCCTGCTGAGGACTTTGTTGTCACTTTATCAAGAGCCAGAGGAGCATGTCACTCCAGCGAGGCATGGAACGGAGCCGCCTGCTGCACAGCCACCCTCACCACCCATGGCCAGCTCCAGGGGCAGGAAGGCTGGTGTAAGCCCTGCTGCAAAGAATATATAGGATCCATCCTCAAACTCATAGTCCAGCATCTGGACTCATCCAAGTCTAGGAGCTGGTGACTTCCACCCTTTTATATACTCACAAATGTCAACCTTTTAGTAACAGCTATACAAGCATGCCCTATGGAAGTCTATAGGGCCAGTAGGTCTCCGCATGAAAGAACTACCCAGGAAATCATATCATCTGCTTGGGGTGGGTGCTGTTAAGTGAGGTTCTTCCAGTAAGTTTCTCCAGCCTCAGCAGAGATGAATTTCAACACCCTTGGGCTGGGGTCCAACCTCTGCTTTCTGGCGGAGTGTTTTCACTGTTAGACTCCGCTATAAATGGGACACAAGGGTATTGCCTGCCTTGCGGAGTCTGCAGGAAAAGTGCTGATGGTTTTTGTGGGATTTGGGTGTGATCTCAGCCTTCTACCTCATGGTCCTCCTGAGACTTAGTCATACAGTGCCCTGGTTTGCAAACCCCAAAGAGGTCAATGCAACAGAGAAGCTCTGAGCTCAGACCAGCCAAGACAGCTTCACCATTTCCCCTAGATTTCAGAGGCTTCCACACTTTATGGGAATTTGTCCCCAAAACCCATGTCAGGAGTAAATGGCAAGCATTTGCACTACCTGGGACGGGGGACAGGAGAAAGAAATTCCCCTCTGGAGGACAAATTAAGCCCTAGTACAGCCCCGAAGGAGAAACAGGAGTGAAGAGACACCCAGACTGTCCCTGCCCGCACGCTCCCGTCTCTGAAAGTCTTCTCAGTCTGCCCCCACCTCTGGGGGTTACAATCTAGCCAAACCACGTGAAATAGAAAGAAAAATGTTTGGCAAGGAGTCGGAGGCTGCTCTTCTGGGCTGCCAAACCTCATCAGAGCTGCCTGCGGGCAAAGCGGGGCTCTGCCACCTCCGTGCAGCATTGCACACAGCCACCCACCAGCCCCACCACAGCTCCAGGGCAGGAGGAAAATAAGCTGCCAGCCGAGGTGAGCAGAAACTGCCCAAAACACTTGGCTCCCGATAGATAGATCCAAGGCAGGATTTTCAACAGCAAGACCATTCTCTCTATTAAAAAAAAAAAAAACTAAAAAGAAAGATGGGTCATTTATTGTCTTCAGTGAATTTAAGCACAATCAATACTGCACTGGTGTGTGATTTATCAGAGGGGTGACAAGGCTGTCACCCGTAATAACCTTGCCCGTTGTGTGCTGACAGGCACCCAAGGCGGGAGCAAGCATGCAGCCCCTGCTGAGGCAGGGCTGGCGGATGCAAGGCTGACTGGCGAGACAGCTCGGATGACTTCTGGGCCATTGCATCAGCAAAGGGGATGCAATCACGGGAGCTTATTGCAGTGAGAGAGCTGCTTGGCAGAGTTTAAATTCCTCTTCTGCCAAGACGTTGCTCATTGCGAGGTGCCAGCTCCTGTTTACTTTGGAGGGGTTAAGAGAGGGGGAAAGTGGGAATCCTGCACATGGATCCAAACTGCCCCAGTCTGGGGAGGGAGCAGCATCCATCCTCAGTCCTGGCAAAGAGGGGATTTGTCTCCTCTGCTCCCCAAAGTTGCACACATAGAAGGAGTGCAGGGGGCTTAGGGGTTCTCCTGCTCTCTGGGCATCTGGAGCACAAGTCCGATACACTCCATTTCTCACTGAACCCAAGAGGGATGGGGAAAAGCACAAGGCTCCTTGCAGATATTTATTCTTCCTTTCAAAGAGGAACAAGAACAAAAAAGCCCCAGCAGTCTCCTGCAGCAAGCAGCCCAGCAGACCCGCTGGCCAGGCAAGCAATTAACACATTGTCAAGGAAGAACAGGAGGACAGCCCTGATGACTGCAACTGCAGAGCAGCCTCTGGCTTCTTCCCTTTTGTTTTAGAGCCAAAGGAAAACAGAGGAAGGAGTCGCTCGCCCTGTTGGCCAAAGGTCCAATTTTACTGGATTGCATCAACACAAAGCAGCCTGATGCACCCTGAACCCCAAGCTGCAATGGATGTGAGGTGGCTGTGGCCAGGCAGCCAGGGGCTAGAGGCAAGATGAGGAGCTCTCCTCTGCCTCTGCTTTGCCTGGGGACATTAGAAAAGGCCGCTTTGTCATCCCAAAATGTTCAGCTATGCCTCCAGCCAAGCGGGGTTGCCCTGACGTTTCTTGCGGCTTCCTCCACCCACCACCAGAACTCCAAAGGGATAAAAACAAAGTCTGGAAGTAGGAGCAGGGGAATAATTTCTCGAGGCATCTCTACTGAAAATGACTTAGGGAGTTCTGGTTTCAAATCTCTTCTGGCACTGAGGAAAGCAGGCAGCGGACCTATTCTCCTGGGGGACAGCCAGCGCTGGCTGAACCTCTTCTTGTAGAAGGCATCTCGACCCACTTTGTTGCTGGCCTTAATGCCACAATCCTGCTCCAACTGATACAGAAACCCAGGCTGGGAATGGGATTTCAAACTGTGATTTTCAGTCTCTGTAGGAACAAAGAGATTTTGGACAGCCTGACAGGGACTGAGCATCATTCACAGGCAACATCAGGAGCAGGACAGGGGGAATGCTCACACCAGACTGGGTGCTCTGACCCTTTGCACATCGGCAATAATAAAAATCAAAGAACTACAGAGCCACAGAGGAAAGCGTTAAGCCCCTGAGACAGGGGAGGTCACAAACCAGGGCTGGCTTTTTAGATGGCACAGCAGCGAGTTTGGCTCCTTCTGCCCAGGAACGCGCTTGAACTTGGCTGAAACAAGGAGGAAAAATTTAACAGGGGGGAGGGGTGCGCTTGATTAAATATTCATATGAAAAAGCATTACTCTCCTTCATAAATAACACAAATGTGTTCCTCCTCAATTAATATGCATCACTACTAACTTCTCTAATGAAGCCAAGCTCTATCCCAGGAACTGAACACTAATGCTTTCTGTCAGCAACACGCAGCAGCACTCTTGAGATTATTTTTCGGTCATTTTTTTTTTTCCTGATTTTCCTCCCAAGGTGCTAGGTCTCAGCTTGTGTCTGTCCTGAACAGCACAAGCTACGGACCCATCGCCACAATATGTAAGAAAGAGCATCACGCTAGAAATACAGGAGCAATCACACGACACCAGGCGGTGTTAGCCGTCCCTGGTGGGTTGGGTTTTTTCCTTAACTAGAAGTATAAGCAATCCCTCTTGCTGGCTTATATTTGGACTAGGATATTTAAAGACGTGAAAAGAGAAAGACAAGGAAATCCCCCTGCGGGAGGAGGCTGATATCAGAAACGATGAAGATTGGGGGGGCAACATGCACCACATGGCTGTTTTGCCAGCCCACGTGTGGATGATTAGAAGAGGATGATGATGATGAAGTCCATGCCCAGATGCAGTGTAAACCACCTCAAGGCAGAGCTGAGCTCCACCTTGCACCACTCGAGACCCTCGCAAAGGGGGTTTCGGGACATGCCCGGGGCAGTTGCGGGCCTGTACCTGAATGCAGATGGATTATGCGGACTATGGTTCAGCTGACACTCTGCTTCACGTCTCACTACAGGTCCTTCAGAAAGGTCCTTGGCCAGTTGCTTGCTTGAATCGTTGCTCTGCACCTTCCACATTAGCTACACTGTCTCTCCCAGAGTCCCTTCTGAGTGCCTGGATCTGTCCTTTCACAAAAGGCCAGTACTCTGTACTTGCTGCCTCCAGCAGCTCTCTGCCCCCACCACGTAACACAGCCAGCCGACACCACCGTCTCTCACCTCCCTGGCTGCCGTTATGTCACTGCCTGACTTCAATCACTGTCATTTGCAGCTTGCGCTATCGGGGCAGGCTGTGAACCGTGGCAGCGGGATGCAGACACGTGTGAGCACTAAGCTGTCCCTCCTGCAGGGACAGTCACCTCCAGGCAGCCGGAAAGGTAGCTCCTTCCAGAGCACCAGCAAGATTCAGCAGAGCCGGGCTGTCAAAGTCTTTTAGCCCTGGAGATCACAGCTGCTCCACATAAGTTCATGGATGTCTCCTTAAACCACCCTGAAACCTCCATGAGTGCAACTCGAAGGGAAAACTGCAGCATCTGTCCTGCTGGTCACAAATTCCCATTGCTTTGGCCGCAGCAAGTTGACTTTGACAGACATTGAACCGGTAGGCCATGCCCAACAGCACATCACCATGGGTCACTGCTCTCCACTTCCACAGCTGCTCTGTCCACCCTCTCCAGCAGCCCCAAAAATGGTTGAGATGTGATTTTAATGACACCTTGCTGGCCCTCCTCTGTGTCCAACTGCAGGCAAGAGGCAGAGAGCCAAATGCTAGCACTAGTAGTCCTTCCAAAGGGGAAATTTGGGGTCTTTGTAGTCAAAGACCAAATGATGGACCACATGCAGCCCAAAGCCCACGAGCAACTTTTGAAATTGCCGTGCTGGTACCATCCTCCTCCTCTCTCAACTCCAGCCCCAGGGAGGAGAGCCACAAAGGGGGAGCCAAGAGGAGTGCAGGAGCCAGACCAGCTCATAGCAGCTTTGGAGATGAGTATTTGAGTGAGTTTCCCCATTTAACCCCTCAAAATCAGGCTTGCATAGCCAAAGAGTGAGGCATAAGCCTAATTCCTACTGACAGTTCACACTACACAGTGCTTACAACACCACAGTGCCAGAGACTGTACAAATAAACAAAAAACAGTCCCCGGTTTAAAACCTCCTTACACAGGTCCCATTCAGGAGGACCTGGAATTGATGGATCCCAAATTTTCTTTCACCAGGCTGGCCAAAACCTTGTATCCGCTTGAGAGAGCATGCGATGTTACACAGTAGGAGAGCCAAGAGCAATACTTCTAATCCTGCATTAACAAACATGACTCACCCATTTATTTTCACTGGTATGTTCATGGTTATTTTAAGCTTTGTCTAAAGAATGCCAGCTACTGTATAATAACTGGAATGAAAGATGGCAGTGTTTTTATTTTGCTTTACAACTAAAGATTTATTTTTAGTTCCTTTAAAAAAAAAACTAAAAAGTGAAACTGGCCTGTAAATTATTTTAAACACTTTGGCACTGATTTCCTAACACAGATCCACGTGAGCAAGTCCCACCTCCAGGCCAGTCTCACCACCAGGGAAAAGTGGTGGCCAAGGTGCCACCAGCCCTCGATCCGGCTCTGCGCTTCCCCGGGAGTCAGCCTGGCTGCCAGGACATCCCAGGCAAATCCCACCTCACAGATGAGGGTTTAAGAGATAAGACTTCGCTTTGCAGGACGTTTAGTTCAAGCCCAGGTCCAAACAGCCCTGCTGCATTTCCCCAGCCTCTTCCCAGCATTTAAACAGGGTAAGATTAATTCTTGGCACGCCGGATCCATCCTTGCTTTGCTCCCCATTGTGCCGGTTTGCAACCCGGAGCACTCCCTACCCAGGGGCTGCCCTGCGCTGCCACACCATAAGCTTGTTTCGGGCGGCCATCTGCTCCGTGCGGTTCACCATCTGCTCCCGCGGCGAGCGGGTGGGTGTTGTCTAGGGGTTACAGGCAGCAGGGAGGATGCGAGTCAGGTCTCCTGGGCTCTACAGACAAATCAACGGAGGGCAGCATAAATATCCAGCGCCCGAGGTTGTCCTCTCTGCTTCAGAAGCGGGGAAAAAAGGAAAAGAACATGCAACGCCCATCCCACCCCTGGAGAAACTTGTCACTGAGTAGTTAGAGCCCAAGGTTCAATGAGCTTGTTAGGGAAAGAGCAGGAGTGAAAAATCTGCACTCCCAGCTTCCTTCTTCTTGTCAAGAATTCAAAGACCCTCATTTGACCCCCGGCGCTGCGAGAAGGGCTGCCTGGGCCTCAGTTGAAGCCTGTAGGAAAGGACAAGCTGGGACCACTGGCTGCTTCTCCCTCTGGTGCCAGCCACATGGCATGTCTCAAAACACCCTGGACACCCTGACAGGAGCTGGAGAAGCAGGGATTAGGCTCCCGTTCACATGGGTGATGACTTTAGTTTTGCACATACAAATTCTTCTTACAGGTTCCTCGATGTTGGCAAACATGGAGCTCCCCAGGGCCAAGGCTGGTTGCTTTGACCTGGCCACAGCAGGGTCTTCCCTAGGCCAGATCTAAGCAAAGCAAAGAGCAGCCGCCCTGAGAGCCGCCGTGCACGCTCGAGGCGCTGGGTCTCCCCGGACACTCCACCATGCACATCTGGCAATGGCTGGTGGTTTGCATGCACCAGGGAGAACACGTATCTTCTCCCTCCATCACACTAATTTCCAGGCCAGTGCATTGGTGTAAACCACAATTCCTGTTTGGGAACTACTGGAAACAGGAGAAGCAGCCTGCTGGGGACAAGAGGGGCTGAACTTTAGCCGAATGAGGGAACGGCTAGCCACACCACTGCCTCCAACCATCCCTTCTCCAACCTCCCACAACCCTGAGTAAGCACCCTCCCATCTCCTCCCATAGCTTCATTTCTCCTTCCCACTTTCCCCATACTTGTATCTGGAATAAATCCCCTTTGCCCTCCCCAGAGACAGAGGGACGAGGATAGCTGTGACTCTGCTCACACAGGGTGCTCACGGCAGGGATGCTTCTCCTGTTTTTGCTCTCTGCTACATGTTTACACCAGCTCTCCTGGCAAATCCACAATACACTTCTGCCTCCAAGCAGACCAGAGCATCCCTAAGAATCTTCCATCAGAAAGTCACTGTCAGGCTCCCAGAGCCACACGCGTTTCCTCAGCCGTTTTCTGCCCTCTTGTGAAGCTCTGCAGAAATCCACGACTAGAGCTCTGCAAACCCACGTTCCCACGCTACCTTGTTTCCCAGGCAGAGACGCGAAGAGATGGTGACTGTCCCCAACTCACATCACTAAAGATTTCCTGAGCGTGAATGAAGGGCTTTAAGGACCATCACCTCTCCCAAAAAAGAGCATTGCTACCAGTTCTGCAACAACCCACACTGGGCTCAACCCTATTTTATCCTGCAATCCATCACTTTTTAAAGCCCTGAGCCAGGAGATTCCCCCTTGCACTGCTGGCCTTGGCTGAGAGCTCTCGCTCTCTCCATCCAGCCTAGCCCAGGGCTTCCCCAGGATCCCGTGGGAGTAAAGGCTGATCAATCTATTGATTACAAAAAGCCCGAGCGCGTCTGTGTGCTCTTCCTGCCAACAGCTCCCCAGGTGCACCGGCCAGCATGTTGCAGGGTTCATCCCTCCCTCCCCTTTTCATGACTTTATTTTGGTTATTGCCTCCATGGGACACCAGGATTTGGTGGTTTATCCTGGGGGATATGGCCAGGAAAGGGCAGAGATGCAGTAAGCAGCCTGGGGCTTGGCGTGTTCCTGCCTGCTGAAGACAAAAAGTTATTTGTCCAGAAGGAGCAGGAACCTTTGGCTCTAATCCACATTTGGTGCCAGTGTGGGCCGTACCAGCATGGCCCAAATTTCCACTTCAATCCCATCCCTCTCCCATTGGCTGCATGTAGGGACAGAAGGGATGTGACTCATCCAGAAACCGAGACAGACCAGGGACAGAAGGGGAGGTCTGCTGCCTTGCTGTGCACATTGCCCTCCAAGCACAGCCCCCCCCCATCCCCAACCTGAAACCCCGCCGCCCCACCATCTGATCAACAAGTCATTTCCTTGTTCACAGAAAGTGTACATCTTGCACCAACCCAGCCCAGCCAGATGGGTCCCTCTATAAATCCGTAGCTGCAACTCTCCCTGGGCCTACGACCTGCAGTGCCCCTCCTTTACAACAGCGAAACTGAGGCACAAAAAGGGCTCTGACTCAAAAATACTTAGCCCTGTTAGAGATTGGAAGACTCACCCGCACGCCCTGGCTACAAAAGCCATCCCAGGTCAAACTCTGCACAGCAATCGGTATTCTCCTCCTTCCCCAAAGCGTCAGTGACAGATGCCAAAGGCTCCCTGGGGTCCCTTTCATCTTCCCAAGGCATTTAATGCTCTCATATAGATTGCTACCAGTCCCATCAATTACTTGACTTTGGCGTGATGACGCAATACAAAATACAGGCTGCACAGCCCGCTGGCTTTTAAATGCCATGGACATAAGGAGAACAAACTCCATTTGGTCTCCTCCAGTCATTTGTCACGGCCATTGCAGGACTGTTCCTTAAAATGTAGGGTTTTATTCTGGATCATGTGATTGCATCCAACAGCACGACAACACCACGCCGAGCCTTTTTCCTTCCAAGAGCTGCTTTTCATCGCTTGGGCTCTGAATCACGCAGGTGCTGCCAGGGAGCTGCTCGTATTGACGCCGGATCCGTCCCAAAAGCTGACAATCGGTGTGATCCAGCACGTCCGGAGCCACACGCCAGATGGCATGGCCACCCCGCTCCGCTCCCAGACAAACACTCAGCGACTCACAGCACAACCTGCTCTGACAAGCAAGACAGGAGGAAGGTCAAACCATCTGTTTGCTGAGAGCACAGTGCCATATTTAAGTACAAAGCATACAAAGACTAGAAAGCTGATCTTAGACTTCCCCATTATACAATTGCTTTAGTCTTGCTTCTACCTAGTCTCTGTGAGCTTGCAATCATTTTGGGTGCTAAAGCTGAACGGCCAGAACAGAAATAGGAAAGCACCCAACACCTACAAGGAACAGCAGGACAGTTGTCCTTCTCAAACTGATGCTCCCTCAGTGAAGCATTGTGCCACAAGACCAAGCCAGACCTGACTGTATGCCCAGAACAGGAAAAAAGACTCAGTTATTTTTTACAGTTTAAGTTTCTGAAGCCCTTGTTGCTAAAATATTTTGAATTCTCCCTACAGTTTCCATCCCTTCCCAGTGTAAAGCAGCTGGATTTCATAAGACTGTAACTATTGCCAAGTATTTGGGGGAGCCCCAAGACACATGGGCCCATCTACTCAGGCTTATTAATTCCTCCTGCAAACAAGGAGACTTTTTTTTTTTTGAAGCTTAGCACTCCTACATACCCAAAAACATAATCTTGAGTCCCCTGGTTTGAACTCCTGGCTCACACTGCTTTGAACAGGAGAGCTGGACTACATGACCTTCTTCTGAGCTCTCTCAAGCTGAGTTTTCAGCCTGTTATTTCTAACTCTAAATAGGAAAAACCCTAAGGAGTTGTTTCAAGCCCATTAGTCTGCTCAGTTGCCTTCAAAGAAAGCAGCTATAATACACAGACAGCAGCTACATGCAGAGAAGGCCCGGGGAAGGCTTCCTTCACTCCCCCAGGCCCTGCAGGCCCCTTGGCATCCCTAGGGCCCTCCCAAGATCTGATGAACACCCCTGGCCTGCAGTTTGCCCCGCCAGCACCTGCTGCTGGGTACTTCAGACTTAGATTTCATCCCACCTATAACATACACAGAGCAGCCTGAGAGTGAGACCTAAGCTACAAAAAAAGGCTAGGGAAAAAAAAAAAGAGAAGAAAACACCCACATCCACAGCTCATCACCTCAGTGAGGCACAGCTGCGCGCGCGCCCCGCCCGGCCTTTTATACCCGCGCGAGGGGGCGGGGCCTCCTGCCCTCACTCTTGCCCTTCTCCAATATGGCGGGCCCGGCAAACGCCGGCCTTGCGCATGCGCGCGCCGGGAGCCTTTAAAAACGCGAGAGGAGGGCGTATTGGGGTTTTTTTTTTTTGGCCACGAATGGATTTTTTTGGCGTCACATTTAACTCTTTCTATGGGGCGATATGGGGCTGAAGAGGGAGGGAAAGGGAAAAGGAGGGCGGTGTAGTGGGGTGGTGGTTGCGTGACGTCAGTGCGGCGGGCGCGGGGCTGGGCGGGCAGGAGGGAGGGAGAGAAGGAAGGCGGCCGTGGCCCGGCTGCTCCACGTCGGGGGAGCGGGGCTGCCCGGCTCCTCCTGGGGCAGGCCGGGGACAGGCTTGGCCTCACACTGGGGCCGTCTCTGTTAGCGGTGCTGCGGTGGGGCCTTCACCCCGCCGTCGGGTTGTGCCGCTGGGCCGCGCCCTGAGGGCCCCTTCAGCGGCCTCGGCCCTTCTGAGGGGGGTTAGCGGTCAGAGTAACCCCGCAGTCAGTCCCGGGCTGGTGGTTCTGACGTGCTCGCAGGTGCCAGGCCCTTCCTAGACCGTGTGTGAGGCAAATGTTGGAGCAGAAGGCTGGGCCTGTTGTTACTAATGCCTGCTATGTGTTGGTGCTCCCAAATGGTGGAGGAGTTTGGGTGTCCTGATTTTTTGGCTTCTTCAGTGGCTGCCATTATTAGTAGAAAATGCTAAATGCCCCTGCAAAGATTAGGAGGGTTTTCTGCAAGTTGTGGTTTTTCTCTTTAGAGCACGAGATAGCCCTTTTTGTTAAACTGCCCATGTGAGATGATGTTCAGATTCTGCCTCAGGGCCTGTAGGTTTCTGCATCCGTGCACTGGTGAGGGTCTTAAAACTTTTAAGAGGCAAAGTCTACCTTTTCCTTGGGCTTTTCTCTTTCCAGAATGTGTTCTGTGGCTGCTGACTTGCAGTCCTGGGCGGCAATAGCAATCCTACAGCCAAGAGCACTGAAAAGCTCCTTAGCAGCGTGGGCATAAGTGCAGATGACGAACATATCGGAAAGGCTGAGTGTGACCCTGGCTGCCTTTTGATGGGGAAGCGGCTCTTCCCAGGTCTTCTCCCCTACCTAAAAAGAGGGGATGATGTAACTTTGCTCTGATATCGCGTAGCATCTACTACTAAGGTATCTTACTAGTATAACAACAGGGTGATCTTAAGGGTCTGGTAAGGCTAAAGAATCTCTGCTAGCCTGAAGTGAAGTAGTGCCTGCCCTAACTTCTTCAGACTGAAGGTGGAGATGTGCTTCAAACATCTCCTTGTCCTCAAAGCCCCATGTGTGCAGCTATTAGCAGGAAAGCATCTGCAGCAGAGACCCAGTCTCACTGCAGCGGTCCGTTTGTCCGCGGGCACCATATGCTGCTTCCTTTGCCTGCAGCCGTAGGACACCTGCGAAGTCAGTGGCTTTCATCACCATTAGGACAGTTCATCTGGCTGCTGTAGACAGTGACATCATGTCATGTGCCTGAATGAGATACTTGTCACATGAGCAGGGGAAGGGTTTCTCTTAAGTAATACTAAACATAGTACAGACTGGAGGTTTGTATGCCACATTCCTGTTATAAGGAAAAAAAAAAAGTATGTTGGGGCACATTCTGGGAGCTGCCAAAGTCACAGAAATACCAATTTATAAGGCAAGGTCTAGGATGGATCATTAATCCCCCCCCTTTTTTTTCCTTGCCTACTTATAATGAAGGTTATCAGTGAAATCAGTGGCAAAAATATTGATCATGTTGTCAAGTCTGTTAAAATCAGTGTTTTGGAAGGAGGGCAGGCAGATGGGAGCATGGTCTCTGGGAGCAGCGTCAGCCTTTTCTGGTGAGGAGGCAGTGAGTGATTTGTGATATAACACTTGAGCTGGCTACGAGGTAGGCAAAGTCCACGGGGTGAGCATGGCACGCATTGCCAAGCTGGGAGAAACAGCATTTCCCCTGGTGTGGGCAAGTTCAGACCGCTGTCAGAGCCACACCTTTATTCATGCTCCTATTTCAGTGCATTAAGTTGGGGAGGTGCCAAGGAAACTCCTTGATTAATCACTTTGTGGACTGTTTAGACACAAACAAAAAAAAATGTTCAGCTTCCATGAAGGTGAAAAAGAGAGACACAAACTGATTTTTGCTAAGATTAGACTTAGATGAGATTTCAACCCAAAATAAAACTGTTATCTTGAATTTCTACAGTCATTTCTTCCTCCCCCCCCAATCCTTTACTTTTTTCTCCTGCTGTAGCTGTAGGGAATGCCCAGTTTCCCTGGTTTGGACCCTGCAGCATCACAGGTTGCTTCCAATTATTCACAGAAGCAGCAAGGCAGTGAGGCTAGGCTTGTACGTGGGGAAGCAGGACATAGGCTGTAGGCAAGGCTGATGGATCCTTCGCTGTTGGGACAGTCTTGCTAACGTAAATGTGAAGCTGAAGCCAGAACTTGCACCCTTTTGTTCTAGGTTGTGTGACAGGATACAGCCTAGGCTAATCCCTGCTGACCCTGACAGAGAGGAAGCAGACTCCTAACAGCAAGGGGTGGTCTGTCCCTGTTCTGGAAATCTCGCAAGAGCTTTGCTTTTCTGGCAAGCCGTGAGCCCTCTCCAGCTCAACATCTTGCAGTCAGTAACTTTTTTTCAAATGCCTTTTGCATCAGCAGCTTCAGGGTTCAAAATTCTTCCTGCTCCTGCACAGGGTTTGTCCCTGCCAGGGATCTTCCAACTGTCATGGGGCTTTTAAATCGGTGTTGGGCACTGCTACAAGTATAGCTGGATTAGGAAATTTTGGGAGGTGACTCAGCGCACAGCTTGGATGAGCTCAGCCCCTCCTGACCTCTGCCTCGTGCCCTGAACATCTTGCCTAGCTGAAAGCTTCCGCATCCAGGGTGATGCATTTAGAGTAGCCAGACACTGCTGTCTAAGGGGAATGAATTTGTGTTATACATGGCTGAGCGAAAAAGCATTCGGGACGTAGCTTTTCCTTTTTTCTCAGTCGCAGGAGATGATATTTCTGGACATCCAGTGGCCTGCGTGGGAAGCAACGCACCTACAGCTCACAGCTAGTTAAATCCCGCAAGGCGCAGCAGTACCAGCTCATCCGCTGCGCATTTAACGTATTTGTCGAGGTGTGTGCTAGCGCTTGGAGTCTTACAAAACTGCGCGTCTGATTCAAAGCGGTGAGGTGATTCATTGTCCCACAGAAATTAATTCCTCAAAGTCTTTCTCTTGAAATGACTTGCACATCAGAAACCGTAGGTGGGATTCCCAGAACAGTGCAGCCCCGAGGTCACAGTTTTGTCATTTGCAGAAGATCTGCGAAAGAAACGTTTTGGTCTGGCGTCAGCTCAAGGCTAAAATATGCCACCTTGGGGAGTCAAGAGAATCTCTTGGCATGTGTCGGCCTGTTCCCTGCTGTGCCCTGACAAGGCTGCTGGGTCGGCTTCTGGTTCATTTTAATGCCACAGGAGGAAAATCCGATTTTGGGTGTTGCCCTGTGTTGTCAGTCATTTTGTGAAGGCACATGGATTCCTTTGTTTTATTTGCCTACCTGAAGTGGTGCTTCGAACTGGCCCACCCTGGATGGTCAGTTTGCTCAAGGCAAGCTTGGCTTTGTCCCCAAAGCTGGGATGAAGAAACAAGAGACAAATGAGCAGGGTCCCTCTGCTAGGAGCTGTTTCTGACCCGGTGATGGAGACGTGACATGTGCCAAAGAGCGTGAGAGCGTTTGGCCTGGTAAAACAACAGACCTAAAACTCAGGGCATCACGCAGGGGTGCACACAATCTGTGTCCCATCCTGGTGCAGGGCAGAGAGGGGCCAAGAAACAGCTTCTGCGTTTCCACAGCAGGATTTCTCAGTTACTGTTTATGCCATCTGGGTCACTCCTCTTCAGATCATCTGGATTTCTTCTGCATCACAAGCCCCACTGTTGAGGTCTGGGTACCTCTCACTCTGACACAAAGCCCACCCAGGGCTGTGTAAACAGGTTTGCAATTTTTTTTTTCTTTACTCCTTGCTCCTTTTGAAAGGCAGCAGGGACAGTCTGAGGGTTTGAAAGACAGGGAGAGATGGCAGTACCTGTGTCGTGGTTTAACCCCAGCCGGCAACGAAGCCCCACACAGCCGCTTGCTTGCTCCCCTCTGGTGGGATGGGGGAGAGAATCGGAAGAGTAAAAGTGAGAAAACTCGTGGGTTGAGATAAAGACAGTTTAATAGGTAAAGCGAAAGCCACGCACGCAAGCAAAGCAAAGCAAGGAATTCATTTACCACTTCCCAGCGGCAGGGAGGTGTTCAGCCATCTCCAGGAAAGCAGGGCTCCATCACGTGTAACGGTGACTTGGGAAGACAAACGCTGTAACTCCGATTGTCCTCCCCCTCCCTTCTTCTTCCCCCAGCTTTATATGCTGAGCATGATGTCATACGGTCTGGAATATCCCTTTGGGCAGTTGGGGTCAGCTGTCCCCTGTGTCCCCCCCCAACTTCTCGTGCACCCCCAGCCTGCTCGCTGGTGGGGTTGAGCAGCAGAAAAGGCCTTGGCTCTGTGTGAGCACTGCTCAGCAGTAACTAAAACATCCCTGTGTTATCAACACAGTTTCCAGCACAAATCCAAAACACAGCCCGTACTAGCTACTGTGAAGAAAATTACCTCTGTCCCAGCCAAAACTAGCACAACCTGCTAGTGATGGAGTAACCAGATGGAGACTTGGCTTCCCTCTATTTTTCCACTATAAACACCTTTTACTTCTTGGTGCTGCAAGATTGGGTAAGAAGTTAAAACAAATGGATTTACAAACTATCTCAATAATACAGAGATGCGATTAAAAGTAAAACATGGCCTGTGTGGCCTGATCCATGGATTTGGTTTGCGATTTGAGTACTACAGCTGTCCAGCTGTATTTGGAAAGCTGTGCAATAATGTGTCACATGTCTAGCTCCCAGCCCATGCTGCTGAGTTAGGGGAGGGGGGCTTCAACCCAAGACTTGAAGCAGTTGGAATGTTGTTGCTTCTGCAAGGCTGGCTCTATTTTTTTACCCTTGTCCTGGAGTTGGAGGGCATCAAAGTTTTCCTTAATCTCAAGAGCTTCCTTTGCGTGACTCACCAGTGGGTTTCCAATGCCACATCCCTCTTGCACCTGATAAACAGCGCAGAGCAGCTTCTGGAATGGACTCTTCTCATTGCAGTTAATTCATAGGGGTTCCTTACACTAAAGAGCAGATGGGAAATTATTTCCAGTGCATTTGTTCTCTTGACTAGGTGTGGAATATATTTATTCCTCTCTTCTTGAGTCTTCAGTTTTTCTTTGCTCTTTTTCCTTTGCAGTTCAGCAGTAGGATCTGCAATGCTCATGGGAGGTGTGTGCAAGGAGCTTAGTGGCTTGGCTCCTGGGTGGAGCTGGGTGGTGACATCCACTGCTCCCATGTGGAATTGGGTCTGGATTAACACGATGCCAATGGTGCTCGGACAACAGGTTTGGGGTTTAGTGGAAACCACAGCCCTGTTAGCACCAGCATGTCCAGCGCAGCTGCTACGTGATCATCAGGGTTGCTTTGCAGCCCCCTTGCATAGATCAGGGCTGCATCCAGCTACAAAACTCACCCAGCACTGCCTCAACACACAGCAGGAGGGAGGGAAGCAGCTCCTAGGTGGCTTTGGAAGCCTTTTTTACCTGAAGACACTGGGTAGATTTCCATGTATCTCAGAGAAATATGTCCAAGTTCTTATTGTTTGTGCTGGACAGCTGTTTCTGCTCTGGCCCAGCTTTCAGTGCTGCTTTTCCCTGTAGCAGTTTCCCAATGTCTCACCTAGCTGCAAGGCTAAGAAGGCTTTGCATTTCTGGATGGATAATCAATAGATCACGGTGTTTGTCAGACTTTTTCCCCCCCCTCTGTACTTCTTTATTGACCTGTTGCTCTACTGAAACCTCAGCCATTTAGGGGGCAGATTAAGCCACGAGTTGTTAGCTGGTCTCTGTATTTTTACCCTTTTGTAAGCAAACTGAAACTCTGAAATTGTGAAACTAGGAGAACAACTTGGGTTGTGATTTCTTTAATAATCCAATCACCTTCTCCAGCTTCTCCACTCCCTGGGATGGGGTTTGGTAACCTGTTACACATGGGGCAAGACGATTTTGAGCAGCATCTTGCAAGACTCTTGTATACCAGGGAATATTTGCTGATTCCTGCCTCCTAAGAGGCTGGAAACTTAGGCTGGGACCCCAGGGTACCACTAAAGCGGGCCACCAGCTTGGGGAAGCAGCTTTTCTCTCTGGAGGGCTCGCTTCTGAGGCCCTGCTGACCTCTCCTGTGCTGCTTCCCCAACACATCAGTGTGACATGTGGCTCTCCATATCCCCTGGGGCTTTTACCCAGCAGCTAACTGCACACCTTAGAAACATATTGCAATGTAGTAATTTTATTTTAACGAGTGGCCTTAGGTATTAAGACATCACATCATCCACTTCTGCCCACTGCTATTGTTTCACTGGATGTTTGGCTTGGAGATCTACATCAAACAGAGAGATGTAAGACAGTAAGAGTGTGGTCAGAAGCAGAAGCAGGTTGGGAACAGCCACAGCTAAGTATTGGCTGGCTGTAGAAAAAACCTCCGAACCTGTCCTGGGCAGCTGACTTCTTGTGGCTTGAGTGCTTGGTGTTAGCAGAGGTGATGAAGATAAGTGGAAATGAGGGAAGACCTTTCTCTATACTGTTTAGAGAGTTATAGCAGTTTCTTGCTAGTATATGAAGTTGGAGTGTTAGCTGCTTTGCGGGAATTGTCGCCTGACACTGAAATCTGCATCTGGGATCTGTGGGGCATCTTCAGGATCGATTGTAGCTATAGTTGCATCGTGTGAGTGTGATATAGGTAGGGGATGTGCACTTCCATTTATTCTGTGTCTAAAGAGATTGAATGTCTGGAACTTTTGGAGTTGCAAAAGATCTTTTTTTTAATTATCCTTAATCAGCGGTTAATTCCTCAGAATTTTACTTCATTGATTTCTTTAAGAGTGGAAAACGTGGGTAAATTAACCGGCACAGAGAAAATAGACTAGATATAGTTATTAAATAAGTCATTGCATCTTATTAATTTGAATTAATGGTAAGCATATCTAATATAAGAAGCAGAAGTGCCCTCCTTAATAAGGCATTTGGAGTTGTTGGTAGATTCCCAAAACACAGAGGGGAAAGAAAATATTGCATATGGAGAGAATCAGTATTGCTGTTGCATGGAATAAAAAGAAGGTTGTAGTCAAAGAGCTGAGAAATACGTTAGGGGGCATAGAAGCAGAGCCAACAGGAGGAAATGTTATGCAAAGGCTTCATGTCAATTTTCTCCCATATCTCAAAAAAATTTTAAGATGTCTTGTGGCGGAAATGGAGAGAAATGGGAAAAGAAAACAAAATACTTCTGCTTCCTGCAATATTGAAGGTCCTTGGAAGATGTGGGTCTACTCATGAGAGCTTCAGCCCTAATGAAAATAATGGCTCTTTATGAGCATTTACCAGCATGGTAAAATGCCCCTTTACCAGGTGGAAGTGCAGCCCAGAAAGTACATAAATAATAATATAAGGGATGTGGAATGATTGCTTTGCTTTGCTTTAGATGAGATGAAACTGTCCTTCAGTGCTGTGAAAACCTCTTTCTGTGGGTGTGTTCCTGGAGGAAAAATCCTTAAAATCTTAAAGGATGTCTTAAATACCTGCCTACGAACGCCCACCAGCTGGTATCTGGAAAGCTGCGTGTTATCCTCACCCGCGTGCATGACTGGAAAAGCGTGGTGGTTTCAGAGTTTGCCTCGAGGGAAGACCTCGTTCAGTGAGAGCAGCCACAGCCACAGCCACCCTGCGAGGGGAGGAGGAGGGATTTACTGCCTGTCTGTGCCCTACAGCGTCCGCGGGGGAAGCCTGGGGCCTCACAGTAGTCCATGCCATGATTTCTGTCCTTGCCGCCCTCTGAAGCCAGACAGGGTCACAAGCTGAAAATAATAAAAAAAAAAAATCAGCTCTTTTGATTGCTGGCTGAATTATCTACAGGGTCTGAGTACGCAGGGAGCAAAATGAGGCGTTTCACAGGTTACCTTCCTACTTCTCCAGTCCTGGCTGTCTAAATCAGACATGGTCTGGTCCGCAATAGTCAGCGGTGCCCAATAACCCAGCCGTGGGTCCCCATTTTGGCATTCACAGATGAGCCACCATTCCCAAAGGCAACAGGTTTTCGTGACTCTTTGCTCACTTCCGTGCTTTCCATCTCGCCCGCAGGCCACGATGTGCAGCTGCTTCATCCCTCTGTATTTTGGATTTTTACCTCCTATGTACCATGGGGTGGTGAGTAGCTTTGTGGTCTGGACACCCTATCCCGGGTCAGGCCAAGGGCCCATCTAGCCTGTGTCCTTTCTCCAGTGGTGGCATGAAGCATGGTTATACCCGTGTTTGCCACCGAAGTTGCTTGGTGCTGTGTTTACACGGTGTCTGTGGAGGGAAGAACTGAACGCAGGTGCCCCACAATCTGACCTCACTGCAGACAGAACTGACTTCCTCACAAAAGCATCCACCCTCAGCCTGTCCGGGGGGTTAGCTCAACTCCTTTCTGCTGCGCTTTCCCCCGATTTCATTAAAGAGTAATTTTTCAGCTGAAAGGGAGGAGGTGGTGGGTGTAGACCAGGAGCACGTGGGACAGTGGTCAGGGCTGTTCCCTCGAAGGGGATCTCTGTAGCCCCAGTACCTCAGTCAAGTTTGGGACTGGGTGGTGAAGAAACCCCAAATACATGCACGTGTGACAGAGCACTCTTCTCTCTGAAAAAAGGAAGGCTCAGAGTTCCTTGTTTTCTCTCCTAGCGTTACGTTGATGGGGAACTCGGCATGTTGCAGGCCAACTTCTTGTCCCGGACTGTGATCACTGTGTCTGCTTTTGCCGGCGAATACGACATCTGTCCCAAAGATAGCCCAGCTGCCTTCTTCACTTTCCAACTCTCTGATTGTATTTTACAGATATCAGAAGGAAACATCTGGTACCTGCAGTATATTTTTCAGCTTCCCACACATCAAGTGAGGGCTTCTACAGGTACCCAGAGCCATGAGGCCCCTATAGCTGGCCCATCTGCCCTGGCTGCCACCTCCCCCCTGCAGGTTCTGGACCAGTTTTATACCCATAGCTACAAGGACACAGTCTCCTTAAAAAGACTGAGTAAGGAATTGGGAGTGAGGAGCAGATAGGTCAGGTGCTTCTCTTACAACATTGGTTTGCTGACAGAAGGTAAGAGATGCTGCCAGTGCACCTAGAGTGACAGGGGCAGAAAGATCCCTGCATCCCTGGCATTGCCAGGATTACTTGAGTCCCATCCTCTCTGTGGCCTCTCCTGAAGCTCCCTGTTCGCCCCTTCCCCTCTGATGTTAGGTCCCCTCTTGTCTGCCACACTGGTCATGGTGGACCTAGACAGGAGAAGTATAGGCTCGGGTGCCCTATGTGGTGTTAGGCTGATGAGCCACTGATGCGCAAAGCAGCAATATTTGGTGATGCCTGACCCAGAAACCCAACTCAGATTAGCCATGCACTGTGGTCATCAGTCCCTCTATTTTCCAGTCAACCCTGGTCATGCCTCACATTGCTGGAGACCTGCTAGTTGAGCAACAGGCAGTGAGAGCTGGATTCTCTTCCCACCAGGTGACTTTGGTATAAATTACCTTGATGAGGACTTTATGCTCTCATTGGCCAATGAATCATGTCAGAAAGGTGAAGGGACCCTGCTCTGGAAGCCAGAAACAAGAGTACTTGGCTCCAGAGCCACACACCCTGAGGATGTCACCGAAGAGAATCCAGGGACCATCCGGGCAGCAGATGAAGTGGAAGAGGAAGCCCCACACCACCTTCTCCACTATCAAAAAGGTAGAGGACCAGCACGTCCTTTACCCCATCAGTTTTCCTTAGCTAAGTGACACTTGCCCAGGGCTCTCACTGCCAAAAGAGGCTGTCTGGGGTTTTGCAGGCTCCAGTAGATGAAGAATATCAGGAATGGGAGAGAGTCCCCTCTTGGGTCAGTGGTTATTAGCGAAGCCTCATGCTGAACTTGTTTTGGGTGAGGATTGAGGACTTCGGCTGTGGCCAGGTCAGAAGGGCTCTTTGGAGAAGTAGCTCTTTCTATGAAGAAAGCCGTTTACTCACCTTGCAAGGTAATGACAGGTTCTGCCCACACATCATGTCATTAAGGGTGAGGGAAGGAGCAGTGTCTCGATGGTTAGAGCTGGGTTTGCTGTGCCAGCCAAATCAAAATTTCTACTTGGTAACTCTGGTGTGCAGCCATGTGTAAATACTTAAGTGCAAGAAAAGGTTGTTAGAACTGTAGGTAAACCTCTACCTGTATAATTTTTAAGCAACATAAAGCAAGTTTAAATCCAAAGTTTCTAGTTTACTGCAATCCTATGCAAAATAATGCCCTCTCCACTTTCAGTTTTGACATGGAAAACTGGTGAACCCTCAGCATTTCAGATTCCAGTTCATCTTATTGTTACTAGCGGAATACAGAGAAGTATGTGCTGGAGTGCAACATTTCTTTCAATTTTATTATTTATTTTCTTTTTCTTTCTGAGTCTTTCAACATTTCAGAATTTGTCAGCTTAGGAAAAATTACACAGCTTTTTGAATATGATGGTTTAAAATGTTGCCACAGAAATTAAATAAAAAGTGAAAAAAGACCCAAATATTGTTCTGCTATATCTAGGAGGACCACACCAAATGAGGAATATAAAGGGGAAAGAACAGGACCATTACCGTTCCAGATCTAAAAATAAAAGCTTGAAAAACATAAAATGAAAGCAAAGAAGACATTTCCCTTGAAAACAAGACAACTCTACCTATGGGAAGAGACCCGCTATAGAAATGCAGGACACAGTGTTAGGCTGTACGGCTTGCTTTGGAGGTTGGGCAGGCTCTGGGCTATCAGGAGTCTCGGTCTCTGGTTTGCAGCTGGGCTGCAACATTTTTCACCAACCTAAGCTCAGCTGTGGAAGGAATCAGGACTCATTTGTTAGGCCAGAGAGCAACCACGAGGTAAGTCAGGGCTCTCAGTCTCCAGAGGAGAAGCACATCAGATTTTTCAGTTCTGGGAAGGAAAAGCCCTGATGATCTAGGGCAGGAAAGAGCTATTTTATTGTTTATCTGTGCAATACTATAATATCATTGATGTTACCAAATAAGCAAGGGTATAAACCTGCAAACAACTCGCACCTATTTTCCTGAATAAGTCAGAATATCTCCAAAGGACTACTGCTGCGGTAGAGCCCGCACACCAGCAAGGCTCAGGCTGCAGGAGCAGGTTAACCACGAGGATTTGCCTCTTTACCCGTGTGCCCACCAGGACAGTTGCACCCTCCTTAGTATCTAGACTGGAAGCAGAGTCTGGCATAAAGCACCTGCAACCAACAGCCAGGGACACAGCCAGGACCGGCCATGTTTGGTTTCATTTGGCTCAGTTGCATGGATCCAGGCCCCAGGACTCCTCTTCCCACTAGATCTGCTGTGGGATCCAGCTTTAGAGAGAGCTCCCGCTGACTTGGGTTGTCTCCAAACTCTCATCCCATCCACCTCAGGCTTCACATCTCTGCTGAGTTCAATGCAGACCAGGGCAAGCAACAGGACAGTGGTACGAGGGCAGTATTTTAAGGATATTGAAACCTGCTTATCCTATTGCCCTCTAGACAACAGGCGGGAGGGAAGCAGCCCTGATCAGGTATTTGAATCCAGTTTGTCTCACAAGAACTGCCAGAAGCGTCTGTCAGTTTGACCGATATGGTTTTATTCCCTTTAGGGCCATGACAGCCATAGAACAGCATTTTTGACCCCGCTGCTGCCTCTGGCTCCAGTTCACGTTTTAAAGAGAGAAAGAACAACTTGCAGCCCAGCCTGCAGACAGACACCAAGCTGCACTGACGAGCACGCTGTGGCAGCAATGTCACCAGCACGGGCAGGTGACAGCCCCCCCTTCTATCCCCCCCCAGACCCCAGGGGCTGCCCATGACCCACCTTTAAAGGAGGCATTTCAGGCTGAAGACAGGACCGATTGCAGCTGGTTTGAACTGGGTGCAGCTGGGTTTCCCAGCTTGCTTCCCTAGGGGGGAAACAAGCTCCTGCACAAGGTGATTCAAAGAGATGCCAAACTTTCCCTCTACCCATTGCCTCTGGCAAAGCCTCCTTTTGCCAGTAGCTCCAAGCTCGTGCAGAGGAGACAGCACCGGGTGTGCTTGCTTGGAAAGAGGGAGGATTAATAAAGCAAAAGACAGCTCATTTGAATGATGAGTCATTAAATACTTATATCTTAGCACAGCTAAGATATAAGCTCTGTGCTGTGACCCTTTTGGTTTGGGTGTCCCTTGTAGGCTGTTTTTTGTTAAAGTTCTCAAAGTTTTACTAACTTTTTATGATCAAGCACCATGCCGTGTACGGGCAGGTGGGATGCACTGGGTAGTTCAAACTATGCTCCTGTTTGCAGCTGAGATTTGCAGACAAATTTAGTGGATTTGGATGTCCAATTCCTATACGAGAATTTTCTTTTGGGGATTTTAATTCCCGTTTGAATAGGGATAGTGTAGCTGCTGACTGAAATGGTTATATCCTGCCTGGAGGTGGTGGTGCTTGCTAGGAAGACCAGGAGCCTGGTAGAAGGGCTGCTGCCGAAGTGGGGCTGTCTGCCTGGGAGGGAAAGCAGCAGCGCAGTGTGAGCAGAAGCAAATGACGGGCTGACTGGCCCTGCTCCTGCCCAGGGAGCGCTGGGTGTCTCTGTGCCTTCCCCGCTTCGATCTGTGGCAGCAACATAGTCACAGTTCACGAGCTGGTTATGAGCAGCCCAGCTTTGGCTGCAGGGGTTGAGCGATGTAAATCCAGCCAGGATGGAAGGAAGACAGGAGTAGGTTTTGATGGATCCAATGCAAATAAGCATCCAGGTTTCTTTTAGCAAGCTCATTGCAGAGAAAATATTCCCAGGTCATTGATTTCAACCAGAGATAGCAGAACATATTCTATTAATCTTTCACTGAGCATTCATAGTTAACTTCGAATCTGTTTACGTCAATGCAGCCTTCAGCTATTCCCCACATTCATGCCTGCAGTCTCCAGGGCACTTTGGATGAAACTTCCCTCTGTACCGTTTCCCTTTGTGCAATTAAACAAGCTGTTTATTCAAATAAACAGCTTGTGCTGTTGTGATCTGTTTGTTGCCCATCGGGAACCAACAAACGGGGGAGACTCAGCTGGGGTGAAGCCAATCCATCAGCCTCTGATGCGCAAAATGTATTTGGGATGATTAAAAGTGCTGCCAATTCATTCTACGTACAGACCAGCCACACGAGGTGTATTTGCCTGGACCATACGCTGTTTGTAGCAGCAAGTTACAGAAAATTGCATGAAAAGAACTAATGTATTTGTGAAATGTCAGCTCTCCTGGTGCAATAGGAGACGCAGTCTGCAAGGCTGTGGTACTTTGAAGGAGGGGGAGGTTAATCTTTAGGTCTCTCCGTCCTTCTCCAGAGCTGCAAATTTCGGTGGGGTCCAAATGTGCGCCTACCTCCGCTGGCAGGAGAAGCAGGCCTCTGAGGGTGTATGAAGCTCAAGAATAGGTAATTGGTAAAATAGCTTCAGGGAACTGGACAAAAATTAGTTCCTGCCCAGTGTGATGCTCCCTAAGGCTTCTCCCTCTCTCTGTTTTCTGTTCGATGAATCTGTCTGAAAGTTTTTGAGTGGGAGGAAAACACTTAAAATGTGACATTTCCTGGCAAATGCCTGCCCTGTAATCTGCATTAAAGCAGGGGGAGGGATGCTGCTGGCGATCAGCAGGTGGAGTGGCTAGGGAAACTGGCGGCTGGGCTGTACATGCGTGCAAGTAAAGATGCCCAGTCTCCCCTCCGCAGACTGTGGTTTGGTCGCAGATGCAGCACTGCAGTGCTTTTCCTCGGCCGTCATGTTAAAGCAGGTCAGGCCTGAGCAGGGAGACTGCAGCAGCAGCGCTGGAAACAAAATCAGCTGGTTTTCCCCAAGTTAAAAAAAAAAAAAAAAACACCACCCCCAAAAAACTCCGTAAAACACCAGCAGCTGTGCTGCTGTGTGAAATGAGCTCCGGTGTCGCCCACCGCTTCCCAGGGCAGCAGAACCGCGTGGCGTCGGAGACCCCCAGGGCCCATCCGGGATGGTTACCTAAGGGAACAAGCTGGCGGTTAGTTGGGGTCGATGAACCAACAGGGATGAGTAGCCCCAGGGGTGTTTGATGCCGAAGGACTTTTTCATAGCTGAGGAATTGTGTAGCTGCCTGCAGTATGAAATCATTCTGTGCAAGTCTCTTCGCCAGCTGCACATGAAGTAACTTGCAAGCAGGTTCAAGGGAGGTATGGCTGAAAAGCTATCTGCGTGACAAGTTAAATGCCTTGAATCCTTGACAGTTGAGTGCCACAAAACCTCTCAGGCTCTTGGTGAACGTGCCTGATGCCTGCTAGGACAGACCCCAGCAGATAAACGCTCTGGAACAAGAATATGTTGCTGTAGGGAACCAGCACTAAGCTAGTTCATAGCTTCTTTCAGATGTCACTAAATAAATAATATCACGGGGACAAAAATTAGCTACTTGTAATGTGGGGTACCCCAGATTTGGAATTTTTAGCCACGCTCAGCATCAGTGACCCATGGATGAGGTCCCCCAGGATTTCTCTGCTCTGTACCCTGCCCTCCCTCTGTTGAGGGTTTGCATTCCCCGAGCACCTCACCTCCTGGCCACGGCTCTCGCAGGCAAACCAGGCACCATGGCTTGGAGGAGCTTCTGGAACCGTTTTACCATGGACCTGATACCTTCCAGCAGCCCCCACAGCTTCTCCAGCCTGCAAAACCAAAATAAATAGGCCGAGTTTAATGACCAATAAATGCAGCAAAAGGGGGAGGGTGTTACTGGTAAATGCACACTCTAATACTCTTTTTCATAACCAAGCAATCCTATGGTGTTCCTGCTAGCCATACCCACTCTCCCTGAGAGCTTGCCTTCAGGGAATACCAAATCCTCCTGCAGAGGAAGGGGATGCCGCTAAGCCTATTTACGCAGTAGATGTGCATCAGCTCGCCCTGCTCCGTAGAGAAGGAGGGACTCGCTGCCAGCCCGCAGTGCCCGAAGGATGCTGCAGCCCATTGCCCACCCCGACGCTGGGCTCGCGGGGACGCCTGCGTGCCTCCTGCTAATCTCGCACCGTGTCCCTTCAGCTGTCTCACTGCTGCTGAAGGCACAACCACTGGTTTCTGTATCCCTCTCAGCTTCCACGCCTCTATCAAGATGTTCTTACCCCTTCCTGACAAAAGCTGGCAGCCTGTACGGCTGCAACAGGAACTTTGTCAGTGGATCCTGCAGTCCAGGCACCTGCTCCTTCCTCCACAGAGCCAAGCCTGTGCCCATGAACGACAACACAGAAGTAAATAAAGACCAGTAATTAGAAATAACCCAATAAATGCAATAATTCCTCTTGTCCAGCAACTCTTGCTGCAGCTCAGCCTGTAGGTACTGAAGCCCAGGCCAGAATCCAGCTTGAGCCGCTCTTACAAAGCCTCTTGGCAGATCTAGAAATATTTACTATAATAAATAACTCAATAATGTCTTAAGTATAATACTGCTCCTCTCAAAGACTGCAGCAGCCCTCAGTGGCCCCGGCCACCCCCAAACCCCAAGATCAGCATCCCAAATCCTCTACCTGGCAGGAAGCAAGGACTCAGGCACTGCGGTATCCTTTTGCATAGGCCGGTGCACGTCCTGTTGGATTGTGCAACGTCGTTCTTCCCACACATGCTGGCGAAGCGGAAATTGCCATCGAAGTAGTTAAAGCCAAAGGCATCTGTGAGACACGGGAAGAAGGGGCTGATGTTTGCACGTGCGTCACGCTTCAAGGCTGCCCTTCAGATCTTGGGGTAACACTTACTGTTCCTGTACAGGAAAAGGGCAGTGTCCTGGTACCCTTGGGAGAAAATGTCGTTCAAGACCTGCAAGGAGAAACACTTGAGGTCACTAAAGAGCCCTCCATCTCGGCACTGGCAGGATCTATCCAAGGCTGTTTGACCATAGAGGGTTGGGATGGCCCATTTGGGAGGGCAACAAGCACAGATTGGTTTCCAACCACCAAAGCGCTGGTCCTCTGCAGGTTGTCAAGCCAGGGTGGACCCCATCCCGGGTTGGCCACCCATCAGCAGCGTCCACCAAAAAAAGCACTGCAAAAGCAGTGGGTACTGCCCCCTCCCCTTGAAATCTGATTAATGATGGAGATTGAGCTGAACCTTAAAGCTTGGGAAGGCAGGTCCAGCATTAATTTGTTTTAACGAAAACGAAGCTGGGAAGAAGACCTGGTGGGCTTACCATGGCGCTAGGCGGAAAGAGAGCATAGCTAATCCTGCAGAGGTTTTCTATCGAGATCTGAATGCTGCCGTTGAAGATCTGGAAACAGAAGAAGATAGCGGGACAATCCCGCGGACAGATATCGAGCTCTCCCGTGAATGGGGACACAGTGATCACGGCTTCCTCCAAGCTGGAAACGGGCTGCAGGCCGGTGAATCCTCCATCAACGTATCGCTGAGGGGGAAGAGCAGAGGGAGGATTTGCTTTGAGGATTGCTACAGCGTGCGTGTGAGGGCAGCGTGACCGAGAGGAAAGCAAGCAGCTGCAAAGGCAACATCTCCTGCCGTGAGCCGGTCCCAGCGTGTCCTCTCTGCCCGCTTGCAACAGCATGTCTTCCCACCCCTCGCTCTTTATCCTGGCCTTTGCCATCTCCTTCTGCTGCCCTGCCTACGGCACCCAGCCAGCTCCTCGACCAGGTGCTGTAATCCACAGCAGTTATTAGAATAGAAATATAATTATTTTAATTCACAAAGCTTTGTAAAGTTGTTTTGGCAGTCATTAGCCAATTCAAACATCACTGAATTTACAGTGTTGTATAAATTTCCAGTCCTGAGCTCAAGCAGTAGGGCTCCCGCATTTAATAATTGCCTGCAAATCCCTGGAGGATTGCTCACTGGGCAAGGAAAATGTCATTTGCTGTATTCCGAAAGGAATCTGAATTTACCACCCACCACAGTGGGATGTGAGGTTGCAAGGACTGCAGCTGATCGAGTTAAATACTCGTGAAATAACGGTGCAGAGAAGCCTCACGCAGCAACGCCGCCGAGCTCTGAGTCCTGCAAATTTTATGCACGTTGTGGGCAAGCCCTGCAGTCCGGGGTAAGCTGGAGATCTGACCTGAGAGCCAGGTACAGACATCCGAGGACTAGATAGGCTCAATCAGTGCAGACCAACAAGAGTCAAGGAAGGATCCTAGCTCTATACCGGCTGCAAATCTGGTATCGTGGCTTTGTGGGCTTTGGCACACAAGCAGGCCACGGTTCATCGGCTGCTCCGCCGTCCATCTGCACATGCTTCACCACCACGCCGCTGTGCTCCTCATTCACTGAGGGTTAGCAAGAAGCCAGCCTAAATTTGTTGGCTTCACTGTGGTGTTTCGCAGAGTATGAATTTGCACATGGTTGGGGGAGGATCCTCCAACGAGCTTTCGATATTTCAGCCATGCAAGTCTGCACCTGAGCTAATGGAGACGTCTGCACTGCAGACAGATCCTGTCCAGGATAACTGGATTGTGTGTCAAAGTCCCAAGTGTGGGTGTCCTCTCATCTCACTTTGGAGATCTGCAAGGCAAGATCTTCAAGGCAAGATCTAGTCATCCAGGCTCTGTCCGTAGGCAAAGCAGGAGAGGGCTCTCCAGATGGCAGTTCCGCCCAGCTGTCATCTTAAGATGGGATGAAGAGCAAGCTAAAAGGCTTTATCATCCTCCATTAACTAAAGAAGCAGCCTAGACACATATATCCCTCTTTGCTCAAGGGAATGTAAAGTTCAAACCCAAGAACATACTGCTGGGAGCATATGTTTTATTGGAAACATCACTCACCACACCTCGGTAGGATGGAGGGATGAATCCACAGTAGATAGGAAGAAAGCAGCTGCAGAGGAGAGCCTGGGGGAGGAGAGGGATTGCAGAAGTTAATGTTCCTGTCAAAGTTCTCCTGGACAAAAAAGCTGTTGACTGAGTGCCTGCAAATTCAGGCTTGACAAATCGTCTGGAGCTAGGCTGTTGGTACCACCTGGACTTCGCACTCGACTGTGTCAAGAAGAAAAGTTTCAAGAAGGGGAAAATATCTCGTTTCAATAAAGTTGAAACACTTCTCTTGAGAAGGGCATAGCATTTCATTTCTTGTTTTTATAGCTGCCAGCAATATTAGAGTTATATATCTGTATATCACTGTCCAAACACTGCCTTTTGATGGTGACAAGGTGAAGCTTTGGGGTCATTTTTCATATTTGCGGGTTTTTGGACAAAACCAAGACATCCTCACAATGCATTTTCATTCTGCTGGGATTTGTCAATGATAAAGCCACTGCTGGGCTGTTTGCAACCATTTTCCACTGATCTCATCAGCTGGGAATGAGCATCCCGGGCTCCTGGGTTGACCTAGGGCAGGCACCACAGGGTGAACTCCGACATCTCCATGGACTTGCCATCCTCTACTGTCTCCCTGGGACGAGCAAGCCCATGACCTCGTGGTCAGCTTTGTTAGGGTTTTTCCCCTGGGATTCTTTCCCCGGCAGCTGATTTACTGGTTAATCAGCTGCTTGTTGTTTGGCAGCACAGACGCTTTGTCCAGCTCTTTCCTCCCAGGAAAGTGCTGAGGCAACGAGGAAAATTACTGCCAATGGGGCTTGGCCGAGGAGAGACCTGTCCAGAAGGCTGAGAGGTCACGTTAGTATTAACACAGCTCTTTGCAAAGAGTCATTAGCACTTACTAGAGCTGGCCAACATGTCGGCATCAGCTTTTTGAGGCTGTAAACAAACCTTCTGCTTTTTTAGCATGATTTATTCCTGCCTGACTCTGGACCTAACGACATCTTCCTCCCTCCCTCCAAGCCTCATGGAGCTCACTGTGGTGGGACCACAGCTCTGGCAGAGCTTCCTGACACTCTCCCCATCTTGGGTAGAAAGCAGTGCAATTAAAGTCATCAACGCTTAGGTACCTCCACCCCAAGCAGTAGGTAGAGATCTTCCTACGGCATCAGAGGAAGTTCCCTTTACCTGAATGAGCTCCTCTTTCGAGCTGAACTCAGAGGCTATGACGTTTTGGCCGTCCACCACCCGCGTGAGCGAGATGTGCAGCCGCCCCGAAGCCAGCTGATAGGAGTCCTCTGGTAGCATCCGCTGCAAAACAGTCTTGATATTCGCCAGCAAGCTGCACTTGGGAGAGAGAGGGCCCAGGATGGTTTTCCTGACCTCCTTTGCCATGGCAAAGAAAAATTCCTTTAGGTCATCTGACACGGCAGGGCGGGGAGGAGATAAAGAGAAAGTCAATATCCCTGCTGCCCTAACAGTTATATTTTTAATCCTATTTTTAACACTCCTCACAAATTTATTTGTGCCTCTTGCAGCCCCTGTGCATGACCCCAGGATGATACTGCTGCTACAGTGGGGGACATCGTGGCAGGACAGAAAGGGGGAGATCACCCCCATGATGTCCTCAAGGGACAACGTATTGCTGAGCGCAACCCCACTGGTGAAATCCTTGTCTGCACCGGAGATGGGTGCTCCAGATGTGCCTGGCTGGGGATTAGGGAAAGGCTCCAAAGAGCCCCGGGAAAGGGGACGCAGGTGCAGACACCGAGTTACCGGTGCCAATGTGACTTGTACAACACATTCCTGCCTTCCACCTCCAATTTTGCACGTGGGCAGCCCCAGGCTTCACGGGGGAGCTGGGACAGCTCAAAGGTGAGGGGGTGAGGATGAGGGGCAGACGCCCACCTCCTCTGCTTAGGGCTTTCCTGCAAGCCAGGCACCCTGGCTCCACCGTGCTGGGACTCCCCACTCATCTGAGCTCCCCCGGTGACCTCCCAGCCAGTGTTAATAGTCATTACATGCGTCTCCACATCCCAGAAGCTGGATTAAAGGAGCAGAGCTGCAGAGCCTCAGCCGAGGGCTCAGGAGACACCGGGTTTCAAAGGCTGCGCAGGGACGGGGGGGAAGAGGAGTGCAGCAAACCCCGCGGTCAGCCTGATCCCCGGGGAGGGAGCTTGGTCCCTTTGCCGAAATGGGGAGCTCGCCTGAGGAAATACTCCACCTTGGGCGGTTAAATTCTTGCAGCAAAAAGCTTACCCGGCTCCCCAATGCTGCAAAGAGCCATCCTTGCACCCGGGTGGGCTCCCCGGGACCCTGCACCGGCACGAAGCTGCGGGCTTGCCTTAGCACCATGGCTTTGCAGGGGCAAAGGTTTCCGGACTGTCTCGTGAGATGGCTTTAAAAGCACGGACAGACAGATGGATTAGATGGAGTGTCCCGAAGGCAACTGGAGCAACACAGGTATTAAGAGGGGTTATAAATGTTTGAGCGGATGTTCAGGCCATGTGGTGTGATGATTAATTCTCGGCGGGCTCATGCAGGGTCCTCAGGGATGCCGAAAGAGCCAAAGACACCCCAGGCAGGTGATGCACCCGCCGGGCACTGTCTGGCTGCTCTGTGTCCTGGAAATGGGGCAAAACCTGGAAAAACTGCCCACAAGTTGCCGGGTAGGAGGTGAGAGCTGACCCCAGCTTTGGGGGCTTTGACTCTGGACAGGGCTTTGACTCGGGACGAGCGAGGGATGACCCTGGCATGCAATGCCGTGACCATCCCTGCCTGCACCAGCTTGCTGGTGACAAGCATGTGCCCAGGAGGTGACCTGTGGGGTGGCAGAGGACAACCTGGCTCGGAGAGCTCAGAGCTCCTCACCCAGCCCGGGTCAGGGCAGGGGCCGGGTACACGACCACAGCCACCCCATGGGACCCCCCGCCAGGAGCCAAGCACACCTTTAACCCTCTTTTTGCCCCAATCCCCCCCAATATGAATTTGACAGAGTTAGTGCCACATGCATTTCCCTTGTTAGAAACCCAACCAGAGCCATCACTACCCAAAAGATCTTTTCTTCCCCTGGGGAAGATGTTTTGGGCACAAGATCATCTCAGCACCTCTAAGTGGATGGTGCCTACCAGCCCCAGTGAAGCAGACCCCCGTTTCAGCACTGGTGCCCACAGCAAGAGCAGTTACCAAACTGATTTATACTTGCTGGAGAGCTGCAGCTCCATCCAATTACACCAGCATGAGGAATTAGAGAGGAAAGTTTTGGGGCCCTTGCTGATTTGTAGAGGAGTTCATCCCCATATGGGCAGAAACGTTCCTTTCTGCTTTGTCTAAATATGTTTGCCAAAGTTTTGAATTACTTTTAGCTCCGGCAGAGTAGTTCTGGCATCCACCAGAGGTTTCAGGAGCTGCATGTTTCCTCCCTGCTTCCTCCATCATTATTTGGACCCTAAAATCCCGGCTCCTTCTAAACGTCCCCATTGCTTGAAGCAGGGCTTGGATCAGCCTTTGAAGACTTAAGTCTTGTTTACACATGGACACTAATTGGAAATATGGGAGGATGTGATTATTAAAAGTGGATTAACTGCTCTGAATTAATTCTACACATAGATGATCTTATTGCTAGGAGAGCCTGTCTCCACATTGTCTAAAGAGGTTCAGAGTAAAACCTCTTTTGCAGCAATAAGAGAAACCCCAGCCCTGGGCTGGAGTGAGGACTGCTGTTCCCCCGGGCATGAGCCCTTGAGCTTTTGCCAGGGGCAAACGTGCTCTGCTATCTGGGAACGGGAATCGCGCCACATCTTCCCTTGTGCTGGGAAGGCTGAGTGGGATAACCCACAGCAACATGCAAACAGGGCTGTCAGCTCTATAGTTACCTATATGACTGCCACTCGTGTCCCTTCGTAGCTAAGGATGCCAAGGGACCTGATCCGTAAGGGACAAAGGGGCTTTACGTGGGCATGTCCACCCACCGCGGCCGCGTAGACTTGCTTTGGGACACATCTCAGCACTCCTTAGACCTCATAGCAGAAGAGAAGGAGATCTGCTCCTTCAGCAGGAGCCGGAAAATGAGCCAATAAAATACAAGTACGTCCAGATTTACCCATGCAGGATCTACCCGACCATCTGAGATAACAGTCAGACAGTAATAACCAGCTTTTTCAGCTTAGACCACCCAAAATTGCTCCAGGGTGGCTGCCAAAAGTGGCAACATCTGCAAATCTCTTTTATGCCTTATGAGTGGTATGAGTTACGCCAGTATCGCATCCCCACCAGTGCTTTAAGTCATTAGTGCCTCTATTTCTGTTTTGAAATAAAAAATCTATAGTAAGGAAATCTAGGCAATGATTGTCTTACCGAGGCCGATGCCGCACACCACGGCGGCGGCGATGAGCGAGCCGGCGGATGACCCATAGACCTTGCATGCGGACTTGAGGAGTTCGGGAGCCAGCTCCAGGAGGGACTGCACCACCCCAACCTGGTACAGGACAAGAAAGCCACTGCCCGAAAAGGAGAGCGAGAAACGGGTGCTCGAACCCTGGAGATCCTCCTCAGCCATCTCAAGATCAAATTGGCGTATCCGGCTCAATGTCTTGGATTGTCCTTTTTCGCCAGGTGAACCTCAAGCTCTTTTCTCCTCTGCTTTCTCCAGGCTCATCTCTGGCTGCAGAGGAGTCCAGAAGATGGATTTTCTACCTCCTTTTACGACAGCTCCCCGAGGTGTTTAGATTCACGAGCTATTTTAATTGCTGCCTGTGCTAAAAACAGAAATTTTCCCCTGATCAAAACAGCTCTTGTAATCCTCGACCGCAGCCAGCTCAGATGCTCGGGGCTGAATCAAGGCTCCCCTTTTATACCAAGTGATCTGCAGTGCCCCAGGAGCCCTCCCAGCGATGGTCCCCGCATTACTGTGCCCGTCACACTTGGAAACGCCCGTGCAAAATTTCGTCTTTGCTTCGTGCTTTCTTCATCAAGGGTGTTTTCCTAAATAGGATTCTCCATCAATCCCGGCTTAGGCACAGCTCAGTACTGAGTGAGTAAAGGCTTGTATAAGACACTTAAAGCCAGAGGGTGTTACACAAGGGGTGGATGCAGGGCGTTAGGTTGGGTTAGGTTTGGAAATATTGCTTCTGTTTGCTCCCTATTGGAAGAGTTTTGTCCTTGCCTGACTCTTGGATATCCTTTGGGGGGAAAAAAACAGGGAGCTGGATTTGCTTTTCTCTTCCCCGCCCTCCAGCACTGTGCTCTATAAGGCCCCAGAAGGAAGCCCGCAGCAGCACCGTGTTCCCCAACGCTGGGGTTACTGAACCAAAATCAGACTGCCTTCGGGCTGTCTTCATTGGCTGGGTGATAGTTAAAAAATAGGGAGAAATTCAGTAGATTTCTAGTGTCTTTTCAGCCTTAATAACCTAATGCTGATGCCAACATGCAGAATAAAAATTGCCATTTTAAACAGATGTATTTATTAAATATTACTAAATACTGTGTTGCTTATGTTGTCCAAATATATATAGCGTGCACACTGTATAATGAATATTACATATGTTACATTCAAGGTTGTATATACATACATAACATGGGCATGTGTATAGTAACAGACAGGCTGAAGGAGAGAGCTTTCATTCCCCGTGTTGGTGCACCAGCCTGGCCAGGACAGTACAAGAAAACAGAGGACAGTCCCAGCATCCCGATGCAACCTTTGCAGTGCTGTTTCACCCCAAATTTTCCCACATTTTCCCTTGGCATTTTTCCTCTCCAGCCATCGCTGGGTCCCCACGACGAGAGTTGCATCCTGTGCGGTACCTGGGGGCAGAGCCCCCCACCTCGATGTGCAAAATGTCCCTGGGTTGAAATTTCACTGGTCACTGCCCATCAGTGGGTGCACGTTGCCTGCAAACCCCCCCAGGTAAATGTCACTCGGCATGGCCACGGCTGTCCTTGACGGCTGCTGCCTGGATGACAGGACAAGCAGGAGCAAGTTGTCAGCTCAAAGATATATTGAAACGGGATCTGGACTATCCCGGAGGTGAACAACTGCTTGAACTAGGGCGTTTGCATGTGACCACGTCCTCCTGTAGATATACAGCCTTACTGGATTTGGTCTTCTCATTTCTTGTCTTTCCAAGTGTTTGATGTTGTTTTTACATTATCCCCCCGTTGGGTGAGTCTCCCACATGTTCCAGCCTGTCTACCAGCCTTCTGGTGATATCTGAGCTTGGATCTGCATAATTCATGCCACTGTCTCCTCCAGCCCTCGGGAAAGCAAATCCTTTCATTTAAAGGATTTTCTTCCAGCACTGGCAAACATCTGCAGGTAGAACAAGGGCAAAAAGTATCGTCTCTCACTGTGACTGATCCAAACATGCAAGTGCATCAGAAGTGCATGAGTGTTGCACACTGGAAGAAATTGTTTCCGTGTTCTCTGGGCATTAACTCTGCCAATGATGTGCATCAGGCCCCAGGGAATTCAACAGGCACTGCATGGAAAAGGTATAGGATGCTCCCGCTTCACTCAGTGCTTGCACGTCCTCGGTCGAGCCCAGCCTCAGCTGCCAAGCTTTGGGAAAGGTGTAAACGATCCCATGGGACCTGCGGGAACACGCTCCTCCATCCAGTGCACGGCACAAGGACGGTTTCCCCGTAGGAGCTGGACTTGCTACAAAACGTGGTGCTCCCGGAGCACCTTGTGAGTGCAAATGCTGACCAAGCCGAGCTGGGAGATGTTCTCCCCCCAGGCTCTCCTTCAGGCATCTTGTAATAGTTTCTTCCCTTGCAGCTGCCATGAAGTAACGTATTCAATGGGATTTTCCATTCCCAGAGCCAGATGATGAAGGACGGTGCGATGGCCACGAAAAAGCCATTATCCCTGCAAGAAGACAAGAGAGTAGCTCCGTGGGGAGGTGCACGGTGAATGCGAGAAGGTCCCTAAGAAGGAGAAAGCCCAGCAGAGAGCACAGCCCCGTGCCAAGGCAGGGCCAGCCCCAGGAGAAGGGCAGGGGAGGCAAGGCAGGACAGACAAGAGGATGAGTGCCCATGCGCAGGGAAGGACGGGAGATGCCCGACCTGGCGAGAGAAGGGCAGCACCCCAAAAGGCGGTAGCTCAGACCTGCGAGGGCTTCGCGGCATGCCCAGACACCCTGGGCTCCCCTTGGGATCCTCAAAGCCCAGGAGAAGCCAGGCTTTGGGGACACACCTTGGGGCTCTGCCAGCCGAGGGGGTGCACAGCCACATCACAGCATTTCCCGCAAATCGCTCTGTCCTGCAGTGAATTACGGGGGGGCTTCTCAAGGTGGGGGGGGAGGTGCAAAATCTGCCCTGCACCCTCACCCGCTGCAAACACTGAGGCCCTGGGACAGCATCCCAGGAGAGAGCATCCTCCCTGGCCCGGTGCCACGCTCCCGTGAGATGAAACCTTGTCATCATCCTCTTAGTGACAGCGAATTTTGCATTAATTGGCTCATTAAGTGCCGGGCTGATTTTCTAAGCTGCCCTCCCCCACCTGGCACTCAGGGAAGCAGGATTAGCGGGGACTAATGACTTCGGAGATGCAAGATCCCAGAAGCAGCCTGAGATGCTTTTGGGAGAAGGCCACCCCAGCTCACGTTGAACTCTGGGTGGGCAGGGGGCTGTGTGGGGCGCGGGGTTCTTTCTGCCCGGGCAGGATCAGTGCCCAGATGGCCGGTGTCCGTGATCCCAGGGATTTTCAAGCGAGGCGATTGCTTTAGCTGTTTGAAGCCACGGCAGGGCGTTTAGGGAAGGATGAAGGTAATACTGAGAGTTGGAAACAGATCAAAACTCTGGGGCTAATAACTTGCCCTTCTTTAATACCTTCTTAATATCTTCAGTGGCCACAGGCAATCAGGGTCTCAATTTTATAACTAGGAGATTAAGCCAAGACGCTGGAGTCGCTCACAAGAAGGGACCTGGGCTCCAGGAGCCACCAGCCCTGGGGTGCTGCCCTGCCAGCAGCTGCGGCTGCTCCCGTCCTCATCCCACCGCACCGGGCTGGAGCAGCATTCCTGCTTTGGGCTGGGTTATTTGGGACCAGGAGCCCGTTGTGCAAAGGGCTGTGCAGGTTTTGCTCCTTGTTTCCCCGGCACCGCTGCCCCGATGGGTGGGGAAAGGTCCAGCAACCACAGCAGGAGGGTATTTGGTTCAAGCTGTGATATCAGGAAAAGCGCAGGAGAAGGAAATGGGAGAGAGGAGTTGTTTTTCTCACCGGTGTTTTGCCTGGCAGGCGCGTTCCATGTGCCGAGGGAAGATGATGCCCTCGAGGAAGTCAGCGAGGAGACAAAACCCTTCTCTGCTCCATGCAAATCCCAACCCGTACCTGGCACCGCACGAGCTCAGATGCAAAACAACTAGGGGAGTCGTGTGATCCTCCCACCGGGTCCCCACCGTGTCCCCGACACCAGCTCGCCCTGCCCCGATCACAGCCCCAGCACAGTCCCCCGGGCTGCGGGCAGGGGACAGGAATGTCGTGACGGTTGCAAACAGGCGAGAGCGGTTTCGGTTTCTCCTGCAGTAAAAGTCTCCCGGCTTGGTTCCCGGCCAAAAGGAAACACGGTGCTGACACTGTGCTTGTTGCTGGCATCGCTGGGCAGGAACCCCAGGAGTGGGATTTGATGTTTTTCACAGTCCTGATTACCCTGGGCTAAATGAGACGGAGCCCCTGCAAGGTATCCCCCTCCTCAGGGCTTTTCGGCACCCGGTGATTCAACCCTCTGCGTCTCTGTCACCCGTTTCCTTAAAGGCTTCGCAAACAGGGGGATGTTGATCTGCGTGGGGAAGGGCTGCTTCCTTCCTACGAGGGCTTTGCTTCCCCATTTTGTTTTAGTTAGGGTTTTAAAAGGACTGAAAAGATCAGATCCTCCAGGAGAGGAGGTGCTGGGCAGACACAGGCTGTCACCGGTGGCCCACGGGGGACTGTCACCCCATGCGTGGCACTGACCCAGACCCACAGGTTGGTTTGCCACCATCACCACCTTCAACCCACTAGATCATCCCACCTCTGGCACACTGCAAGCCCCAAAATTTTGTCCCCTTCGCCCCAGGCTGGGTCCAACCCTGGCAAGGGAGATGTCCCTGCTGGTGCCACCGCGCCGAGCACTGGCAATCCCCCCGGCCCCGAGCTGCCTTAATCCATGGCCCTACTTAGGGGTTTGGGCAAAGATTAGCTGGGAACATTCCCAGCGATTAGGGTTTAATCGCTTTGACATTTCACATCTTCTTAGACCTCGTAGGTGAGACCCCAGCAGCCATAAATCCCCTCGGTCCTCGAGGGAGTGACAGCGAGGGCAGCTCCCGCGCCACTCGGGAACAAGCTTTACCCAGTTCTTGGTGTCAGATCAAGCTGCTTTGGCTAATAAATCTCCTTCTGCTGGAAAGGGAAGGGCTATAAATAGTAAAAAATGGCAGGACCGCACCGTGTATCTGCTGTAAGACTCCTTTTGTGCCACTTTGCATCTGGCTTGAAAGGAGCAGCCCACAACAGCTGTAGCAAAGCAAATGTTATTCCATGTACACATCACTCATTAGACAAGCCTGGCTGTCATTTAGGGACCAATTTATTTGAGTTTTAGGGTTTTTTTTCCTGAACTGGATGCTTGGCTGACAGCAGAAGCTACAAAAATTATGTTGTACATTCACAGTTACTTATAGAAAAGCAGGTAAATAAATACACGAACACGAACACAAACAAACCATGAGGTTCAACACATGCACTTGGTGAGAGCTAAAATGCAAATACAGGGTGAAATCTGGGCTTTGTTTGATTTACAGATTCTTTGCCCCCAGCCTGGTGGGTTTTAAGCGTTTCATGCTGCTGTGGCTATCGCTGTGGTTTTCCTTAGCAGATTTTAAATCCACAGCTCAGAAAATCACCCCACATCCAGGTCACTGACAGGGACTGTCCCCCCCCATCAGTAAATCTGCATCCTCGGGTTCCCAGGCACCGCAGACCCTTTGGAGCAGCCAATGTCAGTCCGGGCTCTCGCAGTTGTCTGTGCTGAACTCTTCTCTGTTCTGCTGAGACAGAAGAAAACATCCGTGAGGTCCCTTCCCAAACTGAGCTGGTGCTATTGGTCTTCTAGAGGGGTTTAGGAGGAAATTCTCCCCGGGGAAAGCTGCGGTTACAGCAGGTTGCAGCAATATGCCGTGCACTACGGCTGCGGAGACAGCGGGCAGGGAGCAAAGCAAGTCCTGCTTCTTGTGTGTGCATGGGCTGTGCTCATGTTGGAGGAAGGCAAAGGCAGCCCAAAAAAGCACGGGGCAAGATCCAGCACCCAGTCACCCCCCCAGTATAAGCCAGCATGACTGCTACCCACCCAGGTCTGTCGATCACCCTAAAATTATACCGCTTGCCCTAACTTGCTGCTGGAAGCTCAGCCCCAGACTCGGTCCTCCTCCCTACCTGGAGAATTTTGCTGTAGGACAAGGGTGCAAACGAATCTTCCAGGTAGCGGGTGCCGAAGCCCATGATCCTGTTCACTGCCTGGTTGCAGATGCCCGCCACTTTCGCGGTGAGGTGCACTGCGAAGGCAAACTGGATCTCTTCGGGGTTGACGTCAGGTCTGCTGGTCATCATTTCCTTGCGGACGTAGGCATCGGCCAGATTCTTAAAGGAGCTGTAGGACATGTCTCTGAAGAACATCCGTACCCGTGCGTCTTCCTTCACCTGGTTAAGAAGCAAGTGAACACACATTATGAGTGAATAACTCGGTGTGTCATCCTTGCATTGGTGCCTTCACTCCATGCTAGGATTGCAGTTGAGGGAGGACAGACAGACAGCCACGATCACACCCAGTCGGGGAATTAAAAGATGCCATTTCCTTGATTTTACTGAGCGTTTCCCTGCACCAGGGAAATTGATGGTGTTGCTGTATTTTACAGCAGTACAGAGCTTGGCCCAAATTCCCTCGACCCCATCCAGCAGAGCACAGCTCTCCTCTCACCTGCCTGTCCAGCTCATCTCCTGCACTCTGGAGCAGGGCGACGATTCTCCTGATGGCTTCATCTGCAGAGAGAGATCCCGTGTTATCTCCAGCCCTTTCTCCAAGCCTCACGTCCAGATGCTCTGTTTAGTCCCCAGGAAAAATTCCCTGAGCGATGTTTATCCACCTCCATCCCTCCAAAACCCATTTCAGCCTATTGCCAAGTGCCTTGTTATCCTCAGCCAGCAAAAACACCCTCCTGCCTTTGAATTTCTCACTCCCCAAATCAAGCCCTGATGCTGAAAATCTCCCCCAAAGTCTTCATATGACTGTTCGGGTCACGTAAGCCCCAGGGTCAGGATTGAAGCAGGGTTTGGGTCCCGTGTGGGCTCTGCATGGGGACAAGTCTCGTGCACGTATGTTTTCTATACGTGCCAGCAATGAAGCACTTGCAAGGGCAACACTCACCGACCCCATCGGCGCTGGCCGGCCGCGATGGCTCCCCACATCCACGTGCTCTGCTCCCCTGGCTCTCGCTGCCCTGCACGATCAGCCCAATCTCTTCCGAGACTCGTGCGTAGTAACCGTCGGGCTGCTCCACGTCTGCTGGAAGAAGAACACGTATTCGGAAGCGAGGATTATTTTTTTGTTGGCCATTGATTGAAAGGGAAAAGCAGCTGCAGCAGCGACTGCATCCACGTGGTGCCCGTGCCCACCCTGGATGAGCGCATACCGCCGGCGAACGATGGGGCTGCGCTCTCTGAACCATAACTGAGCGGCTGCGACTTGCCCCAAATCTGCTGAAGCTTTGCAGAAATCCCCTCACCGGCTTTTCGGCAGGGGAAGGGCTGGGGTGGGGACGGAGGTGTCCCACGGGCTCTGCCTGCCGTGCCGGCTGCCCGCACCCTTCCCCGCAGCAAATCGAAAGCAGCTTAACGTTGGCCCTAGAGTGGCTAAAGATTTAATCCCAGGTCTCGAATGCAGGTTTAAACTAAACCACTACGTGCCTTGTTTGCCAGAGGGGGAAAACCTGGGCTTGGATGGTTACTGCCGAGCAGCTGGCTTGGGGTAACTTGCTGCGCTCACAAGTTGGAGCAATGACACGTGCTCAAAGCACGGGCAGATTGACCCTTTCCTGGGGCAGCAGGTTGAGACTGGAGTCCCCAGAACCTATCCCAAACCCTAGAAAGCACCGGGAGGGTGATGCTTAGGTTAGAAATCGGCACTAAACACTATAGCTTTCCCAAAAGAAGCCCAACAGAGGTCCTGTTGGCAGTAGGGTTGGTTTAGGGTCAGGGTCAGGAGTGGTGGGGGTCCCACCTGGCGTGGCCGGCGCCTGGACGTGCCATAGGGGCAGACAGCTGGGTCGCTTGGCCCTCGCCCCGGCTGCCATCTCTCTCCGCTCCTCCTCCACATGCTTCTTGAAGGAGAAAACCCTCTTGAGGCTGGGTCTCCTCTTCGGGGCTCTGCCCAGCGGCGGAGACGTGCTCGAGTCCCCTCCAGGTCTTTTAGCCCCTTCTGATTTGGAGCTGCGAGGAGCTTTGGCATCTTTCTCCTTTGCTTTTTGCCCTGCGTTTTCCTTCTGCTCCTCAGGGCTCTTCTTGAAGAGGAAATTTAACAAAGTTTTGAACCAGGTGCGTTGGATTTTGCCCTGGGAAGAGTTTTTTGTGCTTTTCCTCTTGGGCTCCAGCTCCTCTTTAGGGACCTCCCCGGGAGCTTTGCTGTCATCATCCAGAGTCTCATCCAGGTCCAGTGCTTTGGGTCCCTCCTCCTGGTTCTTCTTGGGGCTGAGTTTACCACACGAATACTTGCAGAAGTCGCTTTTCGACCGTTGCAGCCCGCCTGCCTTCCTCCCTCGCCCTCTGGCTCTCTCCTGAAGCTTTTTTTTGGCCACCAGCGAGTTTTCGCAGCAGCTCAGCGAGCGCTTGACATAGATCTCCAGCACTTTCTTGGCCCCTTGCCTGTCCAGTGAGAGAATCTTGCCCGATGGCTGCCTCCCCACATCCCACCGAGGCTTCTCCGCAGCCAGAGCCTGCATGTTGCTGTAGAGAAAAACAACACTTTCAGCCTGATTTTTGCTTTCCCCAGGACGCTGCGTGGTCAGGTTGGGCATGGTGGAAATCACCCCATTTTGGCAGCCAAGGGTGCTTTGGGTGTCTGAGACTGTTTATGTTCCCAGTAAATGATCAACCTCTTTTATAGTTGTTATCTGAGTGCTCCTCACGCAGACTGTGCACGCGGAGTTTTACGATGGACTATAGACACCGCTGATAAAGGAAGTGAAACTGGGGGGAGTGGGGAGACAAGCTGGGCACATCTCAGAGGGAGAGCCTGATTATCATCCAGAGGGTTTAATCCAGCAAGGGTATCATCCAGATACCATGATGCTGTACCTTCCTATTGCAACATGTTCCCATACTACGACGAAAAACTATACGCCAGGAGCACCATCCCCCCCGAGGAATCGCACAACCCAGATTTTTTAGTATCTCCCCTTAAAGTATTGGCTGCTAAGAAACCCCCAACATTCCCCAACAAGGCTGGGTGCTTCCAGCCCTTGGAGAGGCCAAGGGCAACGTGGGCTTTTGCAAATATCCTCAGTCACTGCCGATACTGGCCGAGCACCTTGCGATGACGCAGCCCCTCTGCGAGCTCTCACCAGCGTAGGGCTGTGAACGGAGCTCAGAGCACCCGGTCCCTGCCTCTCCCATTGCCCTTTTTCTCTACGTTTACAAGCAAAATTAAACAGAAGATGCTGCTATTGAAAAATCAGAGAGCCGTGCCTGTGCCTCGTGCTGGCTCTACTTCCGAAACCAATTTCACCCTTCAGAGAACCAGACCCAAACCAGACTTTCTCCACCACTGAATAGCACACGGGAAGCCTACACCAAAATCCGGCACGCTCGGCTGTACAAACCGCCCTGGAGCTGGGCATCAGCCTCTGCTCAGTCTAGATGAGCATCATCACAACGCACAAGCACACCCATCCACCCCAACTTGGCCTTTTTTTGGATCAAGAAGGCAAGTTTCCTTCATCCAAGCCAACACCAAAGCCACCCGACCACCCGATAATAAATCATTCAGCTAGATTTAATCACAGCAAAGCAACAACCCCCATCCTACTTCGATTGATTCCAGTACATTGGCCACATCATTCTTTATTTGCTCTTTTGGTATTTACCTTTCCATCAGTATTTCTGCCCTTCTGGACATATGTCAAGACAAGGTCCTCGGCCACGGGCGCTAAGGTTTGTCAGGCTCTCCTGGGAGGTGCCGTTTTTATACCCAGGGCCGATGGCTGGCTGAGTTAAGTGCTATTTTTAGCAGCCATTCAGGTAAGAGAGCGGCCAACGCTTCCGCCTGGGATCCCCGCTATCACCTCCCTCGTGGCGGAAAACCAGCAGGCGTGAGTTTCGCTGAAGGAGCAAACAATTTCCTGATGATAAGTAGCAGCAAAACAGCATAAAAATCACCTGTCACCCGGTGTAAGCGCCGGCCTTTGAAACCAGCTATCTAAGCCAGCTGTTTAGCATTTGGTTTTGGTTTGGTTTGGTGTTTTTCTTAGTGGGTGTGATGCCATGTATGGGCTTCTCTAGGTTGTTTTTGTAAGGAGAAGTCATAACTGTCTCAGATAAATGGGGTTTCAATGCAGCAAGCAAGATTGCCTCGCTAACATCCCAGGAGCTTCCAGGAAAGTGGATGTTGGGGGCTGTTGTGGGACCGCAGACACTCTGGGGCACGGTGTTACCAGGTTGTTGCCTAACACCGAGCGTGGCTGGGCTGCAACGTCTTCGAAACCCACCCTGGGGTCCTTCAGACAGCCTGTGCACCCACCCTGGGGTCCTTCAGACAGCCTGTGCACCCACCCTAAAACATGAAACAGGACCAGCTTCACGACCCGAATCCTTTGCACCCACATGGCTCCCACTCAGCCTTGCCCGGGGGCAGAGCATCTCCCAGGGCGAACCCGCAAGACAGATCTGCACATCCCAACATCTACAATCGGACCCTGGGCCAAACAAATCTTCTTACACCTTTCTTACACCAAAGATCCATTTGGCCCCACAGCCATCCCCTTGCACCCCTGTGCCTGTTGCACCCTCCCGCAGGCTGCTGCCCAACATCCTCATTGCTATTTTGCCATCTGATGGCAATATTTCGCACTGCACCTTGCAGGGACGGTGCTGGATGAGGATGCATTTGCCCGGCAGCGGCTGCCGGCACGCAGGCTTTGGAAAACCCCTCGGCAAGATTTCCACCCGAGCAGTGCTGCGTTTTCTCTAGTTTTCGGCTGGGATGATGTGCTGCCCAGGTCCCTCCCAGATAAAAAACGGTCTTTTCCTGATAATGGGTTCAGCGTGCAATTGAAACGGTCCAGGATTATTTTCTTTCTGTTTCTACAAACTTTCTGTGCCATAATTGCCTATAATTCGGAGACATCCAGTCCATTTCCCTCCGTTTCTCCTGCGCCTACACCCATGAATCAGAGTCTGGTATTGATTAGGAACTACCTGGCTTTGTTTTTCAGCATCCTCATCTACTTCTGATAAATAATTAAACCATCCATGAGGAGCTCCATGCTGCTAACTAGCATATGACCATGTCCTTTCATAAGCGGGTCGATTCCAGTGGGTGAGAAGGAGTTTTACAATCAATTTTGTTGGTTTATTTTTCTCTGCAACATCCATAAAACAAAAAGCCACATCCACTCTGGCGATGGGGCACAGTTTGGCCATCTCCACTTTGGAAATCTTGCTACTGGAGATCATCCAAGGCTGAGTCTAAACACCGTCCCTGCTCATGGAGGACTTCTCATGATTAAACTGGGAATCAGCGTTGACTTATGGCCTCTTGCAGGCTTTTCCTCTTTGTAGTAGCATTTCTGGACACAGCCTGAAGACGGGATACCCAAAGTGACTCCAGGAAAAATCTTGACCTGAATTGTGATTCTGGATCCAGACCTTTATCCAAGTTCACATCCCTTCTGGGATTTGGGACATGCTCAAACCTAATGGGAGAGAGGCATAAGAAAAAGGTGTTTGCAAGAGACCTGAGACAAACCAAAAGCCCGTTACCAGAGCTGGGGGAAGAGATCTGGATCCAAATTTGTCCGCTTTTGTCATCGATACTGGGAGAGAGTGAGGAAGCTGGCTGGAAACGCAGTCACGTGGAGGGAGCACCCAACGCTGAGGTTGGTATCTTCAGGCCAGTGACATTGCAGGGAAAAGCAGAACTAAAAGCCTGTGGACACAACAGGGGATAACTGGCTTATTTACAGCAATTTCCTCCAGAAGATGGAAAAAACCCAAGGGAGAGGTATTCCTTGCACAGAGCTGCAGGGTGCAGAGGGTTACAACGGGTTCAGGAGAAGGCAGGAGTCAAATCACCCAAATTTCTTGGGAACAAGACAGAGAGGCCGCAGGCTGAGGCTGGACATCAGGAAAAGCCTCCTCTGCAGGAGGGTGGGACAGCCTCAAATGGGTGTCCAGAGGGTTGGGGATCACCATCCTTGGAGGTCTTCAAGTTTTGGCGAGCCAAAGCCACAGCCAAGCCCACTGGGTGTTGGAGGCAGTTATGTTTTAAGTGAACCGCAAAGGTCCCTTCGAGCCAACACCAGCCACCCGGGCACAAAAATATCTGCGGTTTCAGATCTGAACCACAACGGGGGTGTTGAGGGCAGCCACTGCTCCCTGCACCGGCCACGGTTTGGACAGACGGCACAGCTAACATGTGGCCTCGGTGGAAACCTCTCAGCCCGCTTGTGCGGTGCCGCTGATCCAAGAGGGTGGTGGGCACCAGCACCCGAAGCAAATTCTCTTTTCCTCCAGCCCTAGGACTGATTTTAGCTGCTTCCCTCAGCAGATGAGCAGTGCAAGACAGCAGCGGGCGTGCACGGGCATTTGCTGCCGTGCAACACCCTGCCCCAAACACCACCGGACCTGGAGCTGCTGAAGCATGGATGATGACCTCCAGGGAACAAAGCACCTGCAAACCTTTGGGAAAGCCCGCATGGAGCACCCACCTGCATGCCACCGCCCCTGGACTTCAGCCATGGCAAAAGTCACCGACTGCTGTGTGCTTTCCCTCCCCACACACCCACACCGAACACCCCGGCGCAAGCAGCGGTTACTGGGCTGTTTACCTAAAGGGATGGGTCCCCGTTCCAGGAAAGCAGCAAGTTTACAGCCCTCCCGCCTCTGTTTACCGCACGGAAAAAGAGACACATCGCCCTGGGAAGGACACGAGGGCTTCCTGGGAGCATGGAAAGAGCTTGTCATTGCAGCCCATCCTTGCAAAGGTGTCCTTTGATTTTCACCCTCCAAAATCGCTCCGGAGCCGCAGCGGCGCGGCACAGCACGGCACAAGGAGGGTTGAGTGCTTTTGGCAGCTTCCCAACTGGGAGAGGAAATCCCCGTCCAAGTCCAGCGGGATCCTTAGTCATCGCAGGAAAAACAGGTGAAGAGAGGGCATCTCGCACGCTCCCTGCGAGCACGGCACGAGCACGGCACAAGCACCGAGCTCACCAACTGTCGCCTGCGCCAAGAAAACAAACCACGCAGGCTGGAGAAGCAATGGGATGCTCAGGAGTCATCAGGGCTGTTTCCACGGCAAGAAAGCGGGGGGGGGGGGGACATCTTGTTAGGAGAAGGTCAGGAAAAATGCACCCATGGGGGTGTATCCCAAGAGCGACGCAGGGCCAGGATGGGACGGTTGCCAAGGAAGGGGGTCTGCTTTCCCACCAAAGCTGTCCCTCAGGGCTGGGCAGGGCTTGCGCTGCCTCTCTGCTGGATTTCACCCCAAGAAAGATCTGGCTTTAGTCTTCTCTGGGACAAAAAGCACCCTTTGTGGAAGGAAGGACGACGGCTGGGTGCTTCACTGCACCTTCCTGGTATGGTGCATCCCCAGGCTGCAGCTTGGCTGGGTGCTGGGTAACCTCCCGCCCCCTCTCCTAGCAGGGATTTTGGCCTCCCTTCCTGGCTAGGACCTCCCGAAGGCTGTGACGCTATGCTCATTTACTTCCCTCGAGCTTCTCGTTTCCTTCTCCTCCATCTCTTGACTTGTCAAGCACTTGCGTTTTGCCAGCGAGCTAGTGATTTTTTCTGGAACTGAAACTTCTGAGCCAGCGCTTCCGGAGATGTCGTACTGTTGACGTTTTGCCAACCAGCCACCCCGTGTCCCACCACCCTCCCGCCACTCTTGCTGGCTACAGCCCACCAGCATCTCCAGGCTCCAGTTAATGGGTGTAAAGTAGTTTTGGAGGAGCAACAGCAGTTACGGCAAAAGGGACTGTAGTTTCAGGTCGGCAACAACCAGTTTTGGTGGAAACCTCAGTCACCAACCTTTGCCAAAGTTTTTCACAAGACTGACAGTCCCCAGACCCGTTCACAGCATTGCTGCCCCAAAAGCAGTGCTGATGCAGCTCCGAGATGGCAGCTTGGGCTTGGGAAAGGGTCCAGTGCAAAGACACGAGGCAGCAGGATAATTGCTGTAGTGGTGCAAAGCCGAGGTTGGAAGGAACTCACCTTTTGCTATCAGCCATGAAACACAATGCTGCTTCACAACCTGGATCTGTGCTTGTCCACATCGCTAGCCGTGCGTTTGCACGGCGTTCACCCATCAGCTGCTGAGCAGCTCAGACTGTGGCACTCTGGTCTAGGGGCTGCCGAGCTTGGGGACAAGATGTGGGTGCCCCCAGGAGCTGGTTTTAAATGAGGAAGACTTGGATTTCCCAGTTTCAGACCTTCAACCAGCAAGAAGTAGGATTTTGAACCTTACAGTCACAGGATTTTATTTCCTCAATGAAAAGCAATCTGAAAACATTAGTGATATTTTTGGATTTAAAAAACACACACACTGTTCCTTCCAGATCAGGAACAGTGCCTGGGGTTGCAGGTATTCCTGCTTCGGACTCAAAGCAAATAACCGCGTGTCTGACGATGAGTGTGGTCTTATTCATTACTGGCTTCGTTTCTTTTCACATTATTTAGTCAGCTAAGTACAAAAAGCATTACATGGAGGGAAAGGAGTTAAAATAAGACCCAGCTTAGGGCATCCATGCAGCCTGGAGCTCCAGCCAGGCCTGATCCAGGCAGATATTTCAGCACATTCCCATCCTTAATCACAGAAGCAACCCCACAGGAGACAGCGAGATTGCCGTGTATAGTATATCTGTGTAAGTCTGTTCTCAGATTGGGGAAATGGCTCAGGTTCAGAGCAGCGTGTTCACGCTTAGGGCCACTGCTCGCTGCAAAAGCGCTTCGGTAGATGTTTGACCCAGAGCATGTGCTCCGGTGCTCTGTTCAGCACATCTCGCTGTAAGAACAGAGTAGTCTTTACCAGCAAGTTTGAACCTTAAAGACAAGCATCAAAATTTACAGAGCAAAACCATCACATTCCCTCCCCGAGGACAGAAGAGAAGCAAGCAGAAGACCAGCCCACACGTTCACCTGCGCTTTCGGGGCTAGGGGACAGTTTCTGGGTGTGTTTTGCTAATGAAGCCCTGGAGATGTCACAGCTTTGGCTCAGGGCAGGTTTTGAACTCCAGGACCAGCTCTGTGGCCTTCTGTCCAGGAGGTGCAAGAGACGCCAGCACTTCCCAGCAGAGCACAAGTCTGTCTGCGATGCACTGCAAGTGCCACCTTCAAAGATGTCCTACGGTGAAACCTCCAGTGTGTCTTCTTTCAAATCTTCATGGTCCTCGTTCTCCAGCTGCTCCAGTTTGCTGGATTTCTCATGGATGATCTCCCCAGGAGTCTTCAAAAACCTGCAATACATTTTTTAATGGCTTTAAGGGCATGCCCAAACCCAGCCCCAAACCAGGCTGTAAATGCTGGAGCCCTTGCCCTCATCAGATGAGCTCTGGAGCTCACCAGAGGGTATCTGCCATCCCTGGGCCTTGCTGAGGATCCCAGCTCTTGCTTTGCATCCAGGATGCACCGAGCCTGGGGAGACAAAGCTCAGCACTCATTGGCCCAGAGCTGGCATTTTAAGTCCAAACTAGTCCCAGGGAAGCAGCCAGCACTGAAAACAGGAGGCTCCTGAGTTATTTCCACCCCTTCCACTGTCTGGAGGTGAACTTCAGAGCTGGTGTCACCGGGGAACAGGAGGGACCTGTCCAGCTTGGGTGGGCTCAGGGACATTTCCTCCGACACCAGCTGGACTCCATGCAGGAGAGCGGATGGATGCTGGCCCCAGGGCAGGTTGCTGGCCCGCAGCCCTGGGAAGCGCATCGGATGGGACCCAGAACCCAGGTGGCCCAGCTCCTGGTTTGCACGGGACAGAGCCTGGACACAAACCCACCGGGGTGTTGCATTTGCAGGAGAGGATCTTGCTGGATGAAGCAGCTGCCAACATCTGGAGCCCACCACCTCCCGTGCCTTATCTGCACTGTTCCAGGCAGCTCCTTTCTCTGATCTGCTTCATCTCACCTGAACAACAGCTTCTGCCCTGGCTCCTTTTTGATGATGTTGAGTTTGTAGTAATGTCTGAGCGCTCGTGACATCTTCTCATATGTCATGTTCATCCGGTTCTGAAAGGAGAAAAGAATTAGGGGAGTTTGAGTAAAAGCAAGCACCAACACCTGGTTTGGGTCTGTCCGCAGCAGGACCACATGTGGGACATTCGAGGTGGTGCTTGGGCATTGCAGGCTGCAGTGTGGGTCTCTAACCCAGACTTGCTTCTGGGTCCACAGCCATCATGGTTTGCTTTCCAGTGGATGAGAAAGCCTCCCTCTTTCATCACCAGGAGGTTGGCATCTCTCAGTAGCCCTGTGCCCACGCTGTCTCACCCTTCCCAGTCCCTGTGCCATCAGCTCTGGGGAACAGGTCATGAAGGCATCATGCAGAAGCCCAGGAATGACAAATCTGTTCTCAACTGCATTTACCTTGTGGTTCCCCCAGAGCTGGGCAAGTCCGTTTGGGTTAACGACCCGGAAGACCTTGGCTTCCTTGTCTTCCCACTTGATGTAAGGCTCATAGCGGCTGTCGGAGAGGAGCTGGTACACATAATCCCACAGCAACCTGCAGTCTGAGCATTGGTGGAGAATAAGTAGTCATAGAGCTCCCACTAAGGCACCTATGCTCCAGTGAGGGTCAATCAGCAACAGGATTGCACATGTTAGCAACAATAATAAATATAAGAAGAGCCCAGAGCTCATGCACAGCACTTTTATTGCTAGATCTCCAAACACTAGCAGGAACTACAGTTTTTCAGGTGGGGAAGCACACACTGATGCATGGAATAAATGGGAGACAGATGGACAGACAGGACAAAGCACAATCTCATTTCCCCAAGGAACAAGGCCATAAATTCATGTTTACCTGCAATTTTCCCATCAACTGGGGCCGACAGGGTTGTAGGACAAGAGCAGATGGCATCTGCCCTGCAGCTGCCCTCTGAGCTGTGATGGGAGAGGTTTAACGGCTCTGCGTGGCTGCAGGACACAGGCTGTTCTGCACAACCCAGGCAGGAGGAAACAGCAACTGGGGCAGCCTCAGCACTACAGTCTGTCCCTGCAAAAAAACAAAACAAAACCAACCAAAAAACCCTGTGATGCATTATGGCAGGTCCCAGGAGATCTTCCATAGCCCTAAAGCAGGTGGGGAGGGACAGCCCAGGTTGGTTATCAGCCTGGTACCAGCTTAGCCAGAGGAGGCAGGTGCTAAGGAAAGCCTAAGACTTTCCTAAAGCAGGAGCAGCAGAATGTCCGGGGGGGTTAGAGGAGATGCCAAGCAGGGTGGGAGTCAGATACAAAAGAAAAGCTGGAATAAGAGAACACACCAGAATACAGGCACTCCCTTGTAAATTGTTGTTTTTGGGGCTTAAGATGTTCATCACCCTGCCCCTGAGCCAGCAGAAGAGCTCAGGAAAGCACTCCCAGATCCACCTCAATGCAAAGCCAACCACTGATGCCACCCTAACCCCCACCTAGGCCCCCTGAGGGCACTAATAAGCCTCACTGGCCCTGACCAGCCTCACCTGGGGCCTCTCCCCACTCCACCCATGGGCCCAGAAGCTCTATTTAAGCTCAGCCTTGGCTCCCCAGTCCTTTCCTGGCTGTGCTGCAGGAGGATTAGTCTCCAGCCATGGCTGTGCCTCTGCCTGGCTGTTTACCCTCTCTGATCCAGATCCCAATCTGCAGATGGACTTCCTAGTGTAGCCATAGCCTTGCCTGGTCACCATGGACCCACCTGGTGCTGTCTAGGCCTGATTCTGACCAGACCTGCTTCATCACTACAAACTTCCTTGATGACCTGGACTTTGTTGGACCTGGCTGCCATCTCCAGGACTGTCCTGCTTGCCTTGCTCAGGTAGTGTGGGATGGGTTCAGCTGGCTGAGCTTCAAACCCCAGATGTGTGCAATCCACTGTAGCTGAGGGCAGGCTTTGCTTGAGGGATAACTGCTATTCTCCATCGTACCTTCCTCTGTGCTCCTGGTTTCCCTGAAGGGTGAGTTCAGCAAAGGGCTGCACACCAGAGCTCTTCTTTGAGTCTTAATGTACTGGAGTATTTCGTATAACACATCACCTGCAGGGAAGGAAAGTCTGCTCAGATGATTTTGTATTATATGATGATGTTGCTTAGATTTCTCTGCTACAAAGAGGTTATTCCCCATCCCAAAGCATTTGCAGTCCAGATAGACTAAAGGAAGGGAGTTGTCCTTGTCTCCAGCACCCAACTGGCCAGAGCTAAAGCCTGGTCTGCTGGGACCCATCCAGCCCCTCTCAGCAGACCACAGCTTGTGCTGTACTTGGACAGTCCTCAAACACTCTTGCACTTGGTCTAACCTGAGCTTGGAGCTCGGTATCTGAAGTCATCCTTGGTGAGGATGCACAGGGCTTTGCCGTTCATTTCAAACTTGCTTTCGTCAGTTTGCCGAAGGGAATACTCTTTCTCAGCCCATCTTAGCCAGTGGATCACGTCGTCCTTGCTCCACAGTGAGGGCTGGATTCCTGAAACCAGGGGCAGCCTCTGAAACAACTCAGTCTCCGTCTTCAAAACTGCTGAGGGGCAGGGTGGGATACTAGTCTTCTCCATCACCAAACTTTCCCTCTATATTAAGCACTCACAGGTCAAAAATGCCCCAAAGAGAGAAAACAAACCCTGATGACTGGTCCATCTTGTCCCCCTTGACCGCAGGGAATGGTCCCTGGGTGGGACACCATGGCTGTACCCACCATGTCCCACCCTGTGGGAACTCATTTTTTTTAAGCTGCGTTGACTTGCTCAACATCTACTCACTCAGCCTGCCTGGAAGCTTGAAGATCTCCCCCTCGCTGATGGGTGTGCGTCTGGCCTGGGATGGGGGTGGTAACGAAGCTGTGACAACGGGGCTGGAAGAACTGACTGCCACTTTACCCTGGGGAAAAGAGATCAAACACATCAGCGGGGGGAAACTCCCAGCTCTGTTCTTGCCTTTGCTTTGGAGATGCCTTCACCACAGTAAACACTGCTCAAATGTTTTCTAACTGGTTTCTCATAGCAGCATGATGTGCTGTCTGCAGCTCTTCCACACGGGCTCTAGGTCCTTTACCAGCCCCAGGATGAGTCTCTGGTTGCCCAAGACAGCATTAGTAGCCAGAGATCCCCCTCTCTTTCTCCAGCTCTTTTCTTTAGCAGAGGTACCTGCCCTCATCCAGGCTCCAGATGAGGGTTATGAGCCATCCCCATTGCCCCAAGGCTGCAGGGGAGTAGAAGATGGAGCCAAGACTGGCAGAGCCTGCAGTGCCCGTGCTGGCTCCTGCTTCCAGCAGGATCCTCAGATGCTTGTTGGGTGCCCAGGGTTTTAGGACAGTACTTCAGTTCTCTAGAGTTGTGAAAATACAGCTGGCAATAGTGCTTAGATTTTGTCTTAAAAACACTGCATGAAGAGATGTCTCTAACTTTTTCCCCAGTGATCATTTGGGCATAAGTGGAAATAGCCATCCCATGGTTTAGGGAGAGGTCCGCTCATCTTGCTTGCCTGCCATTAAGTCCCAGCCCCTCAAGAATTACTTCTCCCTCTCAGTTGCTCATTAAGGAGCCCCTCCAGCCTCACCGAACGGGTGAGATGGTCAGTGCTGGGAGGAGAGGTGGCCCCAGCAACTGTGCTGGGCTGGGGGGTCAGCATCACCCCTGCTCTGCCTCCAGGCTCTCATCCAGACATGCGAGCCAGAAGGGAGCTCAGATCCTGCTTTCAGCCCCATCTAGATCTTGAAAGATTACTGGCAGCCAAGCAGATAATGTTTCCTCTTAAAAATCTATTAACGTGAATCCTCAGCTTCATTCTCTGGAAAATTAACAATTTTGCCTACAAATAGTATTTTCCGAAGCGGTTGCCAACTCTGGGCGCTTCAATACACCCTCAGGCGGTTTTTCGGAGGTGGTTAGAGCAGCCAGCACTCCTCGACTGTGTGTGGGGGTAGCAGAGCTGAGGCCGCCCCCCCCCCCCCCCCAAAAAAAATATCAGGGGTGAAGAGAAATCACAGTGTGCACTGACAGAGCAGATGGTGGTTGGACACATCTTAAATGCAAAGCTGGTGTCCCCAAAGCCGGGAGCATGGGAGGTAGGAGCAAAGAGCTCCATCCCTCCCGGGGAAAATGCTTCCCTGTGATCCAGGGGGAGTTACAGCAGGAGGAAGGCAGCAGTTTGGTGCTGGGTGAGGGGTTTTCTTCGGCAGGAGGATGAGTGTTAACGATTTGCCTGCTATGGTGTAATGATTGCTGGCTGTCTCGGGGTTGTTGGTTTTAGCAAAGCAAGCAGCTGCATGACATTCTATGAGGAAACCAGAGAAACTCCAGTATAAACTCTGAACAGGCTTGACAGCAATGCAAACTGTCTTTCGGATTCATTCTAAGCAATAAGCTATGGGAAAAATAAAAGTGAAAGAAATTAGCAGTATATTTTGTCTAGAACTCCTCTAAAAAGCTATTTTAGTTTTCTCCCATCAGTGTGACTCTCTTACAACAACATTTACAGTAAAAACAGACCAAATGTTTGATTATTTTTCTTGCTCCTAAAGATTTCTAGGGCATGAGAGACGCATTCTGAATTTTTATTACTTTGTACCGATTTTATGTTCTTGCTTTTTTTTTTTTCCTGCTTAGCTGTTTTCACACACGTTCTCTGAGATGGCATTTCCTTGCTTCAAGAGGAAATATTGTCCTTGGAGGGGCTCGAGTGGGGAAGCAAGAAAAGGGGAGTGGAAACGAAACCCCAGATGTGTGAGAGCAGCTTTTGGCTCAGTCCCAAATGGGGGGGGGGGGACGGAGCCCCCCGGCTGCTCCGGGCTCCGTGGATGGGGGTGTCAGTCACCCCCGCCCCGGCGCATCAACTTCCAGCCTCTAATTGAGGGGGGGAAAACCGGGAGGAGGGGGGAGACGGGACCGGGCTGGGGGCGGGCAGTTCTTACCTGCATCCCCGGTGGCGGTGGATGGCCGCTCCCCGCAGCGGTGCTCGGCGCTGCCCCCCACCCCGCTGCGACCCGGCGCTGCCCCGCTGCCCGGCGCGGGCGGGTCCCGTCCCTGCGGCCGTTGCGGCTTCGGCGCAATCCTTCCGGGAAACGAAATCGAAACGAGCCGGAACCCCGGGAGGCAGGAGAGCGGCGGGGGGGCAGCGCCCGGAGCCGTTTCGTTCCCCCCCAGCTCCTCTCCCAGTGCCGTGGCCCCGCGTCTCCTCCGGCACGGCCCGCCGCCTCCGCCCGGGGGATCCCGCTGCGCCCGGCGGGTTTGACTGCCGGCACCGGGACAGCACCGGGGGACCCTGTTCTCCTGGGGGTCCCGTCCCACCGCGGGCTGGAGCACGGCCCCGGGGGCGGACGCGCTGCCGGAGGAGGGAGGGATCCCGGGACACGGCGGGGGGGGGGGGGGGAGCAGCTCGAATGTCTGGTTTTATCCTTTTTCTCCACCGGGCGCGGCCGGAACGGGACAGCGTCGCTGCGAGCGGGGCCGGGTGGCTCGGGGGAGCACAGTGTGTGTGGGGGGGGAAACCCGGAGACATGGGGGGGGCCGGGGAGGATGCACACCGGTCCGTGAGCACCGGGAGGTGCGCTCCGGTGCACGCGCACCGGTACACACACACGCCGCTCCACGCGCGCACCGGTACGCCCCGCCCCTGGCATCCCCCGCCCCTCCCGGTCCTCATTGGCCAGCCGGCTCTGAGCACGGGGCCAATCGGGTAGCGGCGCGGACGGGGTGGGGCTTAGCGGCGGGACCCCGCCCTCCGCCCGCCTGAGGGAGCGGCCTCGGCGGGGACGCGGTGAGTGAGGCCTAAAGCCGGGGCGGGGGGGGCGGCTGGTGCCCTTCCTCGTCCTCCGTGGGGCCTAGGATGGCCCGTGGGGCTTTCGCGGCCCTCCGTGGGGCTTTCGCGGCCCTCCGTGGGGCTTGGGAGGGCTGTGGGGGCCCTTCCGGCCCTCTGTGAGCCTTGGGGGAGCTTTAGGGGCCTTTCCGGCCCTCTCTCTGCTTTGAGGGCGACTTCTGGGCATGGGGGCGCCAGTTGTACACTGTGTGCTCGGGGGAAGGGGGGCACTCAGGGTTCGGGAGAGGCCTTCCCTGTCCCCTGGGGGCATTGAGGAGGATGTCTGTGGGGCCGAGGGAATGTATGTGGGGTCATAGTAGACTCTTATTGTTCTGTATGGGCTTTGGAGGGGCCGGGGGGGGGGGTGCTGCCCTTCTCCTGTGGGCGTTTGGGGAGGTGCGTCTGGGGCCGCCTTTGTGTGCGCTGAGGGAGAGCCATCTGTGGGGCTGGGGATGCCTCCATCTGCCCCGTGTTTACTTGGAGACGGGGCCTTTGGGGCCTCTCCTACACTGTCTGTGTTTGGCAGGGAGGTGGGACTGTTATCCCTTGAGTTAGTGCTGCATCCCTGCATCTTTGACACGTTACCCGTTTGCCCTGGACTGTGTGGGAAGCCTCAGGGCCTGGACTGTGCCCAGTGCCCTTTGGTGAAGCTGCTACTTGTGACTACCACCCCCGGAGCAGGAAACATCCTCCTCTCAGGGTGCTGGTTGGTCACACTGCCCTCCTCTGCATGTTCTGGGGTTGTAGGCTAGTGCATTATTATTCTTAAGCATGTTTTTAGGCTTGAGTCTACCTTCCCTGTCCTCCCTCTTTTCTGGCCCCCCTGTGCTTTGAAAGGGAGGAGGAGTTTCTAAGGGGTTTTCCCCTAAACCCCTGCAGTAGGTGAGACCTCAGCCTGCCTCTGCTCATAGGCACCTTTTTGTGTTATGACTTTCCCAGTCTCTGATGCTGCTCTAGCTCTCTCTGTAGTGCTTTCTCAGTGACCTTAGGCTTTTCAAAGAAGGGGTAATAATAATGCTAACAATCCTGGGTATAAACCTGGGAGGCTGAGAACACACCTCTGTAGGGAGAGTGTTTTGAATTACTTTGCCAGGGTTCCTGCAAACCCAAATCCTGTTGTAGCAGTAGGTTATGGCTTTAAGGCAGAAAATTCACCTGTGCTCCCTGTGCCTGCCTTATCCTCACCACAAAGTTGCAATCCTTCCCTGCTGGCATTAGCAGCAGTCACGAACTGTTAATCAGAAGGAGGTTGTGTCTGGGGAATCAACAGAAAGGCTCAGCTCTCCCTTTTGAGGTGTGTCCTTGTTTACCCCAGTGCCTGGACTGTGAGACTGCACTGCTGACAGTCACCTAGATTTAAGGGTTATAAATACTTCTGCCTTCCATTCATAGAAGCCTTTTCAGTGATGTAAGCATCAAAACAGTGAATTATTGGGCTCAAAAACTGTGGGGTAGTCTGTAGGCAAAGCTGCTTGTAAGAGTTATTAGTTATCATTCTTCAGACTGGATTTACACATGCTGTTACTACAGTGGAGCAATTTCATTTAGGGAAACAGTCACCTTTTACTAAAACAAATAGACTAATACTGTTTACAACCTCTTTGTACTTATGTCACTAAAAAAATGCTCTTTTGCAAAGCAGCCTGTACAACAATTGCTTATACTGGCACAAGTATCTTTATTTCCTATAATAACATCCACGTTAGAGGGTCTTCTGTGGTCTGATATTATGGTTGAAATGGAGCAGTTTATGTAGACTAATCCTAAGTGAAACCTGTGCAGAAGACTGTGTCCGGACTTATTTCAGCTTCTCTTAAAGCAATTAAGAACAGGTTAAAGTAAGTTATGCTGTCATGGAAACAGGTGTGTGCTGAGTTAGCGAAATTGGTGTTTGTTTCAAGATAGACTTACTTGCAGCACATAATGCTTTTTGATCTCTTTCAGTACTGTCTTTTGCTGCTGGAGTTGAAGGGGATGAGTTTTCTGTTTGATTTGGGCTTAAAAGGAGTGATCTTTCTGGTAGGAGTTCATCACATAATTTTATTTTTTGGGAGCTTTCTGTTTTGTGGTTATTCTGTATAAAGTTGAGCAGACTTCAGTGGGCCCAGTCAAGCTGCAGGTGTCTACCTGGAAGAAGTTGTAGTCAAAAGGACCAAACTGGTTATTTATATACTTCTCAACAGTGGTGAGAAACAAGTTATAGCAAAGACATTTGACCTGTTTGATGTAGACTGAATGTACCTACAGGCAGAGAAAGTGGTTGGGGTTTTGTTTGGGTTGTTTTTTTTTCCTGGAAAGGTTTTGTGACAGTTCTGTGAGTGGAAGGTAAGACAGTAATTCCAGAGCCTCAAAAATAGGAAGCCTCGTCACTGGTCATAATTGTGCTAACGGAAATGTATCATCTAAGATCCACGTGAATGTGGCCAGGTTTGTTGGATGTGTCCAGTATAAAATTACTCAATGTTACACTTTATTTTTCTGTGTTCCAGAGGTAGCCTTACCTGAGCTATACACAGCAGTAATCTTTGCTTCCTTCCCCAAAGTATTTTTAACCATCAGAATTGAGAAGCCCTCTTACTTCAGCTGATTTGATCATAAATCTGATCTTACCGCAGTCTTTTTGAGGTGCCTTTGTATCTTGGCATGTTCAGTCTTGCTTTCTCAGAATCCAAGAGGTTTCATAGCCATCCGCTTTGAGTCTTCTGTTCAGGATATTGTAACATTTTTTTGTGTGGCAATTCAGTCTGTCTTTACAGGTTATGAGAAGTAAGAATCACGTCTGCTTTTATTAGTTGATGCTTTCAGCACAAAGTTTGGGGCATGCTAGGATGCGTTTGTCACTCGACCCCATCTTGAACTCATTCCATGTGCCCATGACAGGAAGCCAAGTGTTTAGTTCACAGTGTAGCAGTGTAGTCAAAGGAAGCAGAGTATACTATTGTTTAAAAGTAATGCTGTTAACTCCACTTCAAATACCTGAAAAGCCATAAGTAGAAAATTTGGGTGTAGAGAAAGGTAAATAATACTTCACCCTTTATAATGAATTTGCTGTAAGACTTCAGTGCTGTATAGCAATTAACAACACCTTTGTCCCCTTTTGCCAAAAGCTGTGATCATAAAGGAATATTGGCCAAACAGTAGGTAGTAGTGGTACTGTATTAATAATTACGTCACAAAGTTGCAGTCCTGTTATGAAAGTCCCTGCGTGATGACAGGCCGACGACTCAGCAGCCAAATAACTTGTGAAAGGAGACTTGCAGAGCTGCCTGAAATAGCACGTACCTATGCAGTCTCTCTTGGTTATGTGTTCTTGCCAAAGCCAGTATCAAACTCTTCCTCCTACTAGAAAGTAAAATCCTGTTAATAAATGCAAAGTGAGCCTCCCTAAAACTTTAGCTTGGGAACAGACTCTGGAACTGCTGCATTTTGCTTAGAGATCCCAGAGGAGTGTGTGGATAATGAGCTCTTTCTTTACAGGAAAAATGCTGAATTGATGCCTGCTGATAAAGGCCACTTCAGCTGTCTAAAGGATCTCCTGATTTTTAAATGAATTGCTTAATAGAAAGTAAACAGTTGGACTCAATGATGTTAAAGGTCTTTTCCAACCTAAATGATGCTATGATTCTAAATTTAGCTAGAAGATCGGTTCATTACTGGCTAATTTAACCCATATCCAGACAAGCAGCACAATAAATTCTTTTTCTCTGGGGAAATGTAAAGGGATGGGGAGCCACCACCATTTTTTCTTCCACTTTATTCGTAAATAGCATAACCAGAGCTAATGATGAGTTCAGAAATGGCCAGTTTGGTAAAATTAACATTTTCTGGAGAAGCAGTGTGATTGCAATATCTGGTTTTTGGGGGGACTCGGCCAGACTGCTGATGAAAGCCCCTCTGATTTCAGGTTTCTGATCCCAACATCCCCTCTGATTCCAACATGACAGTCAGCTAGAGCTTGTGGACCATCTTTTGCCAAGGTTAGTACAATTTTGGGTCCCTCGCTTTTGGACGGCCTTGCCATGTGAAATGTTGTCTACTGAACAGCCTCCCAGTTCTGAAAAATTCCCAAATTTCATCTTCTGTCCCATAGCCCAGACTGATTCCATCTGCATTCTGAGGAGCTGAATTACCTTCCAGTGCTTGTTTCTCACCAGTGTCTGTATAGAGAAGCTGGGACTCGTAATCTAGGCAGCTCAGGTGAGATGAATCCAAGCCCCTGTGCTCCAGGGTAAATGGGGAGTGCTTAAGCGTGCCCCACGGAGCCCTGCTTTATCTTGGGGAAAAGGAAGGCATCCACTGCTGCGTGTGTGGGGGACCTATAGGAGGGACTCCATCCAGCCTGCAGCACGGAGGAAGGCATATTAGCAGCATGAATATCAAAACTGCAATTTTCTGAGATGAGAACGGCTAGTGGCTGATCTCTGCTACAGAGCCTGACATCCTCATTTTGCTACCATGTGTTCCCCAGAGAGGCTCAGGCAGCTCACAGCTAAGATGGAGCCCTGGATGTGTCTGTGCGTGGTGGGAGGAGAGGCCAAGGAGCAGTGGTTTTGAGGGTTGAAGGCTATCCAGCTTTCCAGAGAAGGGGATTATAACAGGAGGGCAGAGATGAGAAATATGTCCTGTAGTCTCAGGTCTGGAAGTAGCAGGGAGATTTTTTTTATCAAGACCTTGTTAGCCTGTACCCACGGAACGGGTGACTGGAATTCCTTTGCAGCAAAGTGGTGACCAAACTACGCTGGGTTGTAACGTAGCAGAAGCACAAAGGCAGAGCAAAGTGGGCTTTCACGTGGGTGTGTTTCAGGAGTCTATTACAGGGAAATAATTACAAATGCTCTAAGTTACTGAAGTCCTGGGACTTGCCTTCCCTATGTCTCATTTCATCAGCTTTCATGGCCGTTTCTCCTCCTGTCTCTTGTTCCAGTTCTCATTTGCGGTCGTGATGTGTCCTCTGGCCTGTGTATTTTTTGGCTCCACTTGTCAGAGCACAAAAGAGGGCTAGGACGTTTGAAGGGCAGCTGTTTCATGAGCACAGGCCTGAAATTGAGAAGTAAAATCAATGGCTGTTAGTCTTAGAAGAAGCATTGAACGTGGGCTGTAGTCGCTGAAGTTTGGCATTCAGTAATTTTGTCTGCAGTGACTGCGATTGTTTTTTCCCTGGCTTTTGCCCTCAGAACAACCTCAAATGTGTTATGTGCAGCTATTAAAAATTATGTTAATCCACTGATTGCTCCTGAGCGTGGGAATGTTCAGTCATTGCATCGGTTTTGCTACTGAACACGCAAATATAGTAATACCCTTGTGAACTATAAATTGGAACAGGTCCTATGTATCTCGCTGTCAGAGTGACTAGAGAACTAGTCAGCAATTTACTGTGAAAATAAAAAGCTACCTGGGATCCAATACTGAAATAGCCAAAAGAAGGGGGGGAGGGGGGGAAAGCGTGAAGGAAATCCAATAAAGATAGAGAAGTGAGAGCACAGCTCTGTGCGTGTCAGGTCTGCCTTTGCAATTTGTGGACAAATAATATGGATTAAAATTTATTAGTCATACTTTCAGTGGCAAAAGCGTGTATTACAAGAACAGGGAAATGAATGCAACTACCAACTAGCTCTCATTAAATAGTGCCACGTCCCTGACCCGTGTGTTGGGGTGTAGTAGTTTAGTCCATTGAATCAGAGAGTTTTCAGAAGGAAGGAGAGCTTGGCAGCCATAAAAACAGCAGAACTGAACCTTGTGCCTAACGCTCATCACAACGGAGTAGTGCAAAAACATGCAGGTCCAGTGGCAGCCTGCTCTTGTGACAGCAATAAGAAACAGTGTATAATTAGTGATTGCTGCTGCCAGATCATGCTTCTTGTACGTAAAGTTTTGGCAACGTAGCGTTGAAAAACAGGTTAGGCAGGCAAAAATAGTGAGGCCATATTTAATAAAAGAAGGGTTTCCTTAATAAATATAATTCTGGGTCTAGAAGGTGTAGCTGGGTCTCTTGGAGCCCAGCCCCGTGGCTCACACCGCTGGGACAACAGTTGGTCACGTTTCCTGAAATTAATCTGTGAGTCCACATGATGCCATAGCATGTCCTGTTAACGGTCTTGATTAAGCGCATGCCCCAACTTTAGTGATTTTCTCAGTTTAATAATCATTGACATTATTATTCTTTAAGTGGCATCTGTTTTATAAGTTGAATGACTGCAGTTCTTGCTTGGGGTGTTTTGGTAGCTTGGAGAAATGGGAGTGAAAGGTCCACAAAGGAGGTGAGTAGGGAAAAGGCAGGAAGAGAGAAACTGTTCCCAGCCATTGTGTTGCAGCAGCTGCAGCAATGGAGTTTCTAGTAGAACTGGAGATTAGCTGAGTGGATTTTACAAGTCTCCCAGTTCATGTGAGGTTATCATCATCTGCTAGTTCATCATGACTGGAACAAATAACGGAGGAAAACAGAATAAGGAAGCTTTAACCCATGTGAAAGCTGGCTAATTTCTTCTTCCTCTGGGTGAGTGGATTAAAAATCATGGCGTTGCATAATCTCTAGCCACGGAAAAGGTTACGTCTGTCTGGAATGTTATCTGCTGTAGCAGTTGGTAGTTATGAATGAGTTCCCTAATCCATTGACATAAATGTTCTGGCAGGCACTTGCAAACCTTGTAGTCTAATGCTTTTTGAGAAGACTGCTCTTCGTCAGGTGTTAGTGACTGATACAGACTCAGGAGATGGAAGTTTACAAGAGCAAAGGCCTTTTCTACAAATATGGTTTTTAGAAAAAGACTTTACTGCATGTGTTGGGAAGGAGTCTTTCAAGGTTTTCAGAAAGTTTGCCTTATTTCTTGTAGCTTCGTTCAGGAGGCCAACTAAGGAATAGAAAAGAAATAGAGATTCTTTAAATTTCAGTAAGTGCTGATTTGCTATTACAATTTGATTTGTTAAATCTATGGAGTTTAATATATATGAGCACAATCTTTTTTCTTCTACAGGCTGTCTTCTACAGGATCTACTTTGTTCTTTTTCCTTTCAGACAGATGAAGGTACAAATATGAAAAATCGTAAGATTATTCAGTGATCTTCAAATCAGATGATTCAGGTATATTTGTGAAATGGTTTAGCTTTAATAAAAAGCACCTCAAAACATCAAGTTTTTGCTCATATCCACAGTTTCTATGAGATCCATTCTTACGGTGTGTAAATTAGCTAATGTTTGAGTCATTTTGGACTAGACAGGTTCTAGCTTTTACCCTTAATGCTGCTTATCGCTGGATTAAGCTGTACTGCACAGCAATTTCAAATCTTCTTTTTGAGTACGATCAAAAGCCATTGATTTGGATGCTGCACTAATGGAGAAAAATATTGATCATGTGCATTTCTTGGGCATGTGTGAGCAGCAAGTGGGAGAGCAGCTTTCTCATTATCACCTCCCAGAATAGTCCCCCGTTTCAGATCCTGTAACGGGTCCTGAGCATGTGTCTGCCCCCCTCCCTGCAGCAACCTGTCCGTTTTCAAATGTATGGGTGAGGCTGTGGTCAGACATGCTGTTCTGGCTGCTGCTGAGTGGTATGAAAAGGTTGCTGTGACTCAGCTCTGCGTCACTGCTCCAAGCCTGCTGGAGATGGCAGTCCCCTCGCAGGGCTGTATGATGTGGCTCTCAGAAAGACCTAAATGAACGTATTTGATAGTGAGGAAATGCGTTTACGTGCAGTTTTGCTGTTAGACTTGAGGAGCAGTGATAAACAGCTGGTTTTGAAATGGTTAGCTTTGAATGTGCTGCACAAGATACTGAAGTGAAACAAGTCTAATTATGTCTGTTACCTAGTGGTGGATGAGCAAGGGGGAAACTGGATTTCTGTTTACTGGTAATTATAAAGCTGGAGAGTTTAGTGTGTTAGGGCCGTGCTATATTTAAATGGTACCCTGTCTGTCAAATGTCCCTATTACAAAATGTTCTTTGCCAAGATCATGCGGTGAGCCTCTCCTTTTAAGAGCTGTTTTCGAAACTCCTAGTTGTTTTCAGAAAATTGGTTAATATGCCATGGTATGTTGGTTAATATGGTTAATATGCCATGTGGCATCTCTATCTGTCTTCACTTCGTGCTGTTAAGTCATTCCAAGACCATTTTAAAGGTGTTGTGGACAACTATGGGAAATGCCATTTCACCACTTGTAGAGTGGAATTACTGCATTTCTGAAAGATGAAGCTATTAATGCAGAAAATAGACTCTTCTCCAGTCTCTCACCCTGTGTGTTGCAGACACTTAGTGCTATCTTTAATTAGGAGACTGTCACAGCTGAATTAAAAATAACAATTCAAAACAAAACCTCCTGTGAACTTGTGCCAGCCAGATTGACAGCCGTGAGACTTAAAGGCTTTACTTATCCCCAAAGCAGTTGGAGCCCTGACAATGAGCATACCAGCACCCTCGTGCTGCCCTGGCGGTGTCCCACAGGCAGGGCTGGAAGAAGCATTCCCTCACTGGTGTTGAGTGTGCTAAGACTTCTGCCCATGTGAGTTTTGGTCCAGGTTTACCACCAAGAGGTTCACTTAGTGATGGTGGTTTCTTATAAGTGTCTTGTCTAGTTGACTGCCATATTGAAAATAGCCAACTCATTTCATGCAGTCCACATTAAGAGCTCTGAAATGTCATGGTTTTGGTCACGTCTGATCGGGATTGAGTTGAAATCTTAGAGAGCGCTTCTTTGTACATTAATAGACCCTTTAATTAGCAGGCTTTGCAGTAAGACCTATCTTCTTGTTAAGGATTTATTAAAATCATGCATAAGCTCTACTACTGGAATATGCTAATTTATTTGTGAATCTCTTGGATTATTCAGCAGAGGAGTTGAACATTCCTCACAAGGACAGCCTTTGAAGACCGCTTCCTTGAAATAAATACATTTTTAAAAATCCTAGCCTTTCTTTTGCTTGTTGTCTTTGAGATAAACACTCACAAAAACAGCTGCAATTTTGGCTAGAATATTGATGGGTTGCTTGCGTGTCAAATTAAAAATGAGCTGGAGTGGACTGTTCTGGAACACATTTCAATTTTAGAACTTTCCACTTCCAAGAGCGACCTTATTCAGTGCTCAGATGGGCACCTTTCCTCTGCACGAACGCCTCGTTATGTGTGTTGAAATAGGCATTGTCTCTGCTTTTTCAATTTTGTATTTTTTTTAGTGGTATTTTCCCTTTTTTAAACTTCCACAAAAATATGGCTACAGTTCCTGGCTAATTTTGCTGAAACATGACACTAGCCAAATATTTTTGTGAAAGAATTATTAGTCACATAAGAAAGAATGTAATGGAATATTCTTAGAAAGTGTTATAACTATGCTTGACATGTAAAATATTTATCCAGACATGTAAACAAAGCAGGAGGTGTCTTGCCAATGTACCTTTGTAAACCTTAGTTATTTTGAAATCTTGAGCAAGATGTTTTTCAGTTCTTGAAAATAAGGTATCAAGTTCTCTGCTGACGTAAATTGACAGAGTGCTAATGGTTGGCTTTACCTAGCTGCAATTTTAGCCCCTGCTCTTGCCTCCCTAAAAATAAATCAAGATGTGTCCTCCTGAAGAGCTGCAATTGTGCTAAATAAAACTCTTCTGTTTATTTTGGTTTTGGATTACTTTAGTATTACTTGCAGAGTTTACTAATGTGGCTGCACTCGAAAAGGTAGGCCTTATCTTTGCTTTGCTTTTTGTTATTGTCTGTATCTTAATGTGAATTAAACAACTTGCTTGGTTCAGGGAACTCTGTTGTTTCTACAGACAATGCTGATAGTCTTCACTTTGCTTGTGCCTCTGCTCATAAGGAGTGTCTCAGCCCTTTGGCTGGACAGTAGAGCTGTAGCTTCGGTGGCTTTATCTGAACTGGCTTCCAGCGACTTGCCCTGCTGACTGTTGTGGTGAGATATGGCAATGCCTCGTGGGGATGCCAGATAATTACCCTGGCAGGGATCCTGTGCCAGCCTGTCTCGTACCAAAGTTAGATAAAGATCTCCTGTGCTGGGTTATGACACTTGAGTTTTGGCAAGCCTGGTTCTGCTCTTCCGCACTGGATGCAAACTGCTGTTGGAGTTTTAACCAGTGACAGCAGCGCCTGGCCCACAGCACCAGGGCCTTGTGCTGCAGGTAGAGGGGCTGGCTTGCTATGCTGTGCCCTCTTCCCATTCCCGTCCCCCTTGTACAGCCCTCCTTCAGGCCCTGAAACAGAGGCAGAGCTGTATAGGTAGATCAGAGCTTATTCGGGTACATCAGTAAGCACTGAGCTCCTCCTGACTGTAGTACAGATGAACTGCTTTTTCAAGACTGGAATATTTACTTTCAAATTTAATTGCATTTCAGTAAACAATATGCAGCTTCCCTGTTTGGGTTTTTTTTTTATGCTGTATGCTCTGTTATTCTGAAATCTCTTTGGTGAATAGTTACTGTAACTGCATTCAACTTTCAAAAATCTGCTATCTATTGTTAGTTTTTCAAGCTGCTGCCATGTAATTGGTTAAAAATGAATGGCAGTTGGAGTTGTAGCAGATGAGCTGGGAATGAGTGAGCAGTTACTTGTTGGGATCCCTTCCAGGGAAGGAAGGTGGAGTTTTAAGCTGCTCACAGCCTTTCTAAAATAAGAGTCAAAGCAAGTAGGTGCTTTTTGCTATGGGTGAAACATCAGCTAACTTTTTGTAGGAAACTAAAAGCTCAGTAAGTGAGGAGAGGAATTTTGTTTTAGTCTGAATATTCTCTCTACTGGTATTCTGCTGTAAAGTAATGCACTCATATTAAAACTGTTGTGTCTTTCAACATACACTGATTAATACACCGATCCTCATTTCAAGAGGATCCACGCTGGCCCGTTGCTATGCCAAAAGCAAATAGGGGAGCTTATTTAGCCTTTATGGTGCTGCAGGCTGGGTGTTGGTGTTGGGACCCTTGCAGGCCAAAACTGCAGGTGGTGGTGGCGGCAGCAGCTCCAAGTACTGGGCTTCAGGCACTGTCTGCAGTTTCTGGCTCTCCTAAGGCCACTGTGGTGAAGGAGACAGGAAGGGTTTATGGTGTGTTCAGCCCCTCAAGTGTGAGCGTAGTGTTAATTTGTACCCTGCTGTCTCCTCCTTGCTGATTTTTGGGGTGAATGCTCCACTGCATGCTTTGAAAGTGCAACAAGCTGCCTTGCTCTCGAGCATTGTGTGCTCTGTGTGGATTTTCGTAGTCCTGAATGATGGCAATCTGCCTCACCTTGTGTGGGACAATATGCCTTAGTGATTAGAGGCTGTTGCTCTTTTTTTACATTCCCCCCAACCTCTTTAACAGGCTACAGGTCCTTTATTGCATCTGTATCTAGACAGACTAGATAATTGAGCATTAAAGAATTAAAAGCTTGCCCCCAAACCAAAAGTAATAACAAGTGCTTTGCAATATGTTGTACGTATGTACAGTACAAACATGAGTTAGTAAATTAGTGACAACTTGTTTTTATTATGTTGGATTGTTTGGTTTTAAGTGAGATACCTCTTAAGGCATCTTTCATTAATCTCTTCAGGTGCTGTGACTGTTCAGACTTTAAAGCTTGTCAGTACACACACGCTTTATCACTGGCATGAGTCAGGATGAAAATAGTTTCCTACTTCTTCAGGTTCTGTTTGCATTAAAAATTATATATTATTGATGATATGTGGTATATTTAATTCTGTTGTTCTGTGAAATTGTGTTTGGAGCAGTCTGAGCAATCCAGATATATCTTAGGGGAAATCATTAAGGACAACAGAATAGATTGATTTAATATTTGAACTGATAGAGGGTAAGATTTCCACGTGACACAAATATGTAATGCCTCTGCAATGCTGTGCATAAGCACCTGAGCACTGAGAGAAGGTGGTACTTCTTATTGGGGCTCATTAGCAATGGATCTTGCGGGCATTGACATATCAAAAGAACTCACTTTATCCTCAGTTACTGTAAATTTGTTTGGTCCCTAGTCCAAAGTCTTCTGGACTTGGGAATCTGTATGCACATGGTTATGTACATATTCAGAAATTCTGGTAGTTAATTCCTTTCTGCCTGTGTAAGGGATGTGTGGCAGATGAGTGGCAGGAGCGTAGTTAACCATATGGCATCAAGGGTTTAATAAAACTGTGCCTTTTCTACCACACGATTCCTGCAAAAACAGGCTGAACCTGGAATCTGGGGAGAGAGAGATTGGGGGGGGGGCTTTTACTGGAAAGAGGAGGCTTAAAATAAAGCTATTTGTTACAATACAGATTTTTATATTCACACTTTCCATGAATCAGCTGGGGGGGGTGGAGACTTTTAAACTGAAATATTTACATGAATCAGACATCTGGGCTTTGGGGGAGTGACCACTGCTGCACAAACAGTTTAAACTCTGAAGCTTTGCTGTGACTTAGTGCTTCCCTCTATTAAAGAAGGATTTCAGGATATTGGTGCTGGTAGCACTGAGAACATATGAGCCGCCAGTAAGTAAGGAGCTGTGTTGTTTGAGAGGGGGTGCTTGGCAGAGGGTTTGCTTCAGAGTTGCAATAGGAAACGTGGGTGATTATTTCTGTTCAGAAGTTCTGATGGCTGCAGGTATATTGGACTTGGGGTTAGAGCTTTCTCAGAAATACTGTTGTCCTTATGCTTTTTTGTATAGCTTATAATTGAGAAGCTTGACTTCTTGTAGTGTAGGAATTGAAATTGTGTGAATTTGAAACCAAGTGAGATTTAACTGCCTAAGAAGAAAAATTGAGAAAGAAAATAGCGTTTTAAAATGTAAAGGGATAAGGCAGGTCTTGCTTTTATGCTTTGTTGAAACATGGTTTTTTTCTGAAAGTTTTGTAAGTAGTTTTGCAGAAAATGGTGGAACAGAGAACACAGGGCAAAACTATTGTCTGCTGCTGTTGCTCCTGTTGCAGATTTTTAGTTAAGTATTTGTAGCTTAATTTAACACAGGTGAAGACAAAGTGTAACTCATAGGTGTCACCTGGCTTAAAGCTTTATTTAGCTCAGTATTCTGTATTTTAGCAGGGAAACATTTGTTTTTCCTGTCTCTAGAGAAGAATATCCTGCTTATATTTGCAACAGCTCATCTTTCACCGGAGTTTTTCCCCTTACCCTGATCAGATCTGCATACTCCATCCTTCTGCCTAGAAGGGAGGTATATATTCTATATGGGCAGGGCCAGCTTTATTTAAACTGCTGACTGAATTTAATCAGATAGCACTAGCAAAGCTGCCATTACGATAGTGTTAAGAAGCTCTTTATGAGGATCAAATAGAAGAACTGTAATTTTTCAGATGACTGTCTCTAACCCAATAGTGTGAATAGTGGAAATAGCCTTTATAGGTTGCTTGATTGTGCTCTTTAAGACTAGTACCTTGAGCCTGACAGGGAGGGAAATAGCCCTAGCAAAGCGTTAACCTGTTGCCTTATTCAGAAATTTTGTTCCCTTCTGAGACACCCGATGGTAGGACATTATCGGATGCACTTCATCTATTCCAGTTGATGAGGTTGCCATGGTATAACTTTCCTATTTTGGAAAAGTCTATAGTAAATTACTTCAAGTTAATAAATCTCAATGATTTTTTTGCATGTATTAGTCTTGGTGATTATAAGTTGGCAAAAGAAATGATGCTGTTAGTGTGGGGCACTGATGTGGGTCGGTGCCATCAGCAACGATGTGAGCTTTCAGCGTGTAAACCAGGTGCTGGCAGTTATGGGAGGACCTGGTGAACCATGGGTCTTCAGTGAAGGTGTGGATGTGCAGTGTTAAACCATCAAAACCATACTGCAGACTGTAGTTTTGAATTGCATTTGTAGAAACAGTGGATTTTTGTTAAGACTCAAGTAAACGAATAAGTCTGTAAACTTTCCTAACAGTGAAGCACTATGCACAGAATAGGAGAAAACAATCAAGCATTTCATGAGCCTTCTTGCTGTCTCTTGCTAGAATTTGCAGGCTGTCCTGCATTGCATCAGTCCTGCTGGACATTATTTTCCATCTATATTTCGAAGCCAGATGGAAAATGATTCCTCTGTATATTGACAGAGTTATCATAACAAGGGAAAAGCCTTTTGTAATGTGCCTGTGCTAGTTCAACCTATAAATCAGCCTTTTATTGTCTGGTTATGTTTGTGTCTGTAGCAGAAAATGAAGCGAGGATCATTAGTAGGTATGAGAAAAGCATATTAAAGGCTCCAGGCAGATTTTCTATCTGATGCAATTCGGGTGAATGCACTTTTATGTTGTTCTCCTGTGGTACAGACATATCTACAGGTGCCAGTGAGTGGCCACCTCAGACCTGCCAGGTCTCACGTTGCCTTGAGCATCCTTTGTTTGATTCAGCCGCACAGGGCAATGCCTGGGGCTCAGCCCCTTGTGCTAGAAGGTACCCTTGCCCAGGGCAGCCTGGTGACACCAGCTTCCCTGCTTATGTGAGACTTCACACATGGCCCTTCACCTTCTGGAAGAGGATAAAAACTGATCTCCTGGACAAGTCTTATGCTTAAAAGAGAAGTAGTAATGAGGAGCCAGATTTGTATTTGACAACTGGAAAAATGCTTTTAAAAAAACCAAAGACCAAAAAACCCACCTGCTATGAGAGTAAGAGACCCTCTGAATCTTAAAATGTTTAAAGACTGTAGAATTTGGCCGAAAGCAGGGAGTAGAATTTAAAAGCAGGATGTGTCGTTGCTTTAGAAGTGCCTTTCTTCTAATGTAAACTGTGCAATACTGACAACGTGGGCCCATCACTCACTTTTGGGTTTTAGTAGATAAAGAATCAATAAGTTTGTGTTTACTCCAAGCAACTTGTAAAAGGAACAGCAGCTTCTTGTGTTTTAAACTCCAGATGAGTATTATACAATTTACACTGAAGATATGTTTTAATAGGCAGGTTTTATACTTACTTTGTCTATTCCAATTTCCTAATGGTGCTGTGTTTCCCTCTTACTGGGAATGCAGAAGGGAACAAAGCAGAGCATAAGACGGGAAACTCTGTCGAGACTGGAAGGTCTGTCGAGACTAGAGCAGGCACAGCCTGGCAGGTTTTTTTCCTGTGCCCTTCTATGCTGTTTCCTTTCCATACTTCATCCATTTTATTTGTTAAAATCTTCAGGGACTCCCAAGTTCCAGTTGTGGGAATGAACAGAAGCTGGGGCCAAAATGCCTAGGGTTTGACTCCAGTCTCATTCATGCAAATTCAAACCTGCTGTTTTCAGTGTATTTCCTTTATATTTACAGAATGAGACCCCAGATCTGTTCTCAATCTTTAATAGAGCAGAAAGTTTTACTTTTTGCCTTTCTTTCTAACGGTTGGATTACTCTCATGCCCTCTGGAATGCTTCCCTGTGACTGGGGAATTTTTATTGCCACTGAATGGAGCTGACAGGCAGTATGGTTATTTTTCTCTTCCTGCCTCTCTCCGGGGAAGTATGCATCTGATGATCAAAAGCAAATAGTTTTTATGAAAATTAGAAAGTTGGATTGCTGCCTACTTGCCAATATGATGTTTTTTCATAGCAAGTTTAATCGCTGCTTTTTTACTTAACGAAATTCCAAAATTGTGTAGGGTGCGCAAGAGCAGACGTACTGAGAGAAGATGAATGTGAGTGGTGAGTGCTACATGAGAGAGGCCAGGTTTACTAACTCAGGGTGGTAGAGGACTGATACAGCTAGACTGCATCTGGCCTCCAACTGACAAATCCGCATGTTGTGTACGGCACAGCGAAGCCTTGGCCAGCGGATCTCTCCTGGCTCGGGTATCTCTGTGCTGCACTCCCCGTTGTGGTTTAGACGTACCCTATACTGATTCACTAATCCTTATGTACGGGAAATGCTTCTCGTTATTTATCTTAAGCCCGTGAGATTTCTCTTTTTCTCTCCAGAGGAGGAATTCGGTCATTGCTAATTTGTTTTTCTGCTTGTAAGTTTAGAGAAACTTTTGGCATGTTCCAAGGATATCTTTTAAGAAATTAAAGAAAGGCTAAACTTTTTTGAAAGGCATGCAATTATATTAGAAATACATCTTGTTCTAAAGTAGTAGACTGTAGAATTAGGTCAGGCACACCCTGCATATGCGTGTTTCCTGCTTGCTCATATTTCTGAGAATAATTGTACATGGGAATGTTTTTGTAGATTTAAAGGAGTGTTGTCTCCTTAAAAATGAGTTGTTTGGAGTTTTATTTAAGTCATCGTGGTTACACTGTGGTTTAGGAAGAGTGGAAGATTGCTAACCATCTGATTCACCCGCTCAGTGTGCTGGTCATTCTTTGCCATTTGCAAACCGAATGGTGAAGTAAGGTTACTCACTTCTACTATTTTTACTCTCTTACAACTTCCTTCTTGTCATGCCAGCTGACAGTGAAGCAGTGCATAAGCTGTCAGATGTTATAGTAAAGGGATGTTATAGTAAAGGGCTTTACTCTTCAGTGGATTTTGACAGCTCAGCTTTTCATGATTTTTCTTTGAATTTTCTGTGAAGTTCTGCAAACTTGATACCTAAAATATTTTATAATGGCTCTTTAAAAAAAAAAAAAATCCCAAGGGTAAGGATAAGGAACAAGTAATACAATAAAAAGTTAGAAACCAGCAAGTTTGTACTGACGCTTTTGTTATCTTTTGCTTAATAAAATGTCCTGCATCTAAATGGGTTTTCTCTGCTGGACATGCTACTGTATTTGACTTTCTTTTCTTTGCACACATCACCTATGTACCGTTTATGTTGGTCTGTACAAGTTAAGCCATTCAGCTCCTTCCAATAGCTGGTGAGAACTGTATACCTTAGGAAGTGGGTTTGGATGTGCCTCAGATCCGTTAGGGTGGGGAAGGATAATGTGCTGAAGATCATCCCAGCCTTTTTACATTCCAGTACACTTCCTTCTTTCTTAAGAATTACGTAGAACAAGAATCAGCCTCTTTATCTCTGCAAAAGGCTTGTAGCATGAATTTTGTGCCAAAGATGTGTTGCTAAATAAAACTCTGTTTCCAGTTTGTGTTTAAAAAAAAATTTAAATATCACTTCCATATTTTTATTTCAGCAAAAGTGTTAGCTCTAAAAAAGTTCAAATAAAGATGACTTCACCGTGACCATCAGCACGTGGTTTGGAGAGCAGAGATGCTTGTTTGGTTGCACAGCTCATTCTTAACATTGTCATGTTCTGTAGGGAGGAGGGACAAGGGACCTACATGCTCCAAGTTAGGCAAAACCAACGGGCAGAATCAGATGTGAATTTTGATTTTTGACTGTGATACTGATTTCCTTTCAAAAAAAAAAAAATCACAGCCTATTTAGGAGCTCTTTCTCTGATCTTTAGTGCTGAACATGACACTGGGCTTTTGATATTCATGAGTTCCCAGCTCCCAAAATCCAACTGTCCACAAGCCATGAGTCTTCAGCTCCTCTGCAGACTGGTCCCTACCTGGTCCTTCAGGATCTGAGCATATAAAGAAGTTACTGAGAAGCGAGCGAAGAAGTCAGGGTGCTCATTTACTGCTCGTGATCAATTCTGTGGTGCCAGCTTACGCTTACCAGAGGGTAGAAACGTGCATGGAAACAGACCTCAAAAGAAGATGGTAACCTGCTAGTATTTGGCCTGCTAACCGCAGGGTAATTGCCAGTGCACGGCCAGGGAGCTTGAGTAGTGAACGTGCTAAAAGTCAGCATAACACCCAGTTAGTGGGCCTGGTACTCTGGCTGGTCCTGAAGATTATGTCTCTCTTGCTGTGTCCCTGTTTTCTCTCATAAAAGACTTCCCTGCAGTGCTTCCCAGGGCTGTTAGGAGCAATGAGCAGTTAATATTTGTAAAAAGCTTTGAAGATGAATAGCGCTAATTATTATTTATAGGTATTCATTCTCACCACAGGTAGTTCACCTTGATCCTGGGCATGAAAGGAAGCCAGGACATTTGTAAGCTGGTCAGGCATGAGTATGGCCTTCTGAAGTCTTTATGTACTAGTTTCCCTACTGGGTTGTATGGGTGATTGCAATATATTTGTCATGTTAAATGACTAGTTTGGATATTTGTTGTACCAGCCAGATGTGCTAAAGGAATCCTTACTCATTTACCTCAATTCTGCTGACAGATAATGTGTAGGATTTGGACGTGCCAAGAGGGGACAGAAGACAGGAAAATGCCATTAGCCTGGCCCAAGTAGGATTGTCAGCAGGGCTGAACATTCGGCTTCCCGTAGATTTAATGAGGAAAGTCAGATCTGATGCGTGTAAGAGCTGCCACAATTGCGAAGAACATCTGTTTCTGAATCTTCCCATCACTGCACCTTTCACTGGTGCTAAACTTAGTGTAATAGAAAAGAATGAGGAGAAAGGTGTCAAACAGCTGGGGCTTATTTTTCCTAAAAATCCTGCTTAGCAGATTAAACACAAAAAGGGGGGGAAATGATCAGGGAAAATTCATGTATTGTAGTTCCGGCATATCTGATAAATAGTTCCATAAATAGTTCTTGAGATGTTGTAGTAGAGGACTCTGCTGAATGGCATGCAGGGTCTCTTGGACTGTGCATGCATTTAATTCAAAGCTTAAGGTGATGAACAAAGATTGCAACATTCATCAAACCCAATTTGACTGTTGTGAAAATTCAGTCTGTAGGAGTTTCATGCTATTTGACATCATTTAAATAAGGCTTATAAGGCGGGCCTCTTGTGAAGTTGCGGAATATAAGTGTCCCTTGGTAAAGCTGCTGTTTGCCTGGATATAGACTGCTTGTTGATCTAACTCCCTGCCTAAATTCTCCTCTCTGCTAAGTAATGTATTAAATAATCAAGAGATTGTTCAGACAGTGCAAGGGGAGCTTATTGGCAGAACTGCAGCAATGGAGCACTCTTGAAAGAAAGAAGCCTAAGAAGTAAATTTTATGCTTATCAAGTTTTCTTAATAGAGTTCTTGTCAGCTCACGGAGCAAAGTCTGTTCCAAGTGAGTGTGTTAGCATCTCAGTTTTATCAGGGAGCTTGTTTCTATATAGAAAAGCTGGGGGGGGGGGGAAGTTCCTGAGACACAGCCCAGTATGTTGTTTGTGTTCCTTCCAGCGATTAGCCAGGCTCAAGAACAACCCCTCTTAAGGGCTTTCCCAAGATGATTATGTATCCTCTCGACAAGGATTTCCACCCCCACCCCCATCTCAAAGCACTTTTGCCTAAGTAAATCAAACTGCAGATTAAAAAAAATATGTTTTGGCTTTCTGTGCAGTTGCCAAATTTTAAAGTATTTTGGTCAAAAAGTATAGCATTATACTGTGTGGAATTATAATGTATGGAATTCAGTGAATATGTTTGAAACCACAGCATTAGGTGTATAAATAGTTTAACATTTGCAGCCTGGAAAACTCCATTTTCTCACAATAGTTGCAATGGACTGCATGAAATAGGGGAGTGGTTGAATTTTTGTTGCTACGTTTGAAATTGTCAATTCTGGAATTGATTTAAAGGCGCTTTTTTTTGGTAGGTTTTTTTTTTTTTCTGGGGTGTTGTACGGTATGTGGATTTGCATATGTGGGTTTACTTTAAACAGTACTTTCTGCATCTTCTGTATGTTTACTCATTTATATAGATCATTCCTGGGATAGTAGGTTTGTCCTGGAGTTGTATGAGTGGGGCAGTTTGTGCAATGCACACGCAATTGGTATGTTGGTATGTTCTGCGTGAATACTGGGGACTCCACACACCCATGTCCCACTGCCCATGGCCCAAGAGCAGACTGCTGGCCTTTCTTACTACCTCTTTGCTGGTCTGACACACGAGAGAAGAGGGCAAAAGATTGCACAGGTTTATTCACGGGGAGTTTGTGTTGCCCTTTGCGCAGGCAAAAGGGGACCGATTTGTTCATGTGTGACCAAATGCAAGGCAGCATTCACGGGGACTGCTGGGTTTCTGATGGGACTGATGAGGGGGTCTCTTGGGGGTCCAGGCAACCAGTGCAATGGGTCCAAGGGAAACAGCCTGGAAAATGTTGGGAGAGGGAGTTTTCTGGGATTGTGATAACGGCCCCAGCCAACGTTGGGTGGTTGGTGAGAGGAGAGGTGCATAGTGATGCACTGCACAGTTTGCTGGAACTAAGATGACCCTCGTAGGCTCCTCCCGTTGCTGTTCCTACCAGCCAGCCAGAGCCTTCAAAAAAAAAGAATACAGTAGCTTTTCACATGGTTTTGCTGTTGCCAAAAATCTTCCTTCTGATGAATATCACATGATGCGTAAGCAACAGATTTTCTAAAAATATACAGATATAATAATGCTGGTAACTTAGGATTGGTTTTACAGAACAAGAAGAAGGAATTGTTATTCCTTTTTTTAAATTTCTAATTAAGAATGAAATGCTTACACTGACTGCCAGTAACGATGGGCTTGAAACCCACCACTGAACTGCTCATTAAGGCCTTCATCCTCAGCAGGTCCTGACCAGAAAACTCGCCAACTCTTATTTGGCATTTTGTTGTTTTATTAGTGCTGTATTTTATCTGGTTTGTATCTAGACGTGTCTGTGTTCTGCCATGCTTTATAGATGGCACCCGTGGGCCCTGGAGTCTTAATTCAGCCAAGAAAAAGACACAGGACAATTGTTCTGCAGGGGGGAAATTGGGAAAATTCATTAATGAGGAAATTGGTGGTTTATGTTTGAGAGAGTGAAAGGAAAACACTTCAAGCCAAGAAAGGAGAGCTGTTTCTTGTCCAAGGCAGTAACAGGACAAAATACATGCCACAGAGAGAATGAGGGAAAGAGACAGCAAAAGAGATCTGTTAGGCGATACAAAGGAGTGAAGTGGGTCTTAAAGATAGGCACAGGGAAGAAGAATTTCACTTAAGAGTGAAATGGCCAAACAGCAAAAATGGAAGATGTCTCTGTGCATATGCTGAAAGAACATTTAAGATTTGAATGGCATTGGTTAAAGCATTGTATGTATCTGACTGTGCCAGGGTGCAGTGGATGTAAGGCTGCTGCAGTAGTCATGGCTGTTCTGTGTGATACGAGTATTTGTTGTAGGACTACGTTCAGTTAAATAGTGGGGTGAGCACTGTATGATGGGAAGGGGATAAATCAAGGAGGAAGACCAAAAAAAAAAAAAAAAAGCAATGACTGGGACTAGGGAACCTCCTAGTCAAACCTCAGAGTGGTTAAGAGGCAATGCCTGAGCTGTTAACTGGGAAAATGTTGTATATTGGGCTATCGCCATGTTACAGAGCTCATTTTGCCAGTGCTGGGAATCAAGAGATATATAAACATTTTTAAAGGGCTCTAGTGGTCTGGAGGTCAGGCAATTGCCAGGAAGGTATTTGCAGGAACACACATGTGATCTAAAGACATCAGTGGCTTTAGACTTACTTTTTTAAAAGCAAAGTTTTATAGATGAAATAGACGCCTGGTTACTTTAAAACTTCCCTCCCCCCCACCCCCGGGTTGGTGTAGAGACATAACTAGCATCATAAGCCTCTCTGAAGCCCAGTGAAGTATCTGAAGAAATGCCTTTTGAGCCTGAGGGACTTTGCTTGCAGTACCAGATACAGGGATTTGAGCTTCATTGCTTGGGAGTTTCTTCCAAAACTAACAACCTGGTATTTTCTCTCCTAGCTCTTCTCTTAGGAAACGCAACCAACTCCTCACATCACGGAGGCCCAGCATGAATGTTAACTGTGCTGGTGGGACAGACTGGTCAAGAAATCCGGAGTCCAATTGCTCTGTGGAAAACATAACCGTAGCAGTCCATGAGTCAGAAGAAAGTAATGTGGTGATAGGAGGTCACAGCCCTGCTGCAGTTCCCAGGACTGAGGGTAAGGATAATGTATTTACCTTACAGTAATCTTTAAGGTAGATACTTTTTTTTTTTTTTTTTTGAGGGGTGTTACATTTTGGAAAACTTCCAGTATCCCAAGGCAGTTTGCACTGGGGAGTATGTACCCTGCCTTTGCCAGGCTGGTCTAAATGACAACGGTCCACAGCAGCGTTTAGGGTCTTGCTGTCTTGGCAAGATCATCACATGGGTATGCCCTGCCCGGCCAGCTTGCAGCTCTTCCTGAGGTTGTCCCTGAACAGATTAACTGAAAGTAGCTGGACAGTCCTGATGAGCTGTGTGCCCGCCATGGACCGGGCATCGAGCACTGCTGGCTTAAACCACCTCTAGTGCGGTGTGTGCTTCTGCTCCAGCTTTCCTGTGAGAGTAGTTGTCAGTGCTAGGAATCTCTGTCTGTATTTCTGGCCTTGTTTAATTCCTGTGCTCCCGCTCTTTACACACTGAATCCATCTTGCTTTAACAACGAGTATTAAGCATCATGGTTCATCGGGAAATTTTTTGTCCAAAATCCAACTGCTGACTCAATTTGAAAATAGTTTTATGTCATATAACATTACCCTGACAGTTATGTATATTGACATCCTTTGTTGTTCTATGACTCAGTTTTCTCATTACAGTAGGAAGTATTACTATGAAATGATGTTTTTCAATAAATTATATCTTACCCTTGCAATATTTGTTTGTCTCTCTCAGGTTTAGATTCTGAATGCCGACACACGGCTTGTCCAGTAAGTCCCCAGATCAGTAGTATGTTGTCTGCTCCTGAAGACACGCACAACTGTCATTTCCAAGATGGAAATAAGAGACAATCAGAATATTTTAATACCCAGGAACGCCATGGGTGCTGTGCTTTGTCTTCAAGCAGCAATTCACAAACAGTGGCTCCAGAGAAAGTGACGCTTGTGGTAGATGGCACTCGCTTTGCAGTGAATCCACAGATTTTCACTGCTCACCCTGATACTATGCTGGGAAGGTGGGTGATTTCCACTATTTTCAAGATACCTCAAGGGGGTCGAGTGTTTGCTAAAATGGAACAAACCCCTAATGTTTGGTTTGCGGTCTCATCTGTACGCACAAGCGAAGCGAGGTTGACCTCATTCAGAACTTGGCCGTGAGTGAGGCCTTGAAGACAAGACCGGATGTAGCGAGAGTTGGTAGTTCTCTAGATAACATTCTCCCTTCAGTCCACTTCCTTCAAACAATGTGCACTTTTAGCTAGATATGGTCTGCTTTTGCCTTCTCTCCAAGTGTTTGCCTTGTTTGTAAGTAGTACATCTGTTCACAGCTGATAAATTTCCTTCCAGAATGGGGAAAATGATAATGCTCCATCCCCCTTCTGCTATTATTTTATGATGCTCTCCCATAAGAGAAGTTACTCAGCTCACTGTAACGTGGCTTAAAGGTTGGAGCCTATTGATGCAACAAGAAGCACTCATTTTCTGTATTGCCAGCACTTTCACCCATCTCTGACCAAAGGGAGACAGGTTCTGTTGGGTTACTGACCCTTGCACAGGTCGTTGTGTAAAACAAGGGATCAAAAGGCCTGCGGTGGTTATCTTGCGTAGCCTCGGTGAAAGGGCTTTATTGCCAGGGTATTTTCTGACCCAGGCTTCAATGATCTGTTCCTTTGAGCTGTGGCTTGTTCCATACAGTACAGTAGCTATAGCGATAGAGCCCAGCTATAGGAGGACTTAGCTGAGACAGCTCTTGCGCTTGTTTACTGTGTAAGAGATTTGAGTATAGGTTTCAAGTTACTGTATATATGTGTCACTGCTGGTTTTGTTTAACCTCAGTGCACCTATTGGTCTCTAGAATTAATGCATTTAAGTGTACTTGTGCACTTATATTGATTTTTATCTGTTCAGAATGTTTGGACCGGGAAGAGAATATAATTTCACCAGGCCAAATGAAAAGGGAGAATATGAAATTGCAGAAGGAATTAGCTCAGCTGTGTTCCGGACTGTGCTGGTAAGGAGATGTTTGCAGATTGGAAAAAAAAAACCCCAATCTGTTTGTCACATGTGCAAAACTGAGCCATCTCCCAGGCAGCTGCACACCCCCTGGGACATATTCTTTTATTACTGTTTTGCATTGTGATTTAAAAAAAAAAAATTATAATAGACTTTGGTATGAGTCATCGTTTCAGATATTTGCTCATGTTGCTTTTTACCTTTCTTGTGTCATGCCATTGTAGTTCCTGAGCTGTGTCCTGACCTCGTGGTTGCATATAAATGCATATTGCATATGAGATATTATGAAACCCTATGCCCTGGGAAAAGTTTTAACTGGAGCTTACTGTTTATCAGACCCAAGAGGATCTGCAAAGAGACGTAGATTCTCGAACAAGCAGGGCTGGTTTTACTGTTCACAGAGCTATATATAGCCTCTGTAACTCTCAAATGTTGGTTAACAAAACAAAGAACTAATTAAAAATGATCAGAGTTCAAGCTATTCTTAATTTTTCTCTTCAAAAACTGTCCTTTTATTTGCAGGATTATTACAAAACCGGAATCATTAACTGCCCTGATGGAATTTCCATCCCAGACCTTCGAGACACATGTGATTACCTCTGCATAAACTTTGATTTCAACACAATCAAATGTCAAGATTTAAGTAAGTATGGTGAGAAATCAGCTCTTAGGAGATCATCTGCATGGTGTTTAGCACTCTGATCCTGACTCAGTGCATTTCTTAGTCGTGTGCTTTAGTTTAAGCGTGAACGTATGGACTCCACTAGGACTCATGTATGCATGGCATTTAAACAGCTTCCTTTTTTGCTGCATCAATCCAAAGTGAAGTGATTGAATCCTGCAGAATGTAGACACCGTGCTCAAAAAAGCAAATTGAAACTGTAAAAATTCTAGTCTCCTCTTGCAACGGAGGCTGAGAAAAAGAGCTTGCTGTTACAGTCAAACAAAATGAAGGCTAAAAGCAGGGTTATAACTCCTATCTGAAATGTACCAGAGAATCATGAATAATTTAAGCTGATGGATGATGGGCAGAGCAGGAACCAAAGACACCAAAGTTGGAAAGTAGTAGAGAGTTCCTAGTCATGAAGGGATCTGATTGGGAGCAGCTTTTTGGTGGGTATGCTGGCAAAAAAAGTACTTTTAACATAGGCAAATCTGTGAAAGGCACCATACTGAAATGGGGCATATGGTATCATAGCACAGGCCTTGGGTGGAGTTTCCTACCCTGTCCTCTGATGAGTGATCGCAGAGAAGGCAGAAAATGTGCTTTCAGGGACAGAGGTGGTTGCTGGAAATTCAAGTTAAGTACCATAATCAATTAATTATTCAGTCTATTACTGTTGCGCTGTATTGATTGGACCTTGGTGGTTTTTTAATGGTAATGTAATGGTTCTACAGTGTAATTTGCATCCCATTTGAAATGCAGTCTCATATATCTGATTTTGCCAATTCTGGAGCTGGAGACTGTTGATGCATCTGAACATATGTTAAGGAGTTTGTCTAAAGAAGAATGCGGGCTGTGCTCTTGAATGTATCTGGATAGTGTAGAGCTGGGATATACTTTCATACTGTGTAAAAAAGCTCATCATATGATTTATGTCTCATTAGGTGCTCTGTTACATGAGCTCTCCAATGATGGTGCTCACAAGCAGTTTGATAGCTACCTGGAGGAGCTAATTCTGCCTATAATGGTGGATAGCGCAAGGAAAGGGGAACGTGAATGCCACATTGTCGTGCTGACGGATGAAGACACCGTGGACTGGGATGAAGATCATCCACCTCCAATGGGAGAGGAGTACTCACAAAGTAAGGGCTCTACGCTGGGGCTCCTGGCTCTGTGTTCAGCGCACACCCAGACATCTGGCCATAGGGAAAGGACCCGTTGCCCAAACAGCAGTCTTCCTCCAGGAAGAGGTGCTGTCACATGGAGTCCTTGTTCTGTACTTTCCTTCTGAACTGGCTGCTGCTAGAGGCAGGATACCTGGCTAGTTAAGAGCTTTGGTCTGACCGCCTGCATTGGTAACGACAGCACGCACTGCGTCTTTTCCTTTTGTTTGCTGCCTCCCCCTCAGCCTCTCCCTGGCTCCCCAGTGAGTGAATACTCTCTGCTTTACACACCCATCACCACCCATTCTATCCAGACTGTAATGTGCATCACTACCCTCGCACCAAGGAAGTGCAGCTAATCCCAGGGATGAGGACAGATACCTGAAGTAGTTCTTGGAAACCAGACCTGGTTTTTGGCACCCCCACAGCTGAGCGTGTCAAAATCAGGGAGAAGGTCCCTCCTTGTAGATTCTAATCACCCTTTTTATTTCTCAAGTCCTTTACAGTTCCAAGCTGTACAGATTCTTCAAGTACATTGAGAACCGCGATGTTGCAAAAGCTGTATTAAAGGAACGGGGCCTGAAAAATATTCGCATTGGCATTGAAGGTAAAGTTTCCTTCAGCACAGGAAATTCTACAACAGGTGACTCCATAGTCAGTAAAGCCTTCTTTCCTCTGGACTCTAGGCATTTCCTGTTCTGCTCTGTGTTTTACTAGGCATTTATTTTCATGAAACTAGTAGAAGCTGGGCATGTTTCTTCACCTCTATCATGTTACACTGAAATTGGCCAAGAGGCTTAAAAGTTAAGGGAAAATGAAAGATACGTAGCATGTAGCAGCAAGCCTTGTCTATTTAGGACTGAGTAAACAGGAAGCGGGAGTCAAACGCTTCCACCTGCTGATTCAAGCATTCCCTTAGGGAGCTTAGAGAACGTTGTGCTCTGTCCTGGGAGACTCTTATTTTTATAGTAGCTATGTTTGTTCACCAAATGGCTAACACTGTGCAGTCGTTGATCGTATGACTACACACAATGCTGCACCGTCTTTTCAGGGGAAAAGAAAGCAAGCCAATAATGTGGAATGTGAGCATTTGTCTACTAAGTCCCCCCCGTCCCCATAATCACTCCTGCCTGGCTGTTCTTCTGGGATCCTGTTGTGCCTTTGTGCAAGTCAAAAGTGTGTAGTGCAACTGACTGGCTGTCTGTGTTTTCAGGATATCCCACCTGTAAAGAGAAGGTGAAGAGGAGGCCCGGTGGCCGGTCAGAAGTGATATACAACTATGTTCAACGGCCATTCATCCAGATGTCATGGGAAAAGGAAGAGGGCAAAAGCCGTCATGTTGATTTCCAGTGTGTTCGGAGCAAATCTCTAACAAACCTAGTCACTGTGGGTGATGACGTTTCAGAGGACCATGAGGTTATAATGCATCACCCTCCACAAGTAGATGAACTCGACAGGCTAAACGCACCATTCTCCCAAATGGCTGTTAACGATCTACCAGATTAGTCGTGGCTCGGGGTGGATAGTCCTGCTTCGTGTGGGAACGTCTCAGCATAGTTCCATCCCAGGTGATGGAACACAAACTCCTGCAAGGTGCTTTATCCTCATTCATGCTCTTACTACGTTGTCGTATTTCAAGCATGTTAATAAAGAGCCACACTCCATAGTCTTAATTGTGCAATCAAAAGCAACATCTCCTCAAACAAAAAGAAATTACGCTGTTTGTTTCTACTACAAAGGCTTCCAGATTGGTAGGTGCTGAATATTTTACCTAAACTTTTAAAAGAGGAGCAGAAGTATTTAGAAACGTCTTGTTTGACATGAGAGAGGAAATTCTGGGCCTGTCAAGACAAAGCTTTCCTTTACCATTAGGCACTTAGCTTTGCTTTTGTGATAATCAGTTACAAAGGACTGAACATCAAAGCAGGACAGATGATAACTCTTTCATCAACCCGCAGAAATGTAGCACAGTTGTGACAGCAAAATACTGAGTGTGGAGGAATGACGGCAAAATCCTGAGTGTGGAGGAATCTGTTTACACTGCCACCTGGCTTTGCATCCAGCATGTTGTACTGCTGTTCTAGGGAAGGATGAACTAGTTCAATAGGAAGCGTATGCCTGTTCACGGGAATTTCCCATATATACTTCTCCGTAAGATGGAATCACTGTTTTTAGGGATGTTGTCTGTTCAGCTCAGTAAAATGAGTAGATCATGCTGAAGGAAAAAGCAAAAAAGAAGAGACTGTAGTTGATATTTTACCAACGAAGTAAATCTGTTTAGTAGCCTAATAGATGTAAGAAGCTTTCTAGAGGTGACTATGCATGCTAAAAACTTTCAGTTGTCTCCTCCATCCCCCTGCTAAGACACAAAGAGCCAGTGGAGGAGCTCCCAGTACAGACAGTTTACTACCTGAGTAAAATCCTTGGTCTCATCAACGTTAGTCAAAATTTCTGTATACTCTCCAAGGAGCACTCTACTGTTGCAGCTTTAAAAGGCCAGCTACTTTCTTCCCAATTTGGAACTGACTGGACCGTTTTGCTGTCAGGCAGGTAAGAAATACCAATAGTAAACCAGCCTTCAGTAGAGAAAAATACACATACCTGGGAACAACTCTCCTTTGCTGCTCTGAGTATATTATCCTAGTCTGTGGTTAAGGCTCTGTTCATTTTGGATTCAGGGCCAACAAAGCTGTGACTGTAAGTATAGACACACTCCAGGCTGGTTTAGCTCAGTTATATTAGAGCCTAGCTGGTCCTGTTCCTGCAGCAGGGAGTTACCTGTAGGCTTGCTTAACCCCCTGATTAGCACACAGTGAGTTCAGTACTGCCACAACCGAGCTGCTATGTCAACCAGAACAGGCTTGTCTTACAAAGCCGTCATTTCTGATGGCTGTGTAGAGGTTTTACGTACCCAAAGCGGAGTACTTGGACATGGTGCTGGTGCAAAGAAAAGCTGAAACCCGTTCAAAAAGGAAGAGAGGGAGAGAACTCCCTTGCAAAGTTGTTAAGTGCAGGTCAGTTCTGCTCTTGCAATTGACTGCTGTTGAAACCTGTAACACGCACGCATTGAGTTACCTGGTCATACTTGGCAAAATAGAGGTAGGTATCGGTCTACTCCTAGGAGGTTTAATCCTTTGTTGTCAGGGTTGCCTCATCGAGCAAATTTTTATTATTCTCCATCTGTCTGCAAAGTGTATGGTAGACTTAGTATTGAAGATTACTGTTACTGTTTTGCTGCTAAGGATGGGGGTTTTTTCTCAGTGTACGTAACGTGACAATATCAATCACAAATTTTCCTGAAGGTTTATGAGTGTCATTTTAGTGAAGAGTAACAACATCTCTGCCAAGGCATATACTTGCTGATAGATTTAGTTCCCATTTGTATGGATACAGGTTCCATTATTTGCAGTGTTTCTGTTCTTAGCTTCTTTCCTAAGTGCGGCAAATAGATTTCTTCTTTTTATAAGTGCCTATGGGAAGATTTCCAAAAGTGCTTCAGGACCTCCCGAGAGTCCCAGGGGTTCAGATGCCCAGGTCCACCTGACTACTTTTGAAAAATCCTCCCTGTGTGTCATTGGATCAGTATAGAGAAGTGTCCTTCAGTATCTGCACAGAGGTGGTGTGCAGTCACTTTCCATTATTGCTCTAGATGAATTTCTATTTTTGTAGTAGAGAAAGGAAGACATATGGACCGTTAACCTTCCAGCTAAGGGCCAGGCCAAACCCATTACCTGCCTTGGTAACGAGCCATTCCCACAAGTCAAGCAAAGGCACTGCTGAGACTGTCTGCCCAGCAGTGATGGAGCTTGCCCCCCGGCCCTATGGATTTTTTTTTGGGGGGGGGGGGTATTTATTTTTACAGCAGTGTAAGTTTTAAGTAAATGTGTATCGGTATTGACCAGCTAACTTGGAATTGGAGTTTACACGTTCCGCTCTAAGGACCTGAAACGTGCATGTTGTTGAGTGCTACCCTACAGGACTGTGTCAAGGTGTCAGATGCCGAGCATCTGACTTTGATGGGACCTTATGGGATCTGACAGCTAAGTACCATGTTCATCCAGAACAAATCCCACCAGTGTCTGTCCCTGAGCCCAGTGTTAGCTAGGCCTCTTGAAGGATTCAGCTAGTTTATTAGAAATAGTGATCACCGGCACTTAACTGCAGCAGGCCATTGCCTGAGAGTTACAGACTGTCAATGCCTTGTAGGAGCTTGTTGGTACTCTGTGTAATCAGTTGGACCTTCAGCACAGGATGGAGGTATCCAGCTTCCATGACTTCCATGCAGTTTTTACCACTCCAAAAAGCCCACTGTAGTTTATTTGCTTTCCCAAGTAATTAAAGATGAATTTTGGATTTTATGGGTTTTAGTAGAATGAGTTTCATTGGAACACTAAATCAAATTGAAAAAGTATGCATTTGCTTTTCCTCCTTCTCTCATGGTCAGCTACTTCAGGTACAACGTCAAGTTTTGTCTTATTCTAGATATGTTGAAGTGTTACCTGTGGTGTGTATGAACTACAGATGTATGGTTTCTTTTCTGTATTAAAGTATAAATTATATGTGGCTTGGTTGGCTCTTTTATAAATTGTTTTAAATGTGGAGTAGAAGAATGGGCAGAGGACAGATTGCTAGAAGGTTTTGTTTCCTTGCTTCATGAAGTAAGCGTGGCTTGTGACCCCAAAGTCTTAGAAGTAGTTTTGCATCAGACAGAACCTAGTTGATTTGGCAGGGACCTTGTGCAGCAGCTGCCCAGAAGTGTTACTACCATTTGTGCGAGAGGACCTCAGAGTTGTGCTCAACTGCGGTGATGTTCTAAAAGCAGCACATGGCACAGGTATGAGACAACACGACTTAACCCACAAACTATGCAGCATCTGTAACAGGCCCTAGTGCTATTTTTGGTTAGTATGCTGTGAAAGATGCTCACCACTTCTACCTACTTCTGTCTTTCGAAGAAAACAGCTTTGGAGCAGGTCTGGCTTTTATTTCCATCTTCAGTGTTGGATGTATTATAAGGGTTTTCTTGATGAAGCTTGAGAAGAGCATTAGAGTTTGAACAAGGTGGAATTTAGTAGAATTACTGAAGTGCTAACAGGAACTTGCACTTACAAGTGGAGCTGTTGCTAAGGTGAAGCAATTAAATGAGAACTGCAAGTTGATTTTGGCATGTTACAGACCAGTAGAAAAAAAAGGGTCATAGCTTTGCTTCCAATGCCACTTGCTCACTGCTTATTATCCCTTTTAAAAATAGAAAGAGTTAAAAATTAAAAACAGCTTGCCCTGAAGTTAGTAAACTTAAGTGACATTTACACAATGCAGACACCTAGGCATGAGTAAGGCCACGGTTGTCCACCCTTGCCAGGAGGCCAGATGCAGTCTGCCAGAAAGGTTTAATTCTTCTGAAGATCAGCACTGTCTTTCACCTTTAACAAGGTGCTCATTTCTTCATGTCTGCTGTGCATCTTTTGGAAATGCAGTCTTCAGTCCATGAGTTACCATTGCATTCTCATACCCAAGCAGTTGATTCTGAAATCAGTTTCGAGTCTGAAAACAAACCAACCTGAGAGATTCCAGTTTGTAAAAACAAAACATGCTAGCAAAATTGTGTTTACTAAGAGGATTTTATTTACACAACACAATGCAAAGATCTTTCCATAAAAAGTTGGCTCCCCCAGCAACACACAATACACCTGCCAAATTTTACAGTGCAATTTAGTAACAGCTTTTAAATATTTACAGAACACTTTTTCAACTTACAGGTTAAGGCAGAGTCAGGGCACAGTGATAAGAAACACTTAGTGCAGTTTTGTGCTAGGCATGATACAGAGATGAACTGGCAGCATAACTTGTGTTCAGATCCATTGGAAATTCAGATTGGAATTACTCCTAGAAGTCCAGCAACTGTTCGCAGCTGAAAAAAAAAGAGCTAAAAGATACGTACAACCTCAATACACAAGCCAGCATGGGAGATGGAACAGGCATACAAAAATCTTAATCTGTTAGCAGTGAAGTACGGATCCTGGAAAGAAGACGCTGTACTTTTTTTCCTAGTGTTGGTGCACAGCTGTAATAGGAAGCAGGCTTACAATGCAACTGTGATACAAAACCCACTGCTGGAAAGGTGTGTCCAAGAGGACTATATTCAAAGACATCCAACTTCTACTGAAAGACAACAGGAGTGAGGTACCCAACTGCTCCTTGTGCCTTTGAAAAACTTCACCTTTAACTCAACAAGTGAAAAATCTGAGGTTTCAGAAGACTTTAAAACACACGCACTAAAAATGCAGAATACATATTACTATATAGGGGTTTTTTCACAGCAAGTTATCACAACTTAAAATTGTTTAGCTTCATCTTTGGTATTTATAAATAAAAATGCCAGTCCCTTTCAGTAAAGGGCTAATAACGCAGCTACTATCCCAAAATCATTTATTCCTAATCCACAGCAGCTTTAAAGGATTTTGATTTTTTTTTTTTTAAGGCAGTAACTAAGCTGTTAAGAATTTTTAAAAAAATGTTTTTATGTTAATACCTCTTAGCTTTCCAATGGTTTATAAGGCAACATTTTCAAATGGCTAGAAGAAACTGCAGGATAAGGAGATGGAGCAATTTGAGAAGTTGGTATCAGTCCTTCATAAAAAGTAAAAAGGGAGCAGGAGGTGATATTACTGACTAGTTGATAAAAAGCCTAATCCTATAAATCATTACTTCAGTTAGCCCTTATTCATCTGAGTAAGCCCTACTGACTACAGTGATCCTGGTAGTTCTAATTAAGGCTATTTTTGCATTTCAGCTTTGTAGGATCCAACTGGTATCTAAACTGCTCATGGCAAGTCATTAAACTCCTAGGACACATACAAAAAGCACAAGGGGCGGTTAGGGAGAGGACGCTAACGAGTTATCACCCAGTTTTAGCTATATACGGTACTTTCAATCCCCCAATCAGTCCTTCATGATGGCACTCGATTGAAAAGACATCTAGGTAAAAATTCCCTAAAAGCACCTATTAAAAAAAAAAAAAAAAGAAGTTTCACTACAAACCCATTTTCTTTCATTTCTTAATCTAGAAAGTTAGGACTAAATATAACTGAAAGCCTTCCTTTTACTTTGAAACACTGCTCTAGCTTTGTTTCTAAACAGCTTTTTTTTTTCATCCGTGCTATGTAGTTAGTGTTCAGCACCAATAAAAGTTTGCAAAAATCCAAGACAGTTCAAATTGATACATACTTTTAGAAACCTCATTAAATTTGTATTTTAAAAAAATCTAATTGCAAATTAAAGACTGGAACCAGGCAGGCCCAAAGGTTAATGCCACCTGCCCCTGGAAGTGCAGAGTTAACTACAAAACAGATGCAAAGTGGAGCTCACGATTATAAAAAGGAATTAACAAAAGCTCAACTGAGGCAGAATGCTTCTTCCCAAAATGCAGTCATGTTCTGAGAGATGCCTAGGCAAGGAAAGGCACTTTGGGGCTCTCCTGGAGAGCATCCTTGATGATAACTGAATGTACTTTTACAAATTACACTAGGCAATAATCAAAGAGTGGACATGGTGGGTTCCACTGCCCCAAAAGTGACCCCATGAGGCACTGTCTTTTTGGAAGACTACAGGGACAGATGGTTCAGCCATACCAGCAAGAGGAGCTCTGTAAGGCAAAGCCAGGGAGGCCTCCGTCATCAAGACTGAGAAGAATCTGATACTGTTCTGCTCAAAACCATGAGCAAAAAGGCCACAGAAGATGGGTTTCTTCTTTAAACCGATGAACATGCAGCAGATCTTAAAAGTGGCCAAAAGATGGCAGCAGCAGGACCGGGAAGCCTCGGGACTGACCCGACTGTACACAGGATGCCCACCAAGGATAAGGTTAAATGAATTTCCCTCCCTCTCTGCCCTAATTCCAGATCCACTTGTGTTACCAGCTATAGTTTTTATTATCTATCTGCATTGCTTATAGCTCCATCCTTTCATACAGTAACTGAAAACTGTTGGTGCTTGGTGGAGGAAGCGGCCCCGTTTCTGCTATCACTGTCTAGAAAAGAAAAAAAAAAGTGTTGCACAATTTTTTAATTTAGAAAAAATATTAAATGGCTTGAGGGTCACTGTCTTAGTACCAAAAGTAAAGTGCACCGCAACTGGAGGCCACTGCGACAGAGTTGAGAAATGCTATTAAAGAGGCTTCCAAGTAGCATTATAAAAAACAGCACTACAAACTAAAGTTAAGGCAATACAAGTTGTGTCCTTCTACTAGATAGTTTACTGGAGAGTTGTCTATCTCAAGCTTTAATTATTGCTTTGTTTCCTCTGTACTGAGGTTCTTAGCCACTGGGAAAACAGTGCTGGCAGAATTGGCAGATTGAGTTTGTCACTTAATGCAGGACTGGCAAAATAGTCCATATAAACATCACTTGCTTTGCAATGTCAAAGTGAAAGCTTGCTCTCATCTCCCGATGGACTGTACAATCTGGCAAAGAATTTAAAAAGAAAACAAACTCTTGCTCCTGAAGCAGCAAACCGTGCTTGCAGCAGAGATGATGCAAACATTTTGTTGAATTTTTCAATGGCGCAAAAAAATAAAATCCTTAGTAACAACCAGGGTGTGTAACAAAACAGGGTCCTGAAGTCTTCTCCGAGAGTTGATAGCCCTCAAGTTTTCTTTAAAAAAAAGTTCTTTTATGGGTATAAACCCAAAGTACAGGAACAGAATTCCTGTAGAATTCCGGCTCAGAAGTCGTCCCAGGTAAAGATTTATTACTTTCCTGCTTTCATATAGGATGGTATTGCTCCTCGGGCTGTCAGACCTTCAAAACGCTTGTAGGTGTAATTGATAAAAACCCAGTCTTTGTTCTTGTAGTCAGTCTCTGGATGGTTGCTTGTTGCCACTGATAAGACATAGAAAAAAATAAAGTTATCCTTTGAAGACTGCAAAGTTGATTTTCATACAAAAGACTGGATGTGGAGTAGGGGAGAAAGAATGCTTCTAAAGAAAGAAATATACACCTAGGCATTCAGTTTCATTCTTCAACCCCAGTCAAGAACTGCTGTAACATGTTTTTTAAACACATAGAGCAAATGTGTGACTATGCTTTGACACGTAAATACAAGGATCCTTTAGAGACTTACACCAAAACATACCGTCCCCTTCTGTCCCACCCTCCCCCTACTCCCTATACTAAGCGTTAAGACATGCTAGCAAGAATTAGCCAGTACCAAGGGGTACTCGCGGTGTTGGGCTCACGGGTCTCGCCAAGATCTGAACTTGCTGGGAGCTCTGCTGCCTCTTCAGAGATGCCCTTTCTCAGGCAGCTCCCGCATCATTCACAAGTCTGCATCCCATCTCCTGAAACCCCAAACTATAGCTTGCACACCCCTGCACCACAAGACTACCAGCTAACAATTTGATCATGATAAAAACACCCTAGCATCTAGTAAGATCCTTTCTCTGATTAACAGGAAAGTTACATTATTCTACTGGAGAAGAAGAAGGATTGTTTACATGCAGAATCAAAGCATTTACCTGTTGGTTTAAGGATATCAGATTCTGGAAATTCATCAAAGTTTGAGGTATCATCAATGCTTTTAATTTCTATTGAAATTGCAGCAGGTCTCTCTCTGCCAAGAAGAGCAGTTTCAGCATTAAGATATCAAAGGCAGAAGAAAGCAGGATTCAGCCACTTTCCATTTCTTAACAGAATCAAAGACTGAAGGTACCTAAACCTTAGCAAGCTTCAGATAAGGAACAAGATACTCTCACCCACCCCTAGATATAATAAATGCCAGTCAAGCTGCTCCCTTCTGTTGAACAGGACTAGCTTTAAACAGTCCACAGAGAAGAGCAGCTTGCTTTCCTGCAAAGCATCTTACCTGATATGCTCCCAATCAACCCCTTCAAAGAATGGGTTACTCTTTATTTCCTCCACGCCAGATGCACCAATCCTGTGCTCCCATTCACAGCAAAATCTGGGATGGAAGGAAGAATGAAAACGAAGGAAGAATGAAAACAAAAGCATTCCATCCAGAAATGGAACTGCTTTCTGAACTGATAGTACTACAGTTTCTTAACATACAAATGGAGAAGATTAAGAACTCCCACTGCAAAACCAACACACAAAGTTATGTTTAGGAAGGTCATGTCAAATGCTACAATTAAGATGTGGTATTCTTTCACAACAGGATAATGTGCGCTTTCTATTTCAGGACCAGTGTAGAGCAGGAAAACATATAAAGCCTAAAAAGCAAGACATTTATGTTTCTGTCCTGAGAATAGATAAGTGATTGAAAATATAAAAGAAAGAGCAAGAGTCAGCATGCACTGAGATACGTTTGTATGCTCCAGTACATACAATATCAAAACCACTGCTATTGTAAGAAGCTAGCTCTGGCAAAAAGATTAAGTTGCTTCCACAAGAAGCTCACTGACAAAATAAAGAGCAGAAACATTCGTATTTTGCCAGACTAGCAGCACTTACATGGGAGGTCCTTTTTAGCATAGTTTAGTCAGGGAACCACTAAATGACCTCTGAGAGACAAATGTATTTGACGAGGGAGTTCAGCATTTGATGCATGTGCATAACAGTACGTAGCATCAGGTTTTCTTCATGTGACGCAAGCCATGAAAGGCACATACTACAGTTTGCAAGACAAGAAAATTAGTACTATATTAACTGGCAAACCATATGGCTGGCACCTTAAAATAAGATCCTTTGCTTTATCAGATATTGGAACTTCTGGAGGAAATGTCAGAGTCTCTTTCCAATTCATTACTTTCTTATATGTTTCTTGAGGAGTCTCAGAACAGAATGGTGGATAACCTGAAAAGAAAGAAAAATACAATCTTGTATAAAGCAAAAATAGTTCCTGTAGTTACTGAAGTCTACAATGCACCAGAACAAACCTCACAAACCATGCAAGGAGTGGATGCTTTGAGAACCTGACCCCAAGCACATAAATACAGCTGACGTCCTACACCGCAATTCCTGCTTAAGACTTGTGCGCTGCCGGTTTCTTACCGATCAACATCTCGTACATGATGACCCCAAGTGACCACCAGTCACAAAGCTTGTTGTATCCCGTCTGCATGAAAACTTCAGGGGCAATGTAGTCCGGAGTACCCACAGTAGAAAAAGCCTGGAACAAATACCATCAGTGATGTAGCTTTAGAGAAAACTGCCTGATATGGAAGTGGGAACTTATGCAACAACGGTTATTTTGAGGAACACACCAGATTGTCTCCAAGATCCTTCAGCAAAGTTGTTTAAAGCCTTTATTTCAAGATATGTAGAGACAAAATCAACGTGTTCATGTGAAGGAGTCTTAAAATACCATCAGGGAAACGGGGGAAGGTACCACTGTCTATATACACCTTGGAATAGGTCATTAGCCCTTTGTTATATTGAAAGTGGCAAGAACTGTTAGTTTTAGCTGGGAGGCACCAGATATCAATGTAAATAATTATGGCAGTGCTACCTCAGGCACATATGTCACCAACTGTTCAGCAGATGGATGAAGGACAAACTAGAGTCATTCCTCTTTTTAAAAGAAAAAGCATGACTCTCTTTATTTTAGCATTGTTCAGAACTCCGAAATGGATTAATGCCTGTCATTTAAATATGTGTGCCATTTGAATGCAACAGCTCAGTGGAGAACATTTCCAAGCAGGTGAAATGTACTTACCAACTGCCGTCTATTTCTCTTCCAAGTCTCTGCTTTCCTTTTGGAATTCATGTTCTGGAAAGCTAAAGGAGATTGGAATATATGTGACTGAATCCTACTGGTCACCCAACATACCTTTTTACCCCCAAACAATTACACTAAAAATCTCCTTTACAACATCAAAAAAGGTAGCCAGGGCCTGGACAGACAGTCCATTTTGTATTCAGCTGTCCTGGTAAGAGGTTACAGTCCCCAGGCGCTCATCACTGGCCCCTACGGCCAAAGTTTACCACCACGGTGAAGCTGGTGCTGTTTGTGGAAGCACACCTTAATTCACCTCACTGAAGATAAGCCACATCAGCAGAGATGAACTCGTTAACCTGCCTCAGCCTTGCCTTCCTCAGCTTACCTGGCGCAATCTAAGGGGTGCCTGCAATGGCAGATGAGAGTGGTCAGCAGCCTCGAGCGGGCAGCCGCAGCTGACAGTTAAGAGCAAAGCAGGGGATGTAACCTCTTCCACCGGTACAGGTGGTTGCAAAGAGCACATCTGTCAATACCCTAAACCTATCAGCAACTTCCAAACCTATGTAATATTGATAAAATTTCATTAGCGATCCATGGGTTAACTCCATGATCAAAGTTATTCCCCTTGAGAAAATTACTGAATATTCAAAGAGACTGTGTGCTCACTTATTCATTTAGATAACACCTGAGATACAGCTAGCATCTACCAAGTCACACTGAGTTTTCATTCAAGGTTTATTACACACGTGAAGAAGGGCTACAGCAGAGTCTATTGCAAAGACAAACTTCTGGAAATGAAGATGGTTTTGTACATTAAAGTAACTGAAATTATTTTTATAAAGACGTTTTACAGAAAATCAAAATTACACCTCAAGATGCAATGTTGATTATTAGACCCCCCACTGTGGCCTTCTAGCCTCATATTGAAACGAGTTATGTCAGGCACCGAGAGCAAGTACGCAGATACCCTTCTGAAGCCAAATAACTTACTGAAGTCACTAGGAAGACTATGGTTCAAGTTTCTATAGAATTCTGTTCTGTGGGCTTTCTTTAGTCCAGTACATAGACCAAAATCTGAGAGTTTCACATGGCCCTAGAAACAAAAAGAAAACCCTAAATTACAAAAACAGTACGAGACATTATCATAGCAAATAAACTTTGCTACTTCTTCCCCTCCTTTTATTTTGTATAATAAAGAGATGCATTCTTTTTGCATTCCTTGTTTTAGCCTAAGAGTGGATTTGTACATAGGATCAAGCTATTAATGCTTTCATCACTACTACACAGAGAAAGCTCAGGAACTATTTACTTTCATCAGTACTACACAGAGAAGGCCCAGGATCTATTTACTTCAAGAAACCTCTGCTCCTGCAAGCTCCTGACCACTTCAGAGTGAAAGCAAACGTCTCCAGAGGGAGCTGTAGTCCCTGGATTGTGCGCTGACCTCAATAGATAAACACCTTAAATTCAGTGATTGGATCTGTCCTAGTGCATAACATGCGACCACACCAACTAGGTGCCATTTTTAGATGTATATCTAAAATATATATCCTTTTCAAAGTCCTGAATTTATCCACATCTAGATGTAGATATATTGAATTACATCAGTAATTCCAACAGTGCATTATTAGCTGGCTAGTGGTAAAGTACAATTATTTACTGTTGGCTAACTTTTTCCAAACAAGCTAAATTTTAAGCAAACTTGTAGTGAGCGATAGGAGGGTACTGAAACAATCAAGCTCTCTGCAAACTGCCTGCAATAACCACCTAGAAGCAAGCAGGTAGCCTGGCCAGCCTTCAGAAACACATCATGATTCTGAGGGAGATAATATCTCAGTTTTCAGTCTCGCTAATGGAACAGCTACATCCTTTGCATTTGATATGATCATCTACCCAATAGTTCGCAAGCGTGAGCGTAACAGATGCGAGACCAAAAGGAAACATCTTTGACTAAGAGGGGAGAACTGAAACTGTGTGTTTTAAATTGCAGCTGAAATAATAACCAGAAATAGCTTAACAACTGTCAGAAGAGAGCTCATAAGTGAGGTGTGAATACAGCTGGAGGTGGAGGAGAGGTCTTTCTTGGCTTGGTTTTTTTCCCCCCCAGCAGTATGGCAGATATGCCCTCAAAAGCTAGAAAGAACAGGGCTAAGAAAGAAGCACAATCTTCTTTCACAACTGTCAACACTAGTTCAGGTCAGCATTAAAAACTGCAAGACCTATTTACTACTACCCAGCCACTGGCCAGTAGTTAGTACATACCTTGCTATCCAGAAGAAGGTTGTCTGGTTTTATGTCCCGATGGATAAAACCCAGCTGATGAATAGAATCAATGGCTAGCACGGTCTCAGCTATATAGAACTGTGTCTCTTCTTCTGTTAGAGTGTCTTTTTTCATCAACAGTGTCATCATGTCACCTAGAAGCCCCCCCACAAATAGCAAAGGTGAATACAAGCGAACACACAAACTCCACTCTCGCTAATTTTGAAGATGTTTACAAAGAAAATAATGAAGCTATTTAAAACCTCAGGAAATCCGAATTGATTTCATATAAAGTAATACAGTTCCCCAGCACCTCTGTGACAAACTTTTGTCTTTTCCCTGGTATCACTGTATGTGGAAAGGCTTGTACTGTCATTGCATTAAACTTGCTGAGACAGCTGAATAGCATAAGGCTGAAATAGCAGTGTAGAAGCATCCCTTAAACAAGAGTCACCTATGGGCTGCCACTCTTGACTACACATCTGAATCACAGATTAAAATAGATACTTTCAGCTACAGAGCTGTTACAAAAACAGATTGTATTTGTGCAGTGTCATCTCAGAAGGCATTCTTGTGGTTTCATTAGTCACATATATTACAGGCTTTCAGTATAACTTTCTTAAGTGAATTACAGTAGCATCATCATTCAAGGACAAACATCATCATCCTCTGAAAAAAGGACCTTAAAAGTTACTCTTGCTGCAAGCCAGCTAAAAGCAAAAGGTTAGAAAATCAAAAGCTGGTTATGTTATGGTTCTACAGATAGCCAGTGCACAGTAAGGATAAGAACTAGCAGAACGTTAAGGCCCAGTTTCAAACATCTGCAGCTAGAAGACCCAAGCAGATGACCTCGAGCCTGACCGAAAGACCTCAGTACCCTAACTCCTAAAAGCAGAAAGCTTTACAATGACTTGTTTCCTCACAAAGTAATGTACAGTACAAAAAGCACTGTATAGTAACCACACACACTCTAGTCCCAGACTACATTTGTAATTAAGAAGTTAGAAATCCACAAACAAAAGGAAAGCAGCCTTTTGATTTCAGGTAGTTACCTCCAGGCAGGAACTCCATGATAAGGTAGAGGTTTAGCTTGTCCTGAAAACTATAGAACATCTTCACAACCCACAAACTGTCTGCCTCCACTAGAATGTCCCGCTCTGCACGAATATGGCCAACCTGGAGATACACATATGCATTTGATTAATTACAAGTCTATGCTTTATTAGATGCATTTATTTTGCAGACAATTCAAGTATTATATTGAAAAGCATCAAATATTGAAAAGACAGCAGTCAAACTTCTGCACAAGGGCAGAAACACTATCAAAACTTCAATAGTTACACCCCTCAATCAGGTAATAAAATAGCATAACACGTTCAGACACAAATCCAAAAGTCATGCTTCTGACAACAAAAAGGTGAGAAGCTTTCATTAAAGTGCTATATTTTTCCCAGAATGTTTCTTTTTTTTTTTTTTTCCCCTATCTGATAAATCCCATTGAACACCAACTCCATTTTACTCCTCAGCATGAAGATCTGAAAGACTCTTTTACATTTAAAAGTTTCCACTGGAAAGTTTATAGGGACTTTTGCCTTTGGACATTTACACTTGAGTAACGTTTATATTTACTGTGTGACTTTTGCTGCCGTAAATTGAGACATATGTAGGAGGGCAAGAGAGAACTAACCTCATTCTTTTAAGCAAAAACTCAAGCTAGAGAAATTTAAACCACCCTCCTGAACAAGGTTCCGTACAGAAAGATAACCCACATTTACATTTTTATTCTTTCCATTCTTATGGCATTTGGGTCCCCTTCAAATCAGAGCTGTACAAGTGATATGGAACACTATGAAAACGTTTATCTTTAAACCACTTAGATAACAGACCACTCCAAAACACAACTTATTACCATGGGAAGATTCAGGAAGGCAAACATATGGTTGATTATAAAAATAGGTTAATCCTATATACAAAAATATCTCAAATTTTTACAAAACTATCTAACAACTAGATCTCTAAAAACCCAGCTCTTCCCTAAACAGTTAGCACACCCTTCGATATGGCTTCAGCCTATTCCTACAGATTTCGACCAAAGCACTGATTTGGCAGTGCTGCATAAAGCCTGTGTGTGAACACACTGCTGTTTGTTTTCTAACCAAGTACTTTCAGAAATGGCAACCAGTTCCTGATGTTATGAACACACACACACAGTGCCTCCTAGATTCATCCCAGTGCTGAACAAGAAATGACTGTCTCAGACCATTATATTCCCAGAAGTACTAGCAGAGGAAAGCCTTAAAAGTGTTAAATGCCGCTACTTCATGTCTCTCCGAGTCAGAATTCCAACACTCGTATCACTTTGATATTTATATCTGATTCCACAAATCAGAAATGCAGTAAGACACCGATCTTGACATCTATACTGAATCATTTGCACACGTGTAACATACATCATCATAAAATGAGGAGGAACATAAATCAGATACGTAGAACCGTCCTCCTCTTTCACTGGAGAAAGACAAACCGAGTCCTTAGAAAAATGCTCTGCTTCCCATGTTTTCAAGCAGAAAGTGAGTTCAGTTCTACCTTGCTTCAGATTGAAGAGCCTCTTAGAAAAGGTGTTAGAATTGCAGTTTCCATTAAGACTAAGCAAGGCATTAGAGGCCGTCTGAAACACTGTTCTGCGCATTCAGTTACATACAATAGCTTGTAACTACTACTGTAACCCTATTTAGATGAAAACTATATATTCCTCAAACTTTTGCATTGTTACAAGGAATGTTTTAATTTAAAAAAAAAAAAAAAAAAGACTTGAAAGAGCCCACTAGAAGACAGGTCCTTATGAATTCATATGAGATTTTTCTGACCTATTTCCTCCATAAAAAATGGGGGGGAAAAAACCCACAATTTTTTAGCTAGTAAACCTAGTCCACAGATGCCTATTACTCTCTACACATCACAGTTAGCTCCCAAAGTCATCTAAAACATGGATGGTAGCATTGCTGCTCAAGGTGGCTATTCACCTGCTCTTTTTCAAGCATATCAGCTTTACGTAGTATTTTCATTGCATAAACATGCCCCGTATCTTTCTTCTGGACAAGTCGCACCTAGGAAGTATGCAAAAATTTGAGTCAAATACAGCATTAGCACCACAACTCTTGACAAATTTGGGTATCAAGCCCTTGGCTTCCATTTAATGAAATCATATCAGATTATAAAAACAAAAAGCATTACATAGTGCACAGTAATGGTACACAAGTTCTGCTCATTCTAAGAGATGAAATAATTTTAACAGAGTTGACACATTGAGCAATCCTACACCTAAAGCAGATGGTCCAAAGCCGCTTTCTCTGAAGGCAGCTACCAGAAGAGACTACTGCGAGTAGCCCTCCAGCTCCCCTGTCTGTTAGGCCAGCCCCGGGACGTCAGAACTAAAGTACACTGCCAAACTTGTATTTAGCTTGCCCATCAAGTCTTTTTCAACAGCATTCATATTCCTTTAAAGCACATAATGTTTTTAAACCAGCATTTATTAGGCATAAAGACAGTTGCACGTGAGTGTTAAGCTAAAAATCAATCTGCGGTTGTTACAACATTTATCCTTCCCTTGTGTAAACTATGCAAATCTTTAGCAAATATCGGTGCCATTTTAAAATACTTCTAGTCATCTTTTCTGGACCTACCTCTCCAAATGCTCCTCTGCCTATTACTTTCAAAGACTCAAAGTCTTCCAGACCAAGCCTTGTTCTCTTTAGGCGAAGAAACTCCGTTTCCTTTTGTGCATGTGCTGACCTCCTGATTCTTTTCTAGAGTTTAGGAAAAAAACAAACCACAGTGAGAATTCTGCAGGTGGGCTCCAGAGATCCCAGCAATTCCAAGTAAAGATGCTAGATCTCCATTTATGAAAGAAAATCACTTGTATTACTTTAACCATTAAGGTAATTTTCCCATATTCATTACCTCTTCATCTTTTAAGCCTTCTTCTTCCATCATTTGTTCTAGCTTCTTTTGTCTATAGCAGAGACAAATTAGAAGATTAAAGGTTGAATCATTAACATTGTTTCTTAATCACATGCACATATCCAACACCTCTGCTCTGTGCTTGCTGCGAAAGGAGGATGTAATGCCAGCAAGTAACAAGTGTAAATGATATATAAGGGAGACTCAGACATGAGATTAATTTTCAAGAATCTAATATTACAGCTTTACCATTCTAGCCTTGTCCTCTCTAGTTTTGACAATCTAAACCTGCCTCGAGTTTCACATCTTATTCAAGTGTATGTTTTCGTTGTATACGAATGTAGATTGAGGAGATCTGGGTTCAATTCTTGTCTCTCTCTTTGACAGCTGGGCAAGTCACTTAAGGCCAGAGCCATAATAAATATTTAAACACCAGTGTCTCACTTATTCCAGGGAGAAGTGGCTATTTAAACACATCTGTGGATCTGCACTGTAATTTCTCTGCATCTCAAACTCACCATATGCAAAATGAGAAAAGTTACTTTATATTTCCTAATACCTGAGATACTCAAAATATCTGGGAAAAGGAAACATGTCTGTACACATTCTCCCCCTTAAAGAATCAGAAATATTTACAGCCTTAGTACAAAATGATTATTTGGGAGAAAAGAAAAAAAGGAAGCAAGACTTCAGAGGGGGGAATGGCTTCAGGGGGCATTTGTAATGATTACCCTCTGGGAACTTTTTCCCAACACCGATTGTATTAATAGCTGGCTGAACTGGGATCGGTGGTTTTGTTTTTTTTTTCCTCTCCATGTGTGTTTTTATTGGTATAACATTACAAATGTACCTAAAAATTCCTTCTCTTTATGCAAGTCATTCTTCACAAGATCCTGTTCCGGTCTCCTGTGCCACTATGCAGCTGCTGCGACGTGATAATATTTTGGGTTATTGCTTCCACAATCAGGCACATTTAAATCGCTTTGCCCTTATTTAAGTACCCAGTGAGCCCTGTCCGGTCATCTCATTTCATACTCAAAGCAGTGACTCCAGTAGCAAAAGACGACTGCTGCAATACACAGAATTAAATAGCTCAGCATGACCGAGTGATGCTGCAATTCCCCCAAATATCCTTAATAGGTCCTATCTGCACTTCAGCATACATTTTGTCAACACCATTTAAACTCCAAATTGCATATCCACAGACACATCTGTTGTTAAAAAAAAACATGTAACTTGTAAAGTCCAGTATGTTTGTTCAGACAAAGTCTTGATCCTAAACAGAAAAAACCCTGTCATTGAGGTTTTGGGAGTAGACAATAGCGCTCATAATAAAAACCAAGAGCTATGCAAAGAGAAAGAAAGGAATTAAATCAGTGATATTTTCTGTTTGGATTAGATCTCAATCTCTCCTTACTAACTTGAAGCTTTGAAGAAAATATGTATGCAAGTTAGTATTTATTTCTAAATTGCTTCCTCATTTCTGCAGTTTCTGTAGTTAGCAGGCATTCCTCTTGGATCTAGTTAGGTTTTTGGCAGCAAGTCTGCAGGCAAACGAACACTGAACCTTTTTGAAAATTCCGATTATAGACTACATGGCAAGTTGGGAGAACATCAGAAGTCCCAGTGCTACAACTTGAGGGTATTCAGCAAATTAGAGGGTTCCAGCCAAAGGAAAGTAAAAGTAATACTTCTCAGTTAAATCGCTTGTTATATTTTGACCAATATATTTAAAGAGATGCCATAGGTTCAGCTAACTCACAGACAAGAAGTTAGCATTAAGTGACAGTCCTTACAGCAATCCCTCATTGTCTTTGAAAAATATTATCTTCCTTTATCAGCTGACTCGATCACACATTATAATCCAAACTGAAACTGATGCTCTGGAATGAGTTTTAAATATTACAACCAGGGACATAAATGGGAAGAGGCAACAGAACATAGGCAAGATAAACATTTGTAAACGTTGGCTTTCTACTTCAGAATTGTACTTGAATGATCCCAAGCACATCCCAAAGTTAGTTTCTACTTAGTCGCATAATCAAATATATGGTTTTTTTAAAACTTGGTAACAGTCATCTCACTTTTGCATTTGCAAGCACATTTCAATTCGTTTCAGAAGAAACTCAAAAAGCTCCAGCCTAAACTACCGCGGGATTCAGAAACCCAGCAGCTGCCTCCGGATGCTCGTGCCAAGCCCCATCCAGGTGCCCATCTCGGGAGCTGAGGTACACGCTCAGCAAAAATGTTCTATTTTTGCTTTGGCTCCAGAAAACTAAATGCAGTTAATATATATTTTTGGCTCTTACCCAGTTTGGAAAGGAACCAAGGAAGATTTTTACCTCATCTCTCGCTCTTCATGCTGTGCGATGAGATTGCTGTAGAAGTTTTCTAATGTCACCTTTGTCATCGTCACTCGCTCCTTGGTGTGATTACTCATGGACGAGCATGGTGTTGGGCCTGTCATTGCCATGGCTATTAGGAAAGAAAAAGGGACAAAACTTTTAACATTATAAATGACAAATAACCTTCAAACAAGAGCTGCAATCAATTAAGCGATGCTGAGTCACAGAGTTAAGGTTTTAACAACAAATGCTAATAGCCCAGTTGTCTAAACTAAGACTAAGTAGGGAAAAGTCTTACAAAATAAAAGGTGCAAGTCAAACTTCCTGTTTTGAACATTTTTGATCTGAAAATAAGAGGGAAGGAAACTTAAGAAACATGATGCCTCAAAAACCACAATTTCAGGCAGTACTGCAAGTGTTTATTTCTCCCAATATATATTCTATCTTTAATAAACGTTAAAAATTCAGAAACATGACACTGAAACGTCTAATCCAGAAGTTCCTCTTCCTTTGACCCTTGCAGAAATAACTCCAGCAGTTGCCTGCTGTCTCTTCTGCTGTGAAATTTATCAAAATCCTGAAAGCCATCCCAATAACGGAGCAACTGAGGAAGGAGAAAAAAAGGCATTTAGTTGCTTTTAAGCACTCTCGCTTTTACTAGATGCTTTCACACAGAAATCTGGCAAAATCCAGAGGACCACTGCCTTTAAACAAGTTGTAGTTTAAAACAAACAAACAAACCCTAGTGTAAGTATCCTACATTTACATACTGGATTCTCTTAAGAAATAAATATATCAGAGTATGCCACTTCCAACCGGGAGCACAGTTTCTGGGCATGTTTGACAACAAAGCTCTACTTTCTAAAATGCATTAAAATGCAAAGATTTCAAGTGTAAAACTACTTCTTAGTCTAGTTCTCCTGGTCACAACGTAACTCGCAGTAAGGTAACCCAGTTTTGCAACTATTACTAGAAATTGCAGACAAATATAGGTTAGACACACACTTCCCGTTTTTACAATGCCCGGGCGCTGGCAACATTTTATGAGTTATTCTTTTCTGTTTACTTTCTGCGGATCTTTACAAGGCATCATTACTGTGCCTTTGCAAATCGCCTCCTTTACAGACGCCAGCTATTTTGTTTGCTGCATTTACAGGTTCGTTCACAGAAAAGGTAACAACATGGGAGCCGGAACCTCCAGCTATATGTTTTTTGAGACAGAACTATGTCTTTACGGAGGAGCAGCTCTGAGTGACACCACGCGAGTGGCAGGTCACGTTCTCCGCGCACCCCCGAAGAGATGGCGCGTTACATCCCTGCGCGCTGTGAGCAGGTAGGTGTTAAAGCCCTGCCTCTGGTTTTCACTTCCTAGAGAACAGAACACAAAAATTATCTGACAGAGGCAGGTTACAAGGGGGTGCGGGGAAAAAAAAAAAAAAAGGGAAGAGAAAAGAAAGCAACCGGCTGGAAGGCAGCGGTGCCAAACCACCTGTTGGTGCTCCGGTGCCCTTTCTACGGGGACCGGCACCCAGAGCCAACCGACACCCACCACGGCGATCGGATGGTGACGGGGCAGGATGCTCCCGGCACCGGGGCTCGACCGGAGCCGGTCGGAGGCGAGGCAGCCCCCGGGGACGGCAGCTCCACAGCCCTTCGTACGGCCCGACCCGCCGCGCTGGCGGAGGGGCCCGGCAGCATCACCGGGAGCGGATAAAAGGGGCCTAAGTCCCCCCCAACCGAGCGGGAGGAGGGTGCCTCCGCCGCCCCTGGGCCCGCACCGTGGCCAGCCCCGGGGAGGGGGGACCTCGCCGCTGGAGGGACCCCGGCCCGCAGCGCCCCCGCTCCCATCCCCACCGGACCCGGGGGCTTCGAGGGGTCCGCCCCCTGCTCCCCCCTCGCCCCGGGAGCGGCAAAAGGCCCTGGGGAGAGGGAGGAGAGCGGGGAGAGGATGCGGAGCACCGGGAGGGGGGGGACACGGGGGTCGCCATGGCAACGAGGCGGGAGCGGCTTACCGGAGCCCCCCGGGAGGGGGGCGGCGAGGAGCTGAAGGCGGCGACGGCGGGGTCCTGGCGCCGCCAAGCCAGGCGAAGCGGCTGCGGAGAGGCGGAGCGGAGCTGGCGGGTGGGGGGACGGGACCGGGGCCCCCGCGCCGCTACCGCCGCCCCCCGCACCGACGGCGACCCGGACGGGACAAGCACCCCAGGGACCGCTACGGCAGCGCGCATGCGCCACCATCCTCCCGGCCCCGCCCTCTGCCTGCGGGCGGGGCTGCCGCGCTCCGCCCTCTCCCGCCAGCGGCGCATGCGCGTGGAGGCTTCACGCCAGCCCGAGGGGCCCGGGGGAGGCGGCGTGCGCCGTGGCGCATGCGCAGTGTGCTTCGGAGTCAGGGAGGCGGGGGCGCACCTGAGGGGTGCTGGTGCAGGCCAAGGTATGGCGGGCGGTGGTAAAGTCCACGCACTTTATTTGAAATCAGCCTTTTTCTCCATTGGGCCCAGCCAGAGGTACCAGCGCTTCAAGCCATAGGGTGCCAGCCTGCCTGCAGTGCTCCCGCAGGTGTGGGGAGCCCTGTCCTGCTTCCTTCCCTCCTCCCCACAATGGCGCTGTGGCCTGCGGCTTCACAGCGCACAGCCTTGCCTCACCATCCAGCCCGCGGTGGAGGGGAGCTTGGTTTTTCCCGATCCCCACGGGGTGACACGCATTGGGTCACCGCGTGGTGACCACAGGAGTGAGGCGTACCCAGGGACAGGTGCCACCAAGACACCAACGGTCCCCTCAGCCTCCCAGTGCTCAGGAAACGGTCCCTCAGTCCAAGAAACAACATCTCTATGGATCAACAAGATCCACAGGGCGTGCTGAGCAGGACACAGCGATTTCCAAGAGGTTTGAGCTTTTCACAGTCGGGTCGCCTGGGTTTCATCCCTCGGCTCTGAAGTCTGGCACAGCCTGGAGATAGGTTCAGGGGAGGAAGGGCTCCCAACGTCCCAGCTCAGCAAACTCATTGCTTGGGCAGTATAACCTGTTTGCATCTCGGCCCTCTTCTGCTCTTCAGGAACATCTGAAACCATCTGTTTCTGTAATGGTTTGATTGGCCTTGGGGATCTAATGGGGAGCTCTGAGGAATGGCATGACAAAAGAAATGTGATTCCATACTCATCCCAAATGTGTGGAGATATTAGCAAAAGAGGATTTTGCTTCATTTTATTTACATTTCTACAAAAAAGCAAGGGAATTTCAGAGGGTGAAAAGGTTTTTATTATTAACAACATCAAGGAGTTCTTGGGGTTTAGTCTATCACTGAGAAATACCTTCTGCACATGCAGTTGAAGTCTATCAGCAACAGAGGAGTTTCAGGATTTAAAACAACACGTATAGTCCCTACATAATGGAAATGCTGATATATTTGTTACACACATGACAGAGATTTCATTTCTGAAAGACTGATTTTGCAATTAAACTGAACCTTGTTTTGCTTAGACAGAGCCGGTCACTGTGATATTAAAGGTGAATAGCAAAATCATGTGCTACCTCTTTCAGGAAACACAGATGGCCTCATGAAGCTGGTTTTCTGCCGAGAAAACTTTATGCACTGTGAGAGCTCTTGGAAAGGATTTCACATGAACAAAGAAAAGGTAGGAAGTCTTGAAACAAAAGGCTCAAATAGGGACCCTGGAAGCTGATTCTCATCTCTTCCACCAGCAGAGCAAGGTGAATGTCTAAGGCTTTGGCTGGGAGGGGTGGGGATCACTGCCAACTTCTACCTCTGTGCCCTGGCAAAAGTTTGCCACCCTGAAGGAAGACCTGAGAGATGAGAGGCTTAAAACATTCTATGTGCTGGAGAAGCAGGAAAAAAACCCCTTTGGACCTGAAGTATGAGAAAAGTTATTACTACTGCAGAGCAGGGCAGAACTGCAGGCAGGTGTGAAACAGAAGAGAATCTGTATTAGGAGATAACAGCTTCTTCAGGAATCAAAACATTAGACTACAAGTGAGCCTGTGAAAATGCAGATGAATGAACCAAACTTCCTGCTACGTGTGGGCTACAAGAGCTACAAAGAGCTGCCACAGCCCTAAGATACCAGTAACAGACAGGGAGGGCCCTGCCATGGAAAGAGAGATTTCTGGCCTGTGATAAATGACCCCATCTCACAATCACAGTACTCAGACTGCCTGCTTGGGGGAGAACCTGGGTCCTTGCAAGGGTTTCTATTCAACATCTAGGAGTAGTTAATGGAACAAATGGACATTATTTTTCTTTTGCAGTTCACCTTTGCGCTAGAGCTTTTCCTTACAACATCACGTGTCTAAAGCAATGGACGGACTGAGCTGGATTGAGGCTAGTGGGAGAAGTTCTGTGGCTGGATGCTAGGGTTTCTCTTGTTGCCCAGCTCTTTGATTTGAAGGTCAAAAAGGTCTTGTGGGTTCCGGTTACCCTTTGGGGTCTTCACATACTGCAGCAAATCCAGCTGCTTTAACGGGGGGAAGTCCTTCTCTTTTTCCGTCATTTCCAGCAGCTGCTTCATCAGGCTTGAAGTCTCGTCTCTGTTGAGGCTGTTGTAGAGATCTGAGGGATCTTGGCTCTTCTGTGAATCCCACATGGCATTTGAAAGGGAAATATCCCTGCTGCTGGCTGTGTGCACGCTACCTAGGGCATTGTGGAGCCACATCAGGCGCTTCAGCCCTTGAAATGCCCTCCCTTTGTCATGCATGAGCTGATGCTCCGTCACTGCTCTTCTACTGCAAGGGGAAGAAAGAGTTAGTTAGGAACCAAGTACAGCCTAAGCTCCTATTTCAAATGTGGCTGATTTGCATCCATCAATCTTGGATGCTTCTCTAAGCTGGGAGAGGAGCATTGGTGGTGTCTACACATGATGTGGAGGACAGCCCTGAGGCGAGGCTAGTAGGTGCCCACAGCCAGCCTGACCCTTGCAAAGCCCGCAGCGTGAGCACTCCCACGCAGGCTAGCTCGGGCAGCCTGGGAGGCAGCCAGGCAGCCAGTTCCTGAAGATGGGAAGCTGAAACACTGTGCCATTCCCAACAGGTATACCTTGAATCTCTTCTTTTTTTTTTTTAAAAAAAAAGGCAAACTGGGGAGACAGTGACAAAATGACCTTAGCAGGCTTAAAGAGCTCTTACAGAGATTTGGTCTTTCCCAAATTTGGATTCTTGTCAGAGGTTTAAATACCAGAAGTTCCCTTTTCCTGACCTTAGTGTTCTAGGATTGTTGGATTTGTTTCTTTCCTTCCAGAGCTGTAAGTCAGGAGTAATTTAACACCACACTAAGTGGTGTCCATGAAATGAAAACAAATCCTTACTTTCTTCAAATGTATCAAAAATTTTGAGCCAAATATTGACTGAGGAGGGCAGGCTAATTCTGGGATGCAAATATTTCTGGATTTCAGGCTGTTTAGATAACATCTAACTGCAGCTATAGGCTCCCACTGCAGATTTGGATCTGAATGGGAACCTAAATATGGAACTTTAGTATGTGCCATTTCCATGGCTTGCGTTGAACATCCTTACATGGTTTGCTACACTGTGTTTAAAAGCATCAACTGAAATGTGGTATATGTTACGCATCTAAAAATGCAATTGGTCTAATTTATACTGCATAGAGGGCGATGTAAAATGTTGCTGTATCAAATGTATAGAATTTTCCTTCCACCATGCCCTGGAGTAAATGACAGCAGTGGAGAATACAGCCCGTTAAATCAAAGGCAAGCAGTCTTCTAATGATATTAAGTAAAAGGATGATATTGCTTACTTTTCAGTGACTTGACATGTTGCAAAACAGGCAAAAAAAAGAATTGCCAAAAATGTAACCATCTGCAGAGATCTCTGGGGCAGGAACATTTTCTCTCTTCTTTAAATCTGCTCCACGGGACAAGAAGCTGACGGTATGATCAAAAATCTTTTTTTCTCTGTTCTTTCTTTCACCTGACAAAATGAATTTCAGCCTTTAAGCACTGGTAAAAGCGGAGCATTGTACTATAGTACATCATCCCAGGACCTCCCAGAACATCAGACGTGTGGATTTGTAACATATACCAGTAAAAGATGAATAGATTCCGTAGTATATTTTTACATTTCCTTGCTAAGAGTCCTAAATCTCCTTTTCCACTATTGCCTCTCAATATACTACTTCCCACTCCTGTGCATTTAGAACTGGCAAGAGACCTTCCTGATAAAAACTTAGCAGAAATTTAACAAAAAGATCAGGATTGCTGCCTAAGAAATCTGTCACAAAACTCCAAAAAGAGTTTAAGACTGGACCATGCAGATCAAGTTAAAAGGTGTACACAGCCCTGGGATTTGGTCTTTTAATAATATCACCTTTTCCACGAGCAATACAAGTGCTGACATCCAAATCTGCCACTGCAAGAGGATGATATTAGACTGATACTGGATTTCTTTTCTGTAAAGAAGTGGATTTCTGGCTTAGGGAAGTGACAACTAGAAAAGGTAATTGCGCAATGATTATTTTCATCTAAGTTATAACTGCATTCAGTTATGTATCTGCTCCTGGTGTTGGTACGCCTCTATCTACCCATCCTTTCAACCCCACCGCTCCTTTATTGCCAGGTCTGTCACTAAAATGTATACATTTTTTACACTAATGACTGTACCCTGCTTTTAGGATTGGCTCCAGCCTGTCCCTTTAGTTATTTACTAGCAAATCCTGTATTAATTGTTACGTCAAAACCTCAATGGACAACAAAACAAAAGTTGCAGCATTTAAACTTATGTAAGAATAGTAAAGATATTTTCCATGTAATGAGGCCTCTAATTTTTTGAAGAAATACTTCTTTTTGTGCAGAAGCAGTTTGGGTTAATAAAAAACTCAGCATCTCCTCAAATGACTTTTCTTTATACTAACTTGAATATTGAGTTGTCAATGACTGGATAGAAAGGCAAATTATACATTTGGTTGTAAAAATTAAGCTTGTTCTTAGTAAGTCTACACCACTAATTTGTGAGTAATTTCCTTGGACAATATGTTCAAATTAAACTAGACATGAAATAACGAATGGGTGTTAGTTCTGATTAAAAAAATATCTGTATTAAATACAGATATATACACATAAATATACATATAAATGTGTGTATATTTACATGCTGTATGATATTTTAGGTTATGCTAATGTAGAACTCCTGCTCATACATAATAGATAAGCTATACTTTCCTACTGTGATCAACAGTAAACTATGTATTAATTAAAAAGCATCTTCCACTTACAAAAGTAACATTATCCACTTACTGATGATCTTGTAGAGATCACGGTGAAGTTTGGATCTGCACAGATGTGTCTCCTTGCCCGTCTTGTAATGACGTTCCAGTTGCAATGACAAGAAGTGCCTTTCACCTTCTTTTATACCAACCCAGAAACCACAGAAACAATAGAAATGATCTCTACAGCACTTTGTGACTAAGACCTTTCCTCTCGTGTCAGTGAAATGAGACAGCTCCTTGTTGCCAGCGATAATAAATCTGGGATTCTAAAATGTTCTGTTCAGCTGTGACTAAGGAAAAGATCACAAGCTCGTGGACAGTTTCTTATAGCTTTGCTGTCTCTCCTGTTTTGTGAGAACTTTGTATTCTAACACAGCGTTCCTGTGCTGCAAGATGATGGAAAAGGGATATTCAAACCTGTTGTTCCAGGGTTGATCAGGAAAAATGTCTCTGGTATGCAAAAGAGATCTCCCTCCTTTACTGTCCTCATGGACTCACATATAGGACATTAAAGTTGCCTAGGAGGAATCTAAATCAACAATACTGATGAACTCTGTAATGCCAGTTATCAGACAAGCAGCAAAATGGGACAGTTATTCACAGAAAATCTAACTGAGGAGTTGGTAATTAAGATCCCACTGGATTTTAATGTTCAGTGCAAATTTCATTTAAATCCGTTGATTGTACAGTAAACATATTTGTTTTAAATCTTGGAAACTGGGGAGATACAGAGAAGACTTATCAACTGACTAAGCAATAAAAATGCAAGTAGTAGCTCAGGCAAAAAGCCAAATTCTGATATGCTTTGAAACTATACGAGTTGATGCCATGCGAGGTTTGATACTCACTTTATGATCTCTAACCAGGTAATTTCAGTAGCGTTTGGATACGCAGGATGGGCTGGACCATTAGGCTGAAACACTAGTCTACTTAGGAGGACCAGTTCCTATTTCTCAAAATGAAAGAAAGTGAATGTATTTGTCGTCTCTGAGGAAAAATTCCCTGAAAAGATTGACAAGATAATTTGCTTAGTGTTACCAGAAGCTACCGATTCCTTTCACATAGGCACAGCCATACGTTCCCGTTAAACCCAGTCTCAGGTGAATGGAAACACATTGTCCAAACGGAGACAGGCCCTATTAGCAGTGCTCGCACGACCTCATCTGTTCTTGCAGCTTCTATGGACATCAAATTGCTTTTTATTATATTCCTCATGACAGCTTATTTTGAGCCCCGCTATTTCAGAGCAATCAAATAAGTGTTCCTGATTTCATTACGTGAGTCCCAATTGTTAAGAAGAGTGTTGCTCATTAAAGAGAAGAAAGTGTATCACCAATTAAAGATGACATTTGTTAAATGTTGGTAAAACAGGGGCGTGCTTCGCATGTTAGTTTCCAGGGTTGCAGTTACGCTGCAGTTACACTGAATTATCTGCCTGTGAAACCAAGGTTTCTTAGTTACGTCTTCAAGGACTAATAAGCATTGGCCAAAGTCTTGTCCGAAACATCTGGTCTAATTCATCCTTGAACTTTTCGAGTCTCCATTATATAATGGGTTTTCGATTGAATGCAGTTACCGGCATCTCCTCTGGAAGAACTAATATCACATTAATCCGAGTGACTGCAGGCAGGCCAGAGACGCTGGCATGGGATCGGTAAATGGGCGCTTGAAGCATTCTGTAATGGCCAAACCGCCTTGCCATGGCTACGCTCTTCCACTGGATATTTCTTTCCACCCAAGGACTTAGAAAAGTCAAAATAACCCTGGACGTGACTTTGTAACATCTCCCTGAGAGGTGTATGCGAGGACAGACTGTGCTGAAGTTACGATATATCTTTGAGAAGCATCTGGTGCAAAGACTTACTGGCACTAGCAGCGCAGTCGGGAAGAGATGCTTGCAGGGAGTGATTTCCATGGTTTGCAATATTTCTAAAGGAAATACAAAATGTGTTGATTGCACAGCTTATACCACGGCCACACACATAGTAGTTAACATTTCTAACTACGATGGGAACATTACTAATTTCACAAGGAGAAACTGTACCAACAGGACTACCAGGTGATATTTTTAGCTGGTATAATCTCTGGAAGAGCCCTGAACAGTGTAAAGCAGACTAAGAGCCCATTTTTCCAGGGAAGTAACCAGCAAACCCAGCTGATTGGAGTTTGCTTGCCTGGGGGCCTCCCTCCAAGCACCCTTGGAGCCATCAAAGGTTTTAGCCTTGGTTTCAAAGCCTTCACTCCCACCCTCCGGCTTTTCCTGGTCTTAAGGCCTGACTTCGCATTAGAGGGTGCCTTTGCTGTTCAATCACCTTTTTCAGTGGGAGCGTTTGAGCGAGGAGGGCTGTGCAAATCACCGTTTCCCAGTGAGTGATTCTTTTGTTTTGCTTTCCAGTCCTCTCCCCAGGGAGCCAGGTGGGGGAGGAAGGGAATATGGCTTGCTGCAGAGCATGAAAGAAAAAGGAAAGAGAAAGCCTGGAGGCCCAGTTGAGGGGGAAGAAGGGATGGGGGGAGGGAACAGAAAGGAAAGCAAATGTGCAAATAGCCTCGTTAGGGCAAGGGAGATCCTCTTGCCTGGGATTTGAAAACGTAATTAAACAAAGACTGTACTGCATCAAAGGGATCCTCTATTTGTAGGGAGACGGACAGACAGATCTGATGATTTTTTTTCCACGTGCTGTTTGTTCTCTGTTATTCACTAGCAACAGGAGTGTGGGCTCCAGAAGGCTTCGTGCTTCTCTAATGTAAAAATCGACTTTGTTTTTTTGGATTGGTTTGTGTATTTTTTTCCCGTAACTGCTCTTAGCCTAACAGACTAAAATTCATATGAGCTGTTCAGTGCGGTGTGTGGAAAGAAAGACACCGCCCTGTTAAAAGGAAACTGTTTGACCACACTTGGATGGTAAATACAGTTCCCCTGAGCTGCTGGTGAAGCTGCTGCTAATGAATGGCTGCTCGCCCTTCCTGGCCTCCCTAATTGAGAGATCAGAGGAAATGACACCTCGCAGCAAACCCGGAGGCCACGAAGACTTTTGCACCGCTACAGCCACATCACTCGGCACTAGAGGGGCCATCACCAGCCCTCTGCCCCCCGGGAGGAAGGAGCCAGCAGCAGCATCACCTCGCTAACCATTTAAAGGAGATGAAATTCAGCTCCTTGAGAGAGCAGGCTCCAGGCTTGCCCTCGGTTTGGGTGCTTATAGCTCTTCTGTATCACCTTCTTATTGCTGGGGGGGACAGTCTTGTGCAACCTGGAGAGGCGTAAGTAATTGCATTTGTGGGAGGTAGGCTCCAGGGCCAGCATCTGGACTGCACGGGCAGTTCTAAATCCTGGCCCCTAGTCCGCTGTGAACTACATCATCCCAGAGAGAACTCCCATCTTCCAGGGGATTAAAATTGGAGTTGAACAGCAGTGAGTCAGGCTCACTGTTTTAATTTTCCATTTACTGATTTCAAGCCAGATTTATAGAAGTGCCTGAGACTCACAGCTCTATCTGAACACAGTAGCAAGGGTAAGTGTTTTGTCCTGCAAAACCTGCCCTGGAGCCAAGCCTGGGGTTGACTCTTTCTCTTTCCTTCCCAAAATAGTCTCCAGATGGACTATTTTCTGTGTGCAAAGCAAATTCAGGTGAAGCTGAGACAAAGCCTCTGGTCACTTCAGCTGCTTCTGTAACACCCACTGGGCTCTCTGAGCATATCCCTGGTTCGACAGGGTTGCAGTATGCCTGCAGAAGTCTGCTGAGAACCTCGAGTGAGCAAAACCAAAATAAAAGGAGGAGTTATCCCCCAGTGCCATGGGGCTTGCCTCCCCTGGAGAGGAGCTCCCTGGGATCTGCCCCTGCGAGAGGAGAATGCCGCCATCTGGTGCCCACACCTTGGTTTGGCCGGGCCGGGGGAGGAGGTGGGCAGGTAGGGGCTGACCCCGGCTGAGTGGAGGGCTGTGGCTCAGGGGCAGCCCTAAATCCTGCCTGAGAAGCAGGGGAGCCCTCAGGTTACCTGAGAATCAGCTATCTTGTCCCCAGACTAGAAGGCTTCATGCTAGAGGGGGTGTCCAGTCGCTAATGTCTGTAGGACCAAGAAGGTATTTCTTAAAGGACCAAAATTGGCCCAAGAGCTGGTCTGGATTTCTGATTTCATTATAGTGCCAGCAAATGGTGTAGTGGCCCTGAGGGAGAGCGGTGCGTCAGTCTGCCACCATGCAGAGGTCTTGGGGCTCCCAGCAGCAGGGTCTAGGGTTGTAATCAGCACCCAGCTCTTAGGTGTAAAAGATGCAGAAGGAGGTGGGACCCCAACAGTGGCAGAAGGCTCACACCTGGAAAGATGGGGATGAAGGTTGAGGAACTAAGAGTCTCCAAATGACGTGTCATTCAAATAAATGGACTTCTTGCTAACTAACCCGCAAGTGCTGAATCTTGGGGGCATGCTGTGCTTCTGCGCTGGATGCTGAGTGTGTCTTAGTTTAGGTCTGGGATGTATAAATTATAGTCTGCTGTTTCACTCTCCCTTTACTTGAGGTGTGAGGCACAGCTAAAAGCTTTCACAGTGTAAAAATTTATATATTTTAAAAGTGAGGGAATAAGGAACAGGGACTTGTACCCTGTAAACAGAAGAGCAGTCGTGGTGGTGGGAATAAGCTTACGCAAGCTGGTTGTAATATATCTGAAGATCAGGCAAGTGTAAGTCACTGTTTCTTTAGAAAATAGCCTTCATCAAGATTAGTCTATTGGCAGGATGTGAAAATGGATTGAATCCACAAGAACTTCACAAGCAGCTAGCTGAGGTATGACTGTGTGCAGTCAGCTTTCTGACTGAAGTAGAGGCCTGTCCCCTCAGACCAGTTCCTGTTGTGTTCCTTGTAATGACATTTCCTTGCAAAAGACCTTTCTGTAGAGAGAAGCATGCCAGTAAATAAGTATTTTTGTTAATGTTGCCTAGGTTCGCTTGAGGAGCAACTCTAAGAGATCCCATTGCTGATAGAAGTATTCTTCAGTAACTATTGTCTGTCTCCCGAAGTATCCCTTAAATTTGCCTCACATGGCTGAGCTTTCTTCCAAATCGTAATGGCTAGAATATGTTCATTTTCTTATGTGAGATTTAACTCTCAGAAACAATGATAGCAGCTTGAATATAACACTTCATGACAGTGTGGTCATGGATTCTGGTCCCATAGATAACTGTGCTCCACTGTAATTGTGCGGGCATTAGGTGCCTTTTCAGTCTAGCCCACCTGTTTAAAGTAGATCTGGTCTTGTTTGTAAGGTCAATGTACTCCTTCCTTTCGTGGAAGAGCCAATGAATGTAAAAGTTATGTACGTCTCATAAATACGGGACACGAATGGCATTTTCTTAGTGTGAAAGCAAGAGAGTTGCAATGCATCAGGATCTTTCAAACACTGTCTTATAAACTTGGAATAAGGAAGAAAGTAATGTAACAATGTAGCTTTCATATATGTGTATATGTACACATATAGTGCTGCTCAGAGCTGTTTCAGGGTATCATCTTTGGGAGGACAATCAAAATGCTGACTTTTGAATTACTGAAGTGCTGTGTGGCTGTGTTGGGGCGTCCTAAAACCGACTGTGGAAATAGGTTGGGTTTTTGGGTGAATACAGTTGCCTCTGTTCTGACCTCTGCCTTTTGTCACAGTTATGTGCCACGTTTAGTTTCTTTATAATGCCAAAAGCAAACTGAAATTGGATGACATGCTTTTTACAGTACGTGATATATAAAGCATGGTGATGGGCCTAAGCCCACATAAGAAGTGCCTTGAATAGAACAGGTAGTATGTCCTAGATGTGTGCTGAATGCCGTGTTTATTTTGCAGGAGGTGAACTTACTTCTGAATAAATCCTTTGTTGCCAAGTCTGTCATCTATAATTATTTTCATATGTCATGTGTAACTTTGATGAAGTTAAAACATCTTGTTAAGATTACAAGGTTGTCCGAGTTGCTCTAACTAATGTTTGGTGTGTTTTGGTTTCTTTTTTTTTTTTTATATAGTCATTATTGCAAAACTTAAATCATGTTTCAAATGTACATTATGTGATATGAGGCAGGGTCTAGTTAATGTTGCAAACGCCAATCGAGAAGGGAGACGAGCATGGGAAATCACCATCTCAAAGAAGTCAGAAGTGAAATGGCTGAACAGCCCCAAGTAAGCTTCAAATTATTTCCTTTGTTTGTGTTGCCTCAGGAAGTTAACCATCAGCTAATTTAGATTACAGTGCATTAGATTAATTAAAAGCAGGTAACTGTCAGATAACTGTACACATGATAAAGATACTTTAGAGCATCAGTTACCTCAAAATCCTTGTTTTTCTGTCCCTTGACCAATTTTGACCCTTGGGAGGATTTTACTGAGAAGAGGCTCTGAAAAATAATGAGGGATGCTGCAAAAGATTTTGGAAAATTCTGATTAATTATGCCAGCTGGTTGTCTTTAATTCCAGTAATTTTTTTTACATGCTGGTACAGTTCTAGTAGACTGAGGATGCCCCATCCTCTGCACAGTTCCTGCTTGGAAAACACAGTACATGTGCATTAATCTGTGCTGAAAATGCCTTATCACATATACTATTACTCAAAGTATTATGAATTATACTTGTGCCAGATAAATTTGTCTTCTCTGGCCCGAGTCAAAAACGTGAAGTCTGGATTAAACACAGCCTACAGATATGGCTGCGAAGTGACATTTTGGGAAGTTATTGCAGCAGCAGCCCTGGATGGGTTTCTCGTATTACCTGATCACCCCAAACAAGAGGTTTGTTGTCTGAGGCAACCCCTCTGGAGCAAGTTATTTTTTTAACTTTTGTTAAAACTCGTATATCCTAGCTAAATGAATGGGAGTTTAGTAAAGCACGTCAACACCACTGATTATGCCCTCTGTAACTAAAATTCCTCAGTTCAAATCCTCTCGTTTTCTGTTGAGTGCTGAAAAAAATCACTTCCCTCTTTTGTGCCTCAGCAGGCAGAAGCCCAAACAGAAAATTTACCAAAAACTGTGGGTCAACACCAGTTTGCGCAACACATTTATTTAAAGCCCCTGCCCACGGGGAGAAATGGCTATTAGTGAATCGAAGCTTTCATATATGTAAAACCCTAATGATGAGAGGATGATGCTTAAAAAACATGGCCCGAATGTATCCCACCGAGTCAGAGACGCACAACGAGAAAACAAAACCTTTTTACTTTTAGCCAGCAAAACAGCCCCCCTGGGTGCGTTGCAGTTTCCTGATTTCAGGGACCTGAAGTCTCCCTCGATAATCAGTTTCTAAAGCGAAATTTTGGGCGAGAGGAGGGGACGGTCTCGGCACCACCAGCCGCCTCAGGGCTCCCGCCCGCCGTTGTCGCTGAGCAGAAGCCCGCCCGCGCGCCCGGGGCCGCGCGGAGGCGGCGGGATGAGGCGAGCTGTCAATCAGCGGAACGGCGCCCTCTCATTTGCTGCTGCGTGGAGTCACGTGGGAGCGGACTCCCCGTATATAATGGCGGGCGGGGTAGGAGCCCGCCGCCATTTTGTCCAGTGAGGAAAAACGGAGCGGGAGTCTCGTTGAGGGTCGAGTCGGCTACGAATTTAGCGCGGGCTCCCTTCGCGCGCCCTCCCTCTTAGCATCGGTGAGGATCTTCACCTCGGAGGGCGGGGGGGAGGCGGCACCCGCGGTCTCGGTCCCCGGCAGGGCGGATGGAAGCGGCGGGCCCCGGTGGCGGCAAACAAAGAGCAGCCGCCATTTTGTAAAGCTGGGCCGCGGGCGGTGGCTGCCGCTGCGCTGAGGAAAGCCGGGCGGGGAGAAGGCGCGTAGGCCACGGATTGCCTGGAAGAGCCCGCTCGCCGCCTTTTCTCCGTGGCTAGTGAGGCGAGGTGCGGCTGGGCGGGAGGTGCCGTGGGGGTGGTGTGGCGCCTTTCCCACGCGCTCCGGGAGAGCGTTGGTTCCTCAGGCCGCGCACGCAGCGCTGAGGAGATGCGCTGGAGGGATTCCCCTAGCGCTCCCGGCGTGGCCTCTGCCGGAGATGGCGCTGCTTTTCCCCCCGGCATGTGCAGCTTTCCCCCGAATCCCGCTCCGAGAACAATGGAGCCCTTCTCCCGCGCAGCGCTCCCCCTGCAGGCCCGGCCCCCGCTCTAAGCCCGGGGCAGGGGAGAAGCATCCCGCTTCCAAGTTGGGGGCCTTAAAAGTAAACGAAATTCCCTGCAGTAGTGAATTTTAATCACGATTACAATATAGCAACTAGCTTTTCTGTTTGATTTTAAACACTCCCCCCCGCCCATTCCACACAGGTTAATGTTTTTATCATGTCGGGTCATATCACTGTTGAAGTTTCTGGGAAAAGCAACCAACAGAATTACTTCCCTTGTAAGTGAATAAACACTTGCTGGGTGTTAAATATACATGAGGGGTTTTTTTGTCCTAGCAATGCATCGTGACTCTTGTCCGCTGGACTGCAAGGTTTATGTGGGTAACCTTGGAAACAATGGCAACAAAACTGAATTAGAGCGAGCTTTCGGCTACTATGGACCACTGCGCAGTGTATGGGTGGCAAGAAATCCTCCTGGTTTTGCCTTTGTGGAATTTGAAGATCCACGAGATGCAGCTGATGCAGTAAGAGAACTAGATGGAAGGTAAAATGTGCTTCTTGCGTGTTTGGCTTGCCTGGTGAAAATAAGAGTGATTGTGGGTGGTGATACAGTTTAAATTGGGAAGCTTCAACTGGCAAAACCAAGGACTTGACACGTTTGTTATGCAATATTTATTTGTACGGTGATGTAAGGGTAGTCTTTCTTAATAGTGCAGGAATAGCATTGGGACAGTTAATTTTTACAATTTAGAGTTGGACTCCCAAGTTAGACATGACTTGGACCTCTTGGTGCGCATTAGTTAAATTCAGGATGGGGTTACTATAAAGAGACAAAACTGATCAGTGAGACTCTCCTTGGTTCCTTCTCTGCCCGCTTTAATAGCGTGGCAGGCTTTCGGAAGCGGTCAAACCTTTTGTCTGTCATGCTGGAGTCTACTTTTTTTAGACTCTGAATACCGTGTACTTTGACTAACGTGTATAGCCAGAATGTTTTTGCTCTTGTCTATTCCTCTTCCCCCTCTCGATTCTGTAGGTTTTCTTCTGCATGCAGACTTGTCCCTGGAAATGCTGACTGATGTCAATCTCTTTTCCCAGAACCCTCTGTGGGTGTCGTGTCAGAGTGGAGCTCTCCAATGGTGAGAAACGGAGTCGGAACCGTGGTCCACCTCCATCCTGGGGCAGGCGTCCTCGAGACGACTATCGCAGAAGAAGTCCTCCTCCTCGTCGCAGGTACCCTAGGTCAAAGTACACTCATAGAGCTGTTGGCACTGTTACCACTTAGCATCCTAGAAGCAGGCTTTTTAAAAGCATGTTGATGGATAACATTCATCTATCTGATCACAATTTGGAGATGGCAAATGCTAAAAAAAAAAAACAAAACCAAAACCCCACAAAATCGAGGTGAACTTAAGTTGTGTTGAATGTTGGCTTTTGTCCTTAGGTCACTGTGCAAGTTGGTAGTCAGCGCCCTCTATCCTGGACTTATCCTCATTCCTCCTAAAATCTGCTCATCTTCTAGTCACACTTTCCCTTTCTTCCCCATACTTCAACTTAGGCTGTTCCTTTCCTTTATTCCATAATGGCAAAACATGACATACAGCAGCTTAGCATTTCCATACAGATGTGTTTCTCCGCTTTGTTTGCACAATTTAAATACTTTCCAAGTAGGCAGCTGTTTAATAATAGATGAAGTAACAGTTGCTCTAAACATCTAGAATCTTTACACCGTAGTGTTAGTTTGGAATTAAAACGTCGTGTGACGATCCTGTCACTTGAGGTTTGCAAACCCAGCTCTAAAATATAGCAGGATTTTTGGTAACTGACACGTTCTTGGACCCAGACTAGCTTGTCTGGCGGTTTAAGTCTGCAACGTGGTTTTTGCAGGACTGAATTTACCTGTTGCAGGTGAGTGAAGTCCTCACGAGTCAGGGTTTCAAGCTTACCCTTTTGCTGTTGAAAAATAACACATTAGGAGTATTTGTTAGCTAATAGATGGTTGTACTGATGGCTTGTTTTTCATTTTTTTTATGCTTTTTGGTCCATCTATTAATAAAAATGAACCCGTTACAGAGTCACCATCATGTCTCTTCTCACCACCCTCTGAGTCTGCATTAGCCAGTCAACTAGCCCTTTCAGCGTCATGTGACCAGCGCGCCCCATTCAGCTTGGCTGGTGTCGTTTCACATGACCCAGGCATGGCCAGTCGTCAGGTTGCACCGCCCTTTGGTTCCCGAGCATGCTGTTTTCTCTCAGCCTTCTCTCCAACCTTAACCAAATCGGCAGCAGCCACCTCGACCGCCCACACATTCCCGGCCAATCAGCTCAGCTGTTTATTTACCAAATGTCTTCACAACAACTACAGCAGCAGCCTTCGGCTAACAAAAAAGCAGGAAAAATCCACAACACCCCCTTCGCCAACCAACTAAATACAACGCAACATCTGGCAAAACCTTTTCAGCAAATTCTTCTTGGCAGTCAGTCCGGCAGCCTCACCTCACCATTTCTAGCTTGTTGAAACCAAAAACTAGTAAGTTTTTCCTGCTTATACAGTTTACTGCTGGTTAAAATAAGGAGTAAGCGGCTTATAAGTAATTACTTTTCTCAATCAAAGGCTGGCTGTGCATAATTGAGTGGTAACGTACATATGTTGCTTGAGAAAACTTTTAAGGGTGATACGGAAGCTCTTACACTGTGAATAACGTAAAAACCAGTATATTTGCATGTGAGATGCCAAACTAAATTTTTAATAAAGCTCTAACAAACTTAGCTTTTCCTTGCCAGAAAAATCCTATCACCTTTAAATGGTTTTACTAACAGTTTTCAAAACTTAAAACAATTACTTTTTGGGATGAACTGGGCCGAGCTAAGGTTATTTTTTTTATTTTTTATTTTTTAAGAAAATAGTCTAAACACACTCTATGGCATTAAAAATGACAATCACAAATATGCAGTTCTAATGTAGCACTTAATGGCATTATCAATATTTACACTGAGCGCATTTTCACTTTTTTCCACTTGGTATCTCTTATGTCTTGTTATGGACCTTTTTGGCTTGCATGGGTTCCAAAACATTTGGTCTGTGCTATTTTTTTTGGAACCACTTGTGGGACTTTGGTGTGGTGTTCTGGGCAGTGTATTTAGTTGAAATGGAAAGTGTTGCATTGGACAACTCTGCTATGAAGCATTCTTAGTTAAAGTGAATTCGTGGTTGGAAACGTGCTGTTCACACTGAGCTTTGTTTTACTGCCTAATCTTTCCATGCCTTTTACTGGATGATGGATGCCAGTTATTCTTGGCACGTTCCCTGGGCCCAACAGTGAGTTTGACAAGTTGGGAAATGCCTCACCCCATTAATGCTAAAAGGATTGATAAAAAGCCTCACATTTCTTTTTCTGGTTCTAGATCACCACGAAGGAGAAGCTTTTCTCGTAGCCGCAGCAGGTATGCATCAGTTGATTACAGCATGGACCGTTTTGTCCAGGAGGTTTAGAAAGACGTGAACCAAAACAGCTTTAACATTGGGGCTGTATGCATTAATAGACTCCAGGGTTGTAATTCGGTAAAATGGAGAAATGGGTTTGCTTCTGTCATGTTGCTTGCCTGGAGTTAATATATTTACACGGCTATTTGAGATTCCAGGGTTATCAGTTGAAGGATATTAAGAAAGGAGGTAATTAGTTTTTCCTGTTCTGCAGCTGCCCAAGGTTCCTGCCAGTTTTTCACAAGGTTTCTGTGTTAATGTGCTACTCCTCCAGATACTGAGAGCCACAAGTACAGATGATAAGAAACGCAGTGAGCATGCTCTGCTGCTGCATACTGCAAAGTGTTAGGTGGTAATGACACAGCGGTGTAATGCAGTTTTGTGTTAGGATCTTTGAAGCTTCCGGAGGTCACAGGCGATTTTTACGTTCTTGTGACATAGGATGCTGCATTGCTGTAAGGGATGCATAAGTATATGTGGACACGCCGCGTTAGCTGAGGCACTGTCGCTTGCAGTCTGACTCTGAACGGATTGAAACTGCTGCAAAGGAATAGATGCCTGTTTACAACACTGTAAAGCCGTGTTGTGTGGCTCCAGCTGATTATTCTTACCTGAAGGAAAGGCTAATATCATAATCTTGAACAGGTTGCCCCTGGTTGAACAGTTAAAAACCGTAACTTCCTGAAGGGAAGCTCTTCAGATAGCCTTGTTAACCTACTTCAGCTTTGCTGTGGCTCTGTAATCATCTTGCATTGTAATCTTAACAGGTCCCTCTCCAGAGACAGAAGAAGAGAGAGATCACTCTCACGGGAGAGGAACCACAAGCCTTCTCGTTCCTTTTCCAGGTCTCGCAGGTAGGATGAGTCTTTTAGTGGCTATGCATTTTGAGTAAATCTGTAAAAATGATAGTTTCCATGTCTTGGTAATGCTGAAGAAGGTTGTGGTGGAGAATCATCTCTAGCGTCTTAGGAGGTTCTTTACCTTGGAGAATTAAATACCCAGTTTTATTAAATGAATAGTATTTTTTAAATGCTTAAATACCATCTACTGATTTGGGCTGGGGGGTTGAAAGCAAAATCTGCTGCTTTTGGCACCTGGATACTAACATGTCTTTTCTTCTTCAGTCGCTCCAGGTCAAACGAGAGGAAATAGGACTATGAGAAGGAGCTGTGTACAGGAAGTCATTAGATCTGAGGGCAGGAGGAGTATGTACAGAACATTGTTTTGTTTTGAAACTTCATAAAGCTTGGTGCATTTTTAAAATGTTTTAGCTGTCGAACTTGCTTTGTTCCTTGTATCTTGTAACAGGTGGCAAATGTAAAGATGTGAATCTGTATATGGTTCTGAGGAGATCATATGATTTGTAATATTAATCACTTTACAATGTACCATTATACATGATTTTTTGTTTGTGTTGAATGGTAAGCAGTTTGTCTTGCATAGATAGAAAAATGCTTCTGGTCCTGACACGCTGGGGTATGTTTTCCTGGGATTCAGCTTTTGGAAGGAGGCGTGCAATGAAGATGTGTTCATTGCAGAAGCGTGGCCATGAGCGGCGTTCGTCTGTGCAGAGCAAGACGTAGATGCTTCATAGTACAGTTCTTGGAAATAGTCAGGAACGTCGAGCCAGTGGCATGTGAAGGGAATGACTGAGCTGCAGTTTTATCCAGAGCTCTAGTTCTGACTTCCATTACCTGGAACTGAGCTACTTTATATTATGTGAAATATAAATTTTTAGCCATAGGGTCAGTTAATTTTGTACTTGATGTGACTAGAGTACTTCTTAAATAGATGATTGTTGATTGACCATCTATTCCAGAACCTCTGAATAGACCAAATACACAGCAGAACTGACAACTGGAGTGGATGTGTTGAGTGTGTAATGGTACATTGTAAAAGTTATGAATTAAACATTTCTTTACTGTACAAGAATTTTCATGTCACTTGTAAAATGTCTTTTGTGAGATCCTTGGGATTAAAGTTTTGGTTACAACTTGTTGTTTAGTATTTAACTTGAGTACCTGCTATATACGCTCGCATTGCAGAAAAGCGCTCTTGGGTCTTGTGGTGCAACTCTGTTCAAATTAAATGCGCCCCGCGGTACGGGGTGAGGCGATGCTCGCCACGTCTCACTGTAACACACCTGTCAAGTGTTCAGATGCTGCTGGAAGTTGCAGGTCGCCACCTGCGACTGTGCTCCATACCATCTCGTGTCTCGGTGAGGGCCGGGGCCTCGTTCTGTCACTGGCATCTAATACCAGCATTAGAAATGCAGCCTGGGTGAGCTTAGTAGGTGATGCTAGCTTGACTTCTTGCCTAACGGTGAGCTCCGTAATGCTTACTCGGAAAACTAGCTGGAGATTCCAAGGTTCACGATGGTTTTTGCATCCTGGATGTGGGTTGGTAACAACATTTAAGGTATTCTTCATATCTGTCAGTCTTGAAATTGCTGGTCTGTAAACTGAAGCTTTGCATGAAGATTTCACTCGGAGTGTAAAACCATGGCATGGCTCGAGTGCAGTTAGAGCTCCCAAACTGCCTAACAGCTCCTGTTTTTCCTGTATCCAAGTGAAGATGAGCTACATCGGTTCCAGTCGTGTGCGTTTAGATTAAATCCGTCATGCTGAACAGTCTTGTGGTTTAATTTCCTTCACTTGTGGTATCCAGGTGGGGACAAGATAAGGGCAAAGCTGTGATGGAAAGAAACTCTACTGCTTCACACGCTGCCGTGAAAGGGTGCGTGTGAAAGGGGAGTGCGGACAGTCACCACAGTCAGCAGCTGGGGCGGAGGTGCTGCCACCTTGGCTGCTGAGGTGTAGTGTCTTGACTGATTTTTTTTTTTTTTTTAACCACTTAGTACTATTTCTGGTTGGACTCAATGATCTTAAAGGTCTTTGCCAACCTAAATGACTCTATGATTCTCTTGACAGCAGTTTAACAGCCCCTGGCCCAAACAGCGCGCTGCAGTACGAGCGTAACCAGCCTTGTGTTTGCCGCAAAGCAGGAAGGCTGCAGGCGGTGCGAAAGGCACGCGCAGCCCTAAATCATCTTAAACTGGGAGTGTGGTCAGCTTAAAAGGTACAGAAAAATCCATCGTCTCTGCTCCTGACCCGTTTGGCCTGATGAATTTACTTTTACGGGATGATCGATACCACTGCCCAGGGGGTTGCTGCTGGTCAGCCCGCTGCTGCTGCTTCAGGGTGGAAGCTGGTTGACCTGTAGTCCCTGGCACAGAGCCGGGCGGTGTAGTCTGTTCTGTGTTGGGCAGTGTTCTCTTCTCGGGGCTCCTGCATCATCCAGGGTGCGTAGGAAATGTCGGGCTCGCAGCAGCCGAGACGGGGCTCCGAGGCTGCTGCCGTGGTGGCTGCTGCCGCGGTGGCTGCTGCCGCGGCTCCCCGGCAGAGGTCGGGGTGGCCTCGTCAGCCGGCTGGGGCTCCTGTCCTCCTGATTCCGCATCACGGTTGGTCTCAAAATGTTGACAGACCAGCTCCTCTGGGGATGTTTGTGTTAGATGAAAGGCAGCCAAGGGCTGAGATGGTATCGTGTGCCACGCACAGCTGTGTTCCCTTTTTTAATATGTGCTTCTACCAGGGTTTGATTTGTGGAAGGATTGCAGCTCTTGTTGCCTGGGAGCCAGCCTCTCTGCTGGCACGTCGGTTCCTCTTGCGGTTACGCGGCGGGGGGAGGGAATGGCGGGGGACAAGTAGCCTTCGGTAGTTTCAACTGCCGAGGGGAAAGGAGGGAAAGAAATCTGAAGCGCTGGAGACAGCGTACGCTGCGGGGAAGCGGGTTGTGGTTTTCGTGCACGAGGGAGTCTGCAGAACTGGGCATATTTATCAGTTTCAGGTTTCTGACTTTGTATTTTACTCCTCGGCTGAATGAAGAAGTTGGCCCTTAGGCTGGATCAGAACTGCTGCTTCACAGCAGACTGCTGGTTTTATGTAATCAGGTGGGGGGTTTTTGGGGGAACAAAATTAGCAACTTGTAGAGAAAGATGGGAAACGGATAAATACTGGCTGTGTACAGCCCTTCTCCCGGGGTATAATTAGCAAGTGTTATTTTTAATGCAGCAACACATTCATGGGTTTAAGGCTTCCAGTTTGCTTCTGCAAGAGGGTAACTGGCCTGGGAGCACTGTTTACAGGTAGAGCATTGCGGCTTGTGTTTAAAAAGTCTACTCTGAGATTAAATTTATAAGGAAATATTTGTGTTGACCTTCTAAGGCCAGGGACATCCCTCACCTCTCCCCAAAGATTCTTAAACCAGGAAGAGCCGCTAAGCAATCTGTCCTGGCCAGAAGAGGACAGACGGACGCTGTCCAGTGGTTCCTTGGCAGAACTAGGTGGCTCGCACCCCATCCTCGGCGGCAGCCCTGCTCTGAAGGCTCCCGGGTGGCGGGGGAATCTCTGCTGTCTGCTGCTTTCTAAATTGTTTCAGGGCCCGGTTTCATGGTCCTCACGCTAACGTGTTAAGCTGCGTTTCTAATTTGGGGAGAGGTTTAGCTGCCCCTGCTTTTGCCTGGCAGAAGCATCCTGAGGTTAATACTATCTGAGTTCCTCAGACGCTCATCAGTGCAGTATCCCAGCACATCCCAGAAGCGCGTTAAACGACATAGCTACCCTCTGTCTGCGTGCGGTTTGTTCTTTTCTCACACTCTCCCTAGGGAGAGTATTGTGTGCAAATGGTTTTGCAAAGAAAGGGATTTTTTTTTTCTTTTTATGTACATGCTGCTCTTTGTTTATGGCAGAGAAGATCATTTTAAGAATGTGCCTTGCGCTTAAAACAGAAAATGGAGAGGTTAAATATGTTCTTTCTTTCGATGGGATGTGTTCCACCGGCCTTCAGACAGGTTTAGCTAACCAGGGTCGTGCTTGGGTGAGAAGCTGCAATCTTACAGAACACCGACAGTGGTTCTAGTTAAAAAAAAACGTGTTTCAGCTACCTTTGGGGAGCTGCTGCAGTTTACCTCCCAAATGATCGTGTTTCTGGAGCTGGGCTATTCTGTACTCCAGTCACACCAAGAACTACAATACGTTCTTGATAGAAGATCGCTTGCATTTCGTGCTCTCTGTCTTTGCATTTCTTTTTGTTTGAAGTCAAAGGAGGCATGAGAGAAGCTGCACCGTGCCCTTGGGTCTTCCCGCAGCAGCCGGCGTTGCCTGGAAGGGCAGGTTACGCCTCTCATCTCTGAACGTCTACGTGCTGCTGTCAGCAGAATTCACTGCTGGAAGTGACGAGCGCCCTAGCAGTTCTGCAGCTTTTTTCTTTTGCCGTTAACATCACCTCTTTTCCGTTTCCAGTTTTACTTTCTTTTACTCATGATCCCATCACCACGAGATGTCACAATGTCTCCTGACATAAAGATCCACGAAGCAGCTGAACATTTGACGAACTTTCTCCCATTTCTGCTGGTTTTAATCACTGTCCTCGTACCCACATTCAAATCGTACCCTAGAAATACTGACCCAAAACCTGAGCTACAGTCGCCATCGTGAATCGTCCTACTCTGGTGCTGATGTAGCGCAGTGTCGCTTAGTTAGAAAAGAAAAAAAGTGAAAACTGGAGCATCAACCCCTTTTGCAAACAGAAGGCCGAAGGGCAGAAGTGCAATTCCAACAGCTCCGGTTTGACCTTAGATCCCGCACAGCGAGGCGATAGCGCAGCACCCGAGACTTGCCATAAAGAGGCGGGTCTCAGTTTCCCTGTGGCTGAAATGCAGCTAGCTCCGATTTCACACCTCAACCTGCCAAAAATAGGCAAAATAAAGACAGTTTTCGCTTGGCAACTATTAAAGTCACTCAGTAAAGCAGTTGCTGAAGCTGGAGCAGCATCCCAAGCCTGCCAGCCCACGCAAGAAGCGTTCTGACTTCCTAGAAATACTGTCACTGTCTCGGTTTTCTGTTTCATTTCTGCAGTTTCGCTGAGGCTCTTCTCCTGGGTCACTGAGGCACTAACCATTAGCTACATTCTGCTAGTGCCCTTCAAACCAATACTGTTGTGGACTAAAATAAACACGGGATCCAGACAAATATAAAATAGACTATGCAATAGGAACGCTATGTTCCCAAGTGATTCATTCATCTATTATTTAATAATTTAGTAGCTGACATAACTCTTAGTTGAACAAATCTTCACAGTGATTCGAGTGGTGTTTCTCCTTGGTCCTCAAAGTAAGTTTAGCTGCCAGATTTTCTGTGGGAGCAATCCCAATCGGAAAAGGGAAACGCACCTCCTTCCCAGCTAGATTCTGCCAGCAATTTCAGTGGTGTTACTCCACAGCCTCCCTGTGGTACCGCAGGGTTCATCCTGCTACAGTCAGAGTCGGACTGTCCTGTCCCCCGGGCACTTCGCTGGACAACCCACCAACACGCTGACGCGTTGTGATGTACCGACAGCATGTGCAGACACCGCGCCGCTGCCCGACGGCACCGGCAAAGCAGCCGGGCGACGTGCGCCGTGGTGTGAAAGGCCCTTGGCAAGCTGCAGCCCTCCGTCGGGAGCTGCGGTATCAGGGTGGAGCAGCGGTATCAGGGTGAGGCACCGTGTCACCCTGGGTGTCACTTGGGAGCCGGCTGGAAGATCGCTACTGCCAGCTGCGAGAGAGAAACATTATCTCCGCCGCGTGCAGAGGCTGCTTTGCCCATGAATATTCAGCAATATTCAGCGGCGTCTCTGCGAGGAAGCCCCGCTGCTCCGCCCAGCCTTTCCCCCGCCGCTGCCGACGCAGGGCTCGCAGTTAGTGTTTGCTCTAAAATGTTTGCAGTCGCTCGTTTCTGACTAATACCGACATTATTTGCCGTTGCATTAAAACGTGGTCGGTCACTGCAGAACGCCCGCCGGCTGGACTGGCTGCCGTGCTTCCTGGTGCTAGTAAATGGTGGATTGATCGGCTTTTCATGCAGTACTATTATGAGCTTTTTGGGAGGAGGTTGCCACAGCTAGGGAGATAGGCTTCAGGTGTGGTACGCTGCTGCTCCTGCCAATAGGAATTCTTCTAGCTGCCTGGTTGACACGTCCCGTGCAGAAACTCGTGGTTGAACGCTCACCAGATTTGGAGTCAGGAGTTTCCCTTGCACAGGATCAGTTTGATAGGGAGCAGTGGGGTACTTTTTGACCTACAGACGTTCTCAGGTTTTCGTGTTTCATGACCTCCCTCTCCCCCTTTGTATCCCTCCTGCTCTCTTTGTGGCATATTACAGTTGGTTGCCTATAAATCTTTCGGTCTTCTGCAAAGCCCAAGTTTGTTACAGGAGGACGAGAAGGGCTCTGGTGCCGCATCACTGCTGGCGGGTGACGGGTGGGACATTTTTAACCTGTTTCCAGCCTCTGTTGCAGTACTGACAGCAGCTCCAAGATTCAGCCAATTTTCTTTCCCGGGTGTAACGTGGATTCTCACAGGCGAGGCAGAGAAACCAGTGAGAGCGGCTGAAACCAAAAGAAAAAGGTTTTATAGAGGCACCTGGAACTCCCTGCCTCAGATCCTCGTTTGGTGGAACCGAGCAGAGCTCCACCACCGTGCGTGAACCGCGGCCGTCCCCATCGCCAGGGCTGGCACAGCTCTGTGCCAGCGCCCGGTGTCAAGGCCAGCGGAGGTTCAGCGCGGGGTGAAAGCTGCTCCTTCACCCCAGCTCCAGGAAATCCTGCTGTGCGTGACGGACGCGTAGAAAGGAAAGTGCAATTGACCCTTACCCCGGCGTCTACGTGGCGGCTGTCATATCATCACCGATGGCTTTATTGGGAGTTGTACACACACAGCTGTCCCCTCCCATTACCTCTGCTCCGCACAGGACTGTGCACCAGCGTGAATCACCGTGCAAGACAGTCATCCGTCCGTCCGTCTGTCCATGGTGTGCGGTCTGGATACTGCCTTCCTACAGACGCCATTTCAGGCATCCCTTTACTCACGGTGCCATGGGGCCGATCTGCCCCTGGCTCTGCCCCTTCCCTCTCCCCTGCCCCACACCCAGCCCCACTCCTCGCCCCCCAGCACAAGGGCGAAGTGAATCACGACCCCGTGCCCGCCCTCACCCCGGGCTGGCAGGATTTCCGAAACGTGTGACATGAGCGGGGGAGATCCCAGGAGACGCTGACACACGGTGAGCCACCGCCTGGCAGCGCCGGCGGGCGCCGGGATGGGCGAGCGGGCCGGCACGCGTCTCCCAGAGCCGCGGGTTTGGGGTTTGGTGTCGCTGCCTCTGCGAGTGGGAGCAGAGGGACTTGCCTTGCCGACACCCCATCCTTGTGTCTGACTGCTCTGGGCGGAGGGTGCTCCGCCGAATCGGGGATTATTTTTAAAGCTCACATCGTGAGCAAGCGTTAGTCAACAGCTCTCCATAGTCACCTCCTTCTCGCGCATGCCTATAAAGGGCCAGATCGCGCTCCCGACGGATTTCAAACAACGCCACAGCTCGGGGAGCAACAAATCCCTCCTCAGCAGCACTGTGCCACGCGTGTCATTCTTTGGGAAGAAGTTACATCAGTCGAGAGCTTCCCATGGGCCTGGCTGCGCCAAGAGCTGCCGAGGGCTGGGCACCCCGTACGCCACGTGGACGGGAGCAATTCTGCCCCACGCTCCGCTTCCTTATTCCCACCCACGGGGTGAATCCTGCTGTGGAAGGTCCCGGCAGGCCTGGAGCAGTCCCTGTCCTCCCCCTGCCCACTGCCACCCCGACGGGAAGCTTCCCCTGCCCTCGCTGAGATGCCTGCGGAGAAGAGCTGGCTGCAAAAAACCCCTGTGGGATGTTTTTGGATGGACCTTATTCCCCGCAAGGAGCTTTGCAAAAGGCTGGAGCCGTTCGCCCCGATTCCCAGCGGGGGTGTCTGTCCGTGCCCCCTCCGCGGGTGCCGGCCGTCTGCACGGTCCTGCCTTGCTCTCGGGTCGTAGTCAATGAGGTGAAGCAGCAAGTAAATAAACAGGCAAACGAGGTTCGAAGCCAGGTACTCCCTGCCGCCCTCGCCAGGCTCCGAACAATGAGGTCCTTTGCTGCCAGCAAAAAAAAAAAACCCCAAACCCACAAAGCTTCCAAGCTGCTCATGGAAAGTCAGTGAAGCAATTACGTTAATGACTATGAATGGGGCTAAAAACAATCTTGGATGAAAATGAGTGAGGGGCCGAATGAAGCGACCGATTCATAGCCCGGCTCCCGCATCCAGGAATATTTCCAGTAAGCAAAGGCCTTGTTTTAGGGACTGTCTCATCCCCCATTTGTGCTTGGTGGGACTCTATTTCCACTCTGCTGGGTCCGGTGTCTCATCAAAATGCCTTCATAAATGGAGCAAACAAGGGCTGTATATGGCAGGGAAACTGTCAATTAACACGATCCGAGTTCTTTTAGGGGCAGAGTTAATCAAGCATTCAGCGTTTTGTCATTCTTGTCTTTCTTTCCTGGGAAAATCCTATTAGTATAAAATCACTTAATTGGGCACTTCAAAGAGCTGATGGGAAAACAGTCTTCGCTGGGATATAAACGCCATTCAGCCGAACACTGGGCTCATTTAGACTTTTGCTGGAGCGTGAGTGTTCCATTAAGAGCTTTCACGTTTCCCACTTAAAAGAAAAAAGCTTGTTAGTAGAGATAATAAAAAAAAAACGACAAAAAAAACTTGGAGATTTGAATCTTGCTGAAGAGGGTTTTTACTGCCTGAATACGCGGGGCTTTGTTTCAGGGCTTTGTCCCCAGCGGAGCCTCTTACACCTATAGTGCGTGCCTGTCAATCTGCTTCCCTGAGCCGAGTGATTTCACACCTGCCTGGGGTGTTCTTGCCAGTAAAAGCCGTTCGAGGAGGGAAAGAGTCAGCCCCGTGCCCCATGAGAGGTGGGTGACCGCCCTGGCCTGACTTTCGGGGTGTAGGATGGTGCGTTTTGCAGGACTGAACCCCAAACCCCGTGTGCTCGTCCCTGCTCTCCGGGCTGGGGTGGAGGTCCCGTGTTAGTTCCACCGTTCTCAGGTTGTTTCCCTGGGCAGAAATTCAGGTTTTTGCAGAGCTTACGTTTATCCCACCTTGAAAAATAACAGTGTGCCCTGATCTGTCCTTGCTAACTCCATCCCAAAAGACCAAAGGATGCTCATCTGCCTGACCCTTTTCTGTTTCTTCCCCCTACACTGGTTGATCGAACAGGAATATTACGTTCCCCCCCCAAAAAACCACTTCACGTACACCTTTGACCACCGCATCTCCCAACCCTCCTCGCTGCTGGGGAGGGCTGGGTGAGGAACCACGCGGATCGCTTCGTTTCTGCGCTCGGCGCCGGCAGGCTTCTGTCTGGGAAAACATTTCCAGGTCGACCACGTGCTTATATGTTAATGTCATTTTCTATTCAGCCTTTATAAAATCCTTACATGTAGGTATTTGTGTGCATTTAAAACAGTCGTTACGGGCATGGGTTGGACCTCAGCGTGTGATTCCCATCAAACGCGCTGAGATCCTTCCTCGGCACAGTGTTTGGTTCTTCGCCTTGGGGTCAGGCTCACCTTACGTGGCTCCACGAAGCCACGTTTCCTCATTCTCCACCTTCTCGCCCAAGGCTGGGACATCCAAACCCTGATTTCTTCACCCATCTCAAACCATTCCCCCGCTCCGTGCCAAAGCTCCCACCCACGTCCCCTTAGCTTTTGGGGGTGCTGCTCCCCGTGTCCCCAGAGAGGATGAAACTCGGTGTCAGAGGCGATGTGCCCGGGCACGTTCCCCTGATGAAACCCCAGCCGTGCCGGCGCTGCGGACGGGCTGAGTCACGCACCAACTCTGCCCACCGTGAATAATGTGTTTGCATCGGTGTCTGCAGTGGCTTCTTCTCCCCTTGGCGTCTGCGGGACCCATCTGGGGAGATCCCTCCGAGAAGGAAACGCTCCCGAGGGTCCCCGGCCAAGGCAGCGAGCGCCGCTTGGTATTTAGGTGCCCGTGGTGCTGGGAAGAAGGTTACTTTGAAGGCTATGAAATATGCATTCATTTAATGTATTCCTTTTGCTTCCAGGCATTTAGGATGGGTTTTTCAAGCAAATTACAAGGACGGATTCTCCCACGATCACACCCCTCCCGGGTGGGGTTTGGGGCACCCCTCGGGGAGGGCGAGCCTGGGACGGGAGAGGTGACAGATCCCACTCGGTGGCCATACGTGGTGAGAAGGAAACGCGCCGATCCTGGTCCCCAGCCCCGTGCCTCTGACCTCCTCCTACTACGTCTTGTTGGGGCTGAACATCATGAGTCACCTTAGGGATTTTTTTTTTTTTTTAAAGTTCCTGTACCGCCTTCTGTATTAATCACACTTCTTTTTTCCTCTTTTTTTCTGACGATACCACTGCAGACTTGACCGTGGACTCTCTGACCCAGACCCTGACGCCATTCCTCTCCCCACTTCCCATTTCCAGCAACCCACTTTGCTGAGGTCTCCTCCGATGCCGGTGCCGCCGTGCAGCCGGAGCTCCCCAGCTCGCTGCGCAGGGGCACGAGGAAGGGGAGCAAGAGTGGAGTTGGCAATAGCCAGAAACCTGCCCCCCCCCCGCATCCTGGGGCGCAGGGAGCGGACCCCCACCCCACCCAAAAAATCACAGAGATAATTATAGAGTTACTTTCCTAAGGGAAAATATACATCTAATTTATTTTCTGACTGGTTTTGCCCTGGAACGTACCCCCCGTGTAACTGGGGATATTCGCATCAGCCAGGCTGGTCAGTTATCTCACGTCACTTCGCTTTTTTAATCCCTCGCTCTTGCATCAGCGGTTGCTGGAGTTCGCTGCGGGTTGCACAAGCGAGGCCACTCCTTCCTCTGCCACTTCGGGCGCCAATTTAAAAAGCTGCCGGTTTTGACAGTCCCATTCCCTTTTGTGTATTCAGGGGGCTTTTATAAAAAAAAAACAGAGCTGGTTTAAGCAGTGAGCATCCTCTCGGATCCTCTCGGATCCTCTACTTCGTCTGAGAGCCCCAGCTCGCAGCTGGAGGCTGCGCTGACTGGGGGAGGATGCCCACGGCGCTGCGGCTGGGACGGCATTGGGCTTCCCTTCGGTGCCAATCGCATCTTCCTCGCATCCAGAAGGAGCGAACCAACAACCTGCAGCTGGGAGCGGAGCTGGCGGTTGGCGAGGAAACGATCCGCTACCGCACAGCGACGCATCCAGCCCTCCGCAGTGCGGCTCTGAAAGCTGCTCTTTGCAACCAGGAGCAAAAAGCATTCCCACGTGGAAACATCAGCGGCAGCTTCCCTGCGAGGAAAGGCTGTTCCAGCTCGCCCCCTCCTCTCCCTGCGTATTACGAACAGAATGACAGGCTGAATTGGGGAGCGTTTGGGTCCAGACCCCAGCTTTGCCAGGATGGATCTTCTGCAGCGTGTAGTATTAATTTAGGATGCTTTCACCTTCCCCATCCTCCTTTCACCTTTCCTCCTCATCCCACCGTGCCCACCTGGAGGCAGCCAAGGGGGTGAGCAGCCACCGATGACCCCAAGCGCCGTGGCCCAGCACCACAGAGGGGGGACCGGTGATGGCAAATGCTGCTGCGGCGGGTGGCAGCCTCCAACCAAACATGCCCAAACATATTCTTCGGCTGCTCAGGCCGGTGGAAAGCTGCTGGTCCAGCCAGGAAATGCACGGGTGCTTTGCATGCTGAGGGTCTTGCTCAGCACCCCAGCACCCGCTGGCTCTAGGGGCCTTCGAGGGTGCCTGGCACTCCCAAGGGACCGCTTTAACTTGGTCTTTGTCACTTGGAAGTGTGCTCTCACCTTCTTGTGCCCCACAGGAGTACACCGCGTTTGCACCCTTGCTGCCCAAGTCGTGATGCCCAAGGCGGCCGGGCAGCTTACGCCATGCTGGGAGGGTGCTGCAGAATACGGCCCCCCCGTGCACCGGGGTAAGCTGACTCTGAGGGCATCAGCTCTCACGCCGTGGGGCAGAGTCAGACCCACTGACCCAGCTCTTTCTGCAGCACCAGAGGCAGGTGCCCTCCGGCCTTGCAGCAGTTTAACCCCGGTGGAAGCTGCCCTGGGTTCAGACCTTTCCTGCCTGTGGACTTGGATGCATTCTCCAGATAAGCCACAGATCCCTCCAAATCCTCCCCGCAGGTTCCTGAAGGACATGCACGGACTTGTTCCTCCTCCTCATCCCTGCCCGGGAGCCTGTAGGACTCAGACCAGCCAATCCTTCCCAAAACACTTCTCTCCGGTCGCAGCCGGGTGCCAGGGGGTTCAGCCGGTGGAGCAGAGCCAGGCCCCGGGGAGAAAATCCGGCAGGAGAGGCCAGGGGCAGCCTGCACGGCCCAGGACGGGTTCGGGCAGTGCCTGGGGACCAGGGGAGCATCATCCCAGCGTGGCTCTGAGGTGGGCACCCTGAGGGGCTGAGTCGCCCCTTCCTTAATCCATTATCCCCCTTCCTACAGTGAGCCAGTGGGCAGGAAAGCCTGGGTGGGAGGGAGACACCCCCCTCCAGCCAGCTAAAGCGCTGCTCTCTGAGGTCGCTGTGTCTCCCGGCTGCCACCCCTGTATCCCTTCATGGGGGTCCCTGCATCCCCTAGGAAGGGGGTCCCTGTATCCTCTAATGGGGAGGTCCCTGCAGCCCTGACGGGGAAGCCTCCCCTGCTGGGGGGGGTCCCTGCATCCCCTGGTGGGGAGGTCCCTCCGTCCCCTACTGGGGGGGTGTCCCTGCACCCCCTAGGAAGGGGGTCCCTGTATCCCCTGATGCAGGGTCCCTGCACCCCCCTAGGAAGGGGGTCCCTGTATCCCCTGATGCAGGGTCCCTGCACCCCCCTAGGAAGGGGGTCCCTGTATCCCCTGATGCAGGGTCCCTGCACCCCCCTAGGAAGGGGGTCCCCGCACCCGGTGACCGGGGTCCCGGCACTCCCCGCTCCCCGCTGGGACCGCGCGGACTCCCGGGAACGGGCACCGGGATGGGGGGCGGAGGGGGGCGGGGGGGAATGGACAGGACCGAGGCGGCTGCCCCGGGGGCCGGTCCGGTCCCGGGGCGGAGCGGGAGGGGGGGGCGGGAGGGAAATCCGGGCGACGCGGTGAGCAGCGGCGAGGCCCCGCCCCGCCCCGGTATAAAGCGCGGCGAGACGCAACGGACACCGGCCGCCGGGAGACGCGACGCGACGGTGAGTGCGGCGGCGGCGGGCGGGGCGGCGGCCCCGCGGTGACGGCCGGTGGCTCCGGCCTCTTCCCTGCCAGCTGGCCGGGGGTGTCACCGGGGAGGAGGAGGGGGACGACGACGACACACACGACGCCGGTGTCCGGTGAGGGGGAGCGGGGAAAGCGCCGCAGCGGGAGCGGGCGGTGGCTCCGGCCCGGTGGTCGCGTCCCCAGCGCGGCGGAGGAGGCAGCGAGGCCGTTCCCGGTGGCTGAGCCTGGGGGGGGGGGTGGGCGGTGGGGAGCTCCCCGGGAGCCGCCGCTCCCCCCCCCCCCCCCCTCCCGGGGCGGGCGCGGAGCCCCGGTCCGGGCTGCGCTCGCCCCCCCGTGGCGGCGGGGCGCGGTGCGGGGCGCGGCCGGGCAGCCCCAGCGCGGAGCATCCCTGCGTGCCCGCCGTCCCGCGGGGCTGGGCCGGGGCGGCTGCTCGGCGGTTGGGATCCGAACACCTTCCCCTGAGGGGTCCGGAATAGCCCCCGCGGCTAGAGAGCCCCACGGGCTCATCGGTGTCATGAGCGGGGCGTTCTCTGCGCCTTCCCCCGGGGAGGCACCTGGCGCGGGGTCACATCGGCTGCCGGCTCCATCCACCCCCGGGTATGGGTGTTCCCGGCCCCTCCTGCTCCCCAAGCCTTCCCCCAACTGGTGTAACTGGTCCTGGGTGTCGCAGGTGCCTGTGGGGCTGGCAAGGGTGCGTGTGTGTGTGTCCCCGGGAGTGCCTTCAGCTCCCGGCCCGGCTGGGTGAGGTTTTAATGCAATCGTGCACCTGCGTCACCTCTTTGCCCAAGTCTTGGGGTTCTCCAGCTGGGTTGCAGGAGACCTTGAAGCTTTGGAGAGGCTGCTAAAAGCAACGCCAGCCCCATGGGAGGGGACGCTGACCTGGCCCTGGTCCTTCCCTATTTGGTGGCTCCGGCAATCTGCAATCATGAGTCAGGACGAAGCTGTTATCTCGAGGCGTGGGGCTCTGGGGTGGCACCTGGGCCATGGCGGTGGCCCGAGGATGGGGAGATCGGCGCCTGACACAGGCGGAGAAGGCTGGGGGGTGTCCGGTCAGGGTGTTGAAACATGTCCCCTGCCTGCTACCTGCCAGGGCTTGTCTGAACATGCTGGGACTTGCCTCGCAATGAGGTCACCCTGTTTACACGCTCCGACTGCCAGGAGATAGGAAGCTGGATTTCTATTTTTACTCGGAGATGCTCGGTAGTTGGGAGCGGGGCTGGGCTGGGGCAGGGCAGAGGGTCGGGGTGGCCCCGGGGACGGAGCGTGGCCCTCCCAGCCCCTGGGCAGGAGGCTCTCCAGCTGCCTGCTGGCATTCCGGGCCGGTGGTGCGCCTGGTAATGCGGCACAGGCGAACCGGAGGGGCTGGGGGTGCTGAATTTGGGCAGAAGTCTTCCCTGCGGGAGGCTGAATACCCCATCCTTGGGGATGTTTGGGGGTGCAAGCCTGGGGGTCCGTTGTGGCCCCAGATTGGGTGGGCAATGAGAAAGCTGTCTTGTGTGCAGGGATTTTATTTCTGTGAATATTTTTTTTAAAGCAGATTTAATGAGCTCGGCTATCCAAGCGGGGTCAAGCCTTAGCTCCAAAAGCCGTCAAATCCCAGAGCGTTGTTTGCTTCGCTCTGATAACAAGGTTCCTCGTAACCGTGGGCGGCACGAGGGATCCATTAGCCCCACGCTTGTCTAAGGGGGAGGACTACTCGGAAGGAAAGGCTTTGCCACTTACTGTGAAGGTCAAGGCTTTTGGCACCGATTTGAAAAAAAACAAACAAACAGGGTCTTGTGTCTGGTTACCCAACAGCTTCTTGCAGATAACCGGGGTGGTTAACTAAGTGGTCAAGCTTGTGGCGTATTCTTGCAGTTGCTTAAAAGGCTTCCTTGCCACTGGGCCTGGGTTCTTGAGATGAAGAAACTGGCCAGAAAAACATCCTGTTGCTTCACTTGCCCATGTGCCAACTTGCCTCCTGCCTGTGTGGAAGTGGGAATGCAGCGGGGTTGTGGATGGAACCGGTGGCAGCATCGAGGTGCCGGATGCTCTGCCCTGGCGGGGCTTTACCGGCTGGAGGAGGAATAGGGAATGCCAACATTTGTACCTTCCCCATCCTTCTGCATCGCACCAGGCTGCGTTTGACCTCAGTCATGCTCAAGCCTCTGCCCACGACACTGCTAAAATCCCAGATGTCTGAGTCCAAGATGAGTGCAGGCAGATGGAGGGCCCCTCCGGTCTGCCTCATTGCAGAGCCCAACCCAGCTTGTCCCACCTTGGCTACTGTGTGCTTTGCTCTAGTAGCAAATGTGCTGGCCCTTGGGCTTGCTCGTGGCTTGCCCAACACCCCAGTAACTTGCTCTGCTTTCTTCCCAGCTGCCACGATGCCCCTGTCTCAGAGCAGGGCTGGGCAGATGCCGTGCAGCAGCAAGGTGTGCAGGAACCTCTTTGGCCCCGTGGACCACCAGCAGCTCCAGAATGACTTTGAGGACCTGTTGAGGCAACAGCTGGAAGAAGCTCAGCAGCGCTGGAACTTCAACTTTGAGACGGAGACTCCCTTGGAAGGACACTTCAAGTGGGAGAGGGTCTTGCTGGCTGAGGAGCCGCCCCAGGAGGTCCACAGCCTTGTCAAGGCCACCAACAGTGAGAGCAGGAGCTCCTTGGTCCACAAGGTCCCCACCAAGGATCATCTTGGCAGGATTTGCCCCGAGGGGTCTCAGCAGAGCTCGGAGGTTTACAGGGCTGGCTCCCCACAGAGCTTGAAACGTGGGCAGACCACCATCAAAGGTGAGTGCTGGAGGTGTGGTGTCACTCCGTGTGTGCTTGGTGGCATTGTTGGTGTCATGGCTCTCCTGGTAGGGACAGATGGAGGGGACTTGGGCGCAAGAGCCCTGCGTGGCTCCTAGGCATGGGGAGGGGACCACCCTCCATGCATCCCCCTCCTGAGGGAGCAGAGCCCATCTTCCAGGGGGAAAAGGCCACAAACTGGGTGCCTTTTGGTTGCTGGGGGTTTGGGGGGGGGGGGGGGGGGGGCTTACATCAGGCTTGTGGGTTTTATAGCTGAAGATGCCCCAAAATAGTTCATCACCTTCAGTTCCATGGCCTGAGCCTGTCCTCTAAGATCAGGGCCTGGAGTGGAAATGCAGGTGAGGCCAAACAGAAGAGATGGTGGAGACCTACAGGCTCTTCTCTCCAGGAACTTTGGGTGGGTGGCTCTAAGGTGGAGCCCACCTGGGCTGGGTTTTGGGATGCTTCCCTGGGGACACCTCTCTCTTCCTGCCCCACTGCTCCCAACAGGCTGGAGGTACTTTCCAACCCTCTCTTTCTGCCCTCCAGACTTCTACAGCTCCAAGCGGAGGATCGTCCCCGACAAGCCCAAGCCTGACAAGCCCAAGCTGTGACATGGCGGTGCTCAGCTCCTCTGCCATCGGGGACAACTGCCGATGCTGGTGTGCCCTGGGGGTGTCCGTGGCTCCTTTTCCCCCCACCCTGTACTGTGTAAGCTGTCTGTATGAAGCAATGTAGAGTCTGTAGTTCCCTATTTATGAGTAGCTCTGGGGTCCTGAGGGACCTTCACTGTGTGCAATGTATAGGAGTAGCCCACGTTGAGGCTTGTAGCCCCATGGAGGAGGACTGAAACGGGCTTGGTGGGACTAAGGCATTGCCCTGCCTGCAGAGAAGAAAGTGTGTCCTCTGCCCTGTGGTGGTGGGGCCAAGCATCGTCCTTGCACCATCCTGCTGTCCAGCCATGGTCCTTCCCCCGCCTGATGGCTGGCCATGGAGGGCCCTTGTGTCCCAGCCACTGGCTGGCACCAGATTTCCTTAAGAAAGGGTCACTGATATGGATTGTAGAGCCCCGGGACAGCCTGGCCCTGAGGACACCCCGGTTGCTGGCCCATGGTGGTGGCCCTCTTCCCAGCAGGATGAACCCAGCAGTGGCAAGCCCTTGTCCGTGCGTGGCAGCGGGGTGACGTGGGGGCTGCTCCTTCCCACGGCTGCTTTGGGAGAGGAAGCACTGCTCCCCGGACAGCCCTTCCTTGGGGTGACTCACCGGTGCTGTCACCCGTCAGAGACGGGCTGCAGATGGTGACAAACCCGCTGGAGGTCCCCAGCGCTGAGCTCATTGTGGGACCAATGCTGCCTGGGGGACTTTGGGATCCCCTGGACTCTGCTGACCCAAACCCCGACTTTCTTACCTTGTTGTTGGCTTGTGGAGTGGTGCTGTTTGCCCTCGTGTTCCTGCCTCCTTCAACACTGACACCAGGCTGGGGAGCTGCCCTCTCCGGCTCTGTTGGACTGCTCTAGGAAAGGAGTCCTGCTCACCAGCAGGGATGAGACCGAAAGAAGAAATTGTAGCGCTTTTCCTGGACTTTTTCCTCCTTTGGGGCTGAGGGGAGAGAGGACCCTCGCTTGGCTCTGCAGAGCGAGTGGCTTCAGTCGCCTCTGGGACCAAGGGATGTCCTGGAGCGAAGGCTGCTCGGTCTCAGCGCTGAAGGATGAGTCCCTGCTCTTGAGGGACTCGACACTGTCAGATCTCAGCACTTTCATGGGGTTCATCTCCTGCTCTGCTGGATTTGGACTCTGGAAACCGGTGCAAGATGGTCCCAGGCAGAAAAGGGATGAGGTCCACCTCCCGCCTTGCACCACAATGCACTTTGCTGTCAGTGAAGCTGGCAAGCTCCCAGCACTAGATGTTTATTTATAAAAAAAGAAATGCTATTAAGTCTACGTGGGGGGGGGAAGGGGAAATACCTGTTTGTCTATAAATGTTAACTCTGAATAAACACTTGTCTTGTGTAAGGGAATTGGTGTCACTGGGTTAATGGAAATGACTGTGCTGGGAGCAGGGTCTGGCTGTGGGGAGGAGGCTGCTCCAGGCTGGGGACCTGCCTGGCTCTGAGGGCTTGGGGGTCACTCTGGGGGTGCAGCCCTCAGCTGGGAGCTGCCTTTGGGCTGGCTGGGAGCAGGGGCGGCTGCAGCACGAATCCAGCCGTGCTTTCCACTGAGCCGGCTGTGGGAAGGGGCTGTCGCAGCCCTGGGTGACTCCTCCGCAGCATGAGACATCGAAGCAGGGGGCTGGGGAGCTGTGCAAGGGCTGAGAGGGGCAAAACCTCACCCCAGCCCTTGTGCTTAACTCTAGTCCCCTGGGCCAGCTGTCTGCTGTGGACCTGGCTGCAGGATTGGTGCTGCCACCATGTCCCCGGCAGAAGCCACTGCCATCTGTGTGGGATCTTGCTGCGGGACCCCTGGGTGAATGTAAGCCTCTCTGCTGCCCACATCATTCCTCCTTCCCCACTGTAACCCTGGTCCTCTACTAACCCCCAGTGCACTATCTTGTGGGGCAAGTGGCCATTAGCCATGGGCAAGCTGGTCACATCCCCCCTCCTCCTTTAAAGGGGTCCTGGGTGCCCAGACAAATAAGGGTGACCCATGCTGTGGGACAGGGACATATAAGAGCATATGGTGGCACTGTTGATGAAGACATAGAGCAGCAAGTCCTGGTGGGACTGAGACTGGAGCTGCTGAATGCCAGGGCTGAGATCCCTTGGGAGTCAGGGATGCCTCCACCATCAGCTGCTTCCTCAGAGGACTGAGCAAGACTTGTTTGTGGACTGTGAGCTCAAGTTAAGATTAATGTGATAAATGACCCGATTTGCAGAGGAACCAGGTGAAAAGAAAGTTTTGATGGTAACAACCACCTTGTGTCGTTGTTCAACCGAGGATCCCTAAAGCATCTGCCTGTCCCCATGGTGTTGGGTGACACCCACGCATGCCGATGCCCCTCGAAATGCTTGCAGGGCCCTATCACACAGCCTTTTAGTTGCTGCTGAGTCAAGCCCTACAGATTTAGCCCTTTTAATCTTTCCCTTTACGTCAGTCCTTCCAGCCCCCTTGCCTGCTGCCAGCTGCTCCCCTCTGCTGTCCCCTCCTGTTTGTCAGGAGCGGTGGCGATGGAGGAAGCGAGAAAGAAATCAGCAAATGCCCCCTCATCCCTGCTTGCAGGGCTCTGAGGACTGCCAGGGCCTGGCTTTGCTGTGTGAGAGGGAGTTTGGCACTTGGGCTTGAATTTTGCAGCCCCCTGGGAGACCCCAGCCTTGCACTGCCTCTCCCGGGTCGGGGAGGACTGTGTCCCCCCCAACTTTGGGGACACAAAATAGCGATGGGCTTCCAGCAGCTGTGGAACGGATGGAAACCTTGCACTTTCAGTCTAGGTTGTGTTTTGCTGCTCTCCCATCCCAACCTGGCCTCAGCGTGGAGCGAGGATGCCAGGGTTCAAACTCCCACGACGGCCGAGCGGGGCTGGGAGGAGGGTCAGGCGCTTCCCCTCCTTTCCCCACTATATTCAATCCCCTTTTGCCGAGACCCACCCGGCATCTCCTCGGGGCTGGAAAGGGCCGTTGGTGCTGCAGGGCTGGATCGTACCCTCCCGCGGCTGGTGCTAACCCCGGCGCAGGCTGCCGGCAGGGCTCTGCAGCTGGAGTCTTGCTGGGCAGAGGGCACGAATCAAGGAGCTCTCTCAGGGATACTTAGGGGTTTTTCCCCCGCCAAAAGCATCCTCAGGGAAAGCAAAGCCAAAATTCAGTCTTCTCTGTGCAGCGGCAAACAGGCCCGGGGGTTTGCGAGAAGCGGTGACAAACGTGAGCTCAGAGGTGGTTTTTGCAAGCTGAGCACCCCAGCCTGGCCGTGGGGTTGCTTCAATCGGGGGTAACAGGCACCAGCTTTGCTCGGAGAGCGAAGAAGAAACAGCTGAGCCTTGAATTGGCCTACAAATGCCCAAGGGGAGTGGGTGCGCTGGAGCTGGCTGCTGCTTCGTTAGGTTAAATGGCAAACGAGCAGGGCTGGGCTGTGACTGGGTGGGTGTGATGGGGCAGGGCACCCGTGCAGCCGGTTCCCTGCAAGTGATTTAACCAGCTGGGATGGGGAGAGCTGGGCAGGGCACCAGCCTCCACCCCATGGCCTCTGCCCCAGGAGCCCGGGCTCAGACCCATGCTGTGAGCCAGTGGATGGTAATTCTAGTTATAACCTAAACATAATAGTTAGTGTTTCCTCTTGCTTGGGATCTCTTCCCATTTTGTAGTTAAAGTGGAGCAAAAATGTACGCAACCCACCTAATTCCCCTGTCCCCTTGTAAACCAGAGTGGATGCAGACCATGGGCAGTTGGTGGGTTTGGTGCTGGCTTTAAAGCTGAGTTAATAATTCAGGCAGGAGCCTTGAAAAAGCCATCAGTGTGAGCAGCACAGTGGGGGAGATCTCCAAATCCTGGGGCCAAGGAGCCTCTGCAGGGCAGGTTTCAGGTTTGTTCAGTCTTTGGTAGGCTGTTATAATCTGTGGGTTATATATAGTCTTGTAGTTTTGGTTATTTGGACTCTTAAAATAACATTTACTGTTTCTCTGATGCTTTTCCCCTGCCCCAAACACCTTCCAGCCTTGGCTGGACCATTGCAAACAAGGAAAGGATGGGGACTTCTGCTGCGGTTCCCAATGACGCTGGCGGTGCCCTTGCTTTGGGATCTGGGGGGGGGACGGGTTTTGGGGGGACGGTGACCCTCCAGACGGGCCCTTCCTGCACCCCGCTTGCAACGCGGCAAACAGGAAACGTGTGAGCACCGGCAGTTGAGTGTAACCCAAAAACGGAAAGCCGCCTTGAGTAAGAGAGAAAATGAGAGCTCGGGCGTGGGGCAGGTCAAACGCCCTCGGCACGGGACGAGCATCCCTCCCGGCCTGGGGAGCCTCGCTGCCCCGTGCACCCCAAAACTGAGAGTCCCTCTCGGCACGCGGGAAAGGTAAGCTTTGCTGTTCCGGGGATAGCTCGTGTATCACTGTGAAAAATAGAAAAGCAAGGAAAATAAGGGGGTTTTCTCACTGTTGATGAGCTGGGGGGCTTTTTCTGGCTGCCTGTGGGGGAACTGTGGCTGGGGGCCCTTTTCTGATGGCTGGGAGCAGCGTGAGGTTGTTTTGGAGGTGACGCAGGTCACCGGGAGCCGGTGATGCCGTGGGGGGGCCCTGCTCAGCCGGGGCCGGGGAGTGCATGGTTCCCATCCCGGCCCCGCTCCTTGTTCTGCGCCTCCTTTGTGCGGTGGCCTCAGCTCCCCCCCCGGGGCTGGGGCAGGTAACTGGGGGCTTCTCAATGCCTTAAACAACCCCACCTGCCCCCCAGAGCTCCTGCTTCTGCTGTCTTAGAGGCTGGGACCACCATAAAGGCACCCAGTTTCTGTCCCTGGCTTGCTGCGTGTCCCATGGGGCTCCAGTGACTCCTCAAGACCCTCTCGTGTCCACGTATTGCTACCCGATAGTGCTTGCGGGTGCTGTGCTTTAAGGGGAAGGGGACGGTTTTGGGATTTAGCAAAATCACTGTTTAGATTGTAAAAGGAAAGAGGCAGAGGGCTGGAGCAGCCGAGGGGGCTCGCTCCTTGGGCCGGGAGCGGGAAGCTGGGCTGCGGCCATCAGACAGCTCAAGCACGGCCCCAGCTCCGCATCAGCCGCTCTCCGTGGCCGCGGTTTCCTCTGCTCATTTTTTCGGCTTTGTCACGCAGAGAAGAGCCCCTTACCGGCGATGGCGTGGTGGCTGCTGGTGACGTTACCACCCATCCAGGACGGGGAGAGGGGGGCAGGGGGTTTCCGAGCTCAGACCCCACAAGCTGGGGCGAGCGCGCAGGCGTGATGAACGCCTCCCCGCGATCTCGCACAGCTCTCCCCGGAGGTGACTCACAGCTGTGAAAGCCGGGGGGAGGAATTTTAAAAGCTGCTGGTGAGCTCCGAGAAAGCAGGTGGACCCACCGCGTTTTGCCCAGACCTCCAGCATCACCTTGGCCGGTCCTTTGCCGGCGTCACTTCCCGGCTGTGTCACCTCCTGGGTGGCCCTCGAGCCCCGGCGGTGCCGGTGCCCTGCGCATCCTCCATAGCCGGGGCAGAGCATGGGGAGATTTGGGATGGGTGCTTGGCCGGTGGCAGGAGAAGCTGCTCACCCGGTGGGTGCTGGGCTCACAGCCGGTGGGGACGGCCGTTGCTCGCAGCGGGTCAAGGCTCCGTTTGTGCCGTGCAATCGGAGATAAGCGCCTCTCTTCCTATTGCCAAACCCGGGGGCCATTTACACCAGCCAAAATGAATTTCCAGCTCGGTCCTGCTCTGCCATCTCCCGCTACGCCACAGCAAATGTCTCCGGCAAGGAGAGAGCCGGCTAAGGCTCAGCACCCGCCGGTTTCCCCATTGACAGGACCGAGCCGGCAGCCATGGCCGAGCGCCGGGCGGCCGCCAAGGGCCGGCGCATGGGCTCCAGCCGGCGCAAGCAGCTGCGTGAGGGCTCCTGTGAGGCACCGGCAGCAGCCCCCGGCCCCGGCGAGGAGTTGCCGTGGGCGTCCGAAATAGTGCGGAGGATGCAGAACTTCTTCAGGGAGCGAAACAAAGACCAGGCGGGGTTCGTCACCCGCTCGGACATGCAGGTAAGGGATGGGGATGTCTTCTCAGGTCAAATGCTGCGGGGGTGGCTGGAGACTGGATGATGGGTAGGTTTTTCCCCTGATTTGCTTTGTTCTTAGAAATTGCAGGAGGAGGATTTCCCATGCAGCACGGAGGAGCTGGAGCTTGTCTTCGATGGGCTGGATGCTGCCGGCACCGGGCGGTTAAGCATTGAGGAGTTCACTGTTGGGCTCTGTAAGTGCTGGCATGCTGCCTCCGAGCAGCCCGGGCTGATCCTGGACACAGCCCCGGTGCTTTCCCAGGGAGGACCTGAAACGCTCCCCTTGCTGGGTGGCACATGATGGCCCAAAAATTGTCCCCATGCCTGGGTCTTGGCCTGTGGCTCGCCTGGTGAGGGGTCCTATTGTGCTGAAGCGGCTTGTCGAAGCCATGAGGTGGGAAGCGTCAGAGTTTGGGCTTTGCTGTCGCCCCAGCTGGGCACTAAAAGTTTGGGGTATCTGTCGGCAGCGCAGTTCCTGAGCTCCCAAAAAGCTGCCAGGGACCACCGCCGGCGGAAAACGGCATCCCGGAGGGTCCGCTTGGTCCTCCCCAGCCCAGCATTGGAGGGGGCGGACAGCGAGGAGCGGAGACACTTTGCTGCCTTCATGGACCAGCTGGGCACGGACAACATCTCTGAAGAGTAAGCCACCCTGTTTAGCACCCGTGGGTGTTCTGCAGGGTGAGGCAGAGCTGTCCTAGGGGGAAAGGCTTGGGGCAGGGCAGGGTATTCCCCTCATTTGGTCCCCGTGCAGGCAGCGAGCCCAGAAACGGCTTGGAGGTGCCTTTGCCCCAAACGCAGGAGCAGGGGACAGGATCACGGTCGCCCCAATGCTCATCTGTCCCCCAGGACCGCGTGTTCTGAACGGTGTGAGCTAAATGACCCAGGACCCCATAGCTGGCCCGTCTTTGGGGGATTCTGGGGGGATGCTCACCACAAAACACCCCTCTCCCTGCAGACAGGAGATCTGGCAGCTCTGGGTGAAGCTCCGGCAGGACGAACCCCAGCTCCTGGGCAACCTGGAGGACTTTCTGGCAAAGATGAGGCACCACATCCAAGAAGCTAGGAGCAAGAAGGAGGCTTTGGAGGTGACCCTGAACAAGTGAGTCACCCCAGGGCAGTGGAGAGGGATGGGATGGGAAGGATGGGGACAGGGATGAGGTCCCCTGCTCACCCCAGCCATGGACACGCACCCAAGGAGGGAGAAATCTGGGTGCTTTCAGCATCTCCATCAGTGGCTGGAGCAGAAGTTTCACTGGGAGCTGACGTTTGGGGTCGGGCTCCCTCTACAGTCACACATGGGATGGCAAAAGTGCCAGACTCAGACTGCTGGACGTGTCCTTGCTGGATGAACCCCTCCAGGCAGACTCGGCTGCAGCCTGCAGGTCCCGTGGGCAATGCGGCGTCCCAGGGACCTGCACCCACTGCAGCAGGGTCTGACACACACCCCCCGGCCTTGCTGTCCCCGGCAGGCACGTGGCTGAGCATGACAAGGAGGTGCAGCAGCTCTGCGAGGCCCTGGAGCAGCAGATTCAGCAGGAGCAGCAGCGGCTGGAGCAGGAGGTGGGTCACCACCCTGGGAGGGAACCCAGCACCCCTGTTTGGGACCCTTGTGGCAGCTCCCAGACAGGCGAATGGGTGCTAATGTCCTTGTTGCCATCCCAGAGCATGGCCCGGAGCCACCAGCACAGTATGGAGCTGCAGCGAGCGCTGGATGCCAGCGAGAGGGAGGTGCAGCGCTTGGTCACGGCGCAGATGGAGGTGAGCTGGCCCCAACGCCCAGCCCCGCATCGTGTGTCTGGGGTCTCTGGGCTGTGCCTGTAGCAGCAACGCAGTGTTGTACGCCTGATCTCGGTCTGTCCTCACCAGTCCTTGATGCAGGTTGTGACATAGGACCTCCGTTACCACCTTTGCCACCCCCATCCCCACGGTCCCCTCCATCCCCAGAGCACCTGAGCTGAGTTTCCCACTCTCCACCCTCAGGGGGAAAAATTCAGCCCCAGGTCTAGAGGAGATGGTTGTCCATCATTCTTTGGCATGGGTCTCATGGGTGGGGACCTGGCGGGGTGTGAGTGTCCTGGTTGCCGTCCCGCAGCTGGAGACGCAGTGCCGCAGCCTCCGCAGCACGCAGCAAGCCACCAGCACCGAAAACCGGCAGCTGGAGGAGAGCAACCGGGTGCTGGAGGACCGCCTGCAGCACCTCCACCAGCAGCTCCAGCAGACCCACGGGCGCCTGCGGACAGTGAGGGCTGCGGTAGCTCGGGAGCACACGGAGGAGCCCAGGTGAGTAGCTGAGAGACCGGCATCTCCCTCTGTACCTATGTGGTTTCCTCCTGGGGGTTACAGTGGATGGGGAATGAGTTTGATGGGTCTCAGCCATTGCTGTGCTTCAGTGGCCTCCACGGTGCAGATTAATCGTGGCTTGGTGTGAAAAGCATCAGAAAAAAAGCCAGGACTATCAGCACCATGCACTGAACGTGTCCCCGTAGGGCAGTGCCAGCAGAGATGGGGACGTCCTTCACCCAGAAGGACCCAACCAGGACTGATCCAAGGGTTACGGGTTTTGCTGTCCCACTCCAGCCCATCGCTGCCTCCGGGGCTGGGGACAACCCTGGGGCAGGGATGGACGTGGTGAAGAGGATGCAATTGCCATTTTGACCCTTGTGCTCTGTGTTTGCAGGGACAGAGCGGTGGCAGAGCTGCCCGGCGAGATGCCAATGTCCCTGCAGGTACTTCAGCTGGGTGCGTGGGGATGGGACGGGGCGTCCGTGCTCCAGCGCCTTGTGCTGTTCAGTTTGGGACTGCCGGGGAGTCCAAGAGCACAGGGGGCTTCTGCAGCAGAGGCAGTGCCTCCCCTAAAAGCTTTCTCAAACTGGGTCAGCACGGTGCCGTACAGGTGCTTGGAAAGGGAGGGGGTAGCAGCACCTTAGTTCTGGTAACCCCAAGATTTCTGGTGGGTACGTCTGGATACCCGCCGGAGAGCTCAGCATCATTTCAGGAGGATATGCTCCTTCGCCAAGCACTTTTCTCTCTCGTCTTCCCACCCTGTTTACTGCAGATGAGCCTGGAGAAGAGTGAGAAGCATCGCTCCGAGATGCGGATCAGGCTGGGGTCCCAGAGCGGCGAGCCCAAAGCCAAGAGCACCCACCAAGTGTAAGGGGTCCTGGGCAACAGCTGCTGCTTCAGCTCGTGCCCCCGAGGTCTGCGAGCTGGTGCCGAGCACCCAAGTCCTCCGCCCTCCCCAGGCAAAACACAATATTTAGTCCTTTTAACGCTCCTTCCCCACCCACTCATCTCTCATCCCAGAGATCAGATCGCTTACCCTGGCTCGCCACCCTGCATCGCTCCCTTGGTTCAGGCACTTGCCATATCTGGCCGAGAGTTGTCTTTTCATCTCTGATAATGAGAACACGGAGCCTGGGAAGAGGCACGCTCGCTTGCTGGGCAGGATACAGCCCCGGGTCTGGCTCTACGGGTGTGCATCCCCCTTTCCTCTGTCCCCATCGCTGCCTGTGTGAACCCCCGGTACACCCGGAGGGTAAATAGAGTCAGGTTTGGAGAGGGATGGGGTGAGGCGGTGGAGGAGAGACCCCCCAGTGCCAGCCAAGGTGGATGGGAGGGAGCTGCAGCCCAACCTGGGAACTGGGCTGACAACCCCCCCCCCCATTTTCTGCCCTTTCCAGGGTTTGGGAAAAACTGCCAGCAGAAGTAAGCTTTTTGGGAGCCCCGCCGAGAGCGAGCTCTGCGGAAGAGGACCCCTTCCCAGAATTTCTGAAAGAGGAACGCTTTTCTGACCAAAGCTCTTTGCTAAGAGAGATGAATGATGCAATAGCGGCTCTGAGCAAACAGCTGAAGCCACAGGCACCCGGTACACCCCCCGCGCCGGCAGACACTGCCCGTCACCCCCGGGACGATGCTGAGCCCCCAACGGGGCCGGAGGCAGCCGTAGCCCATGGCACAACTCCCAGGGTCCTGCGAGAGACCCTCCCTGGCCACGTTGGTCACGAGCTGTTTGAAGGAGACCTGAAAGAGGGACCAGCCGCAGCTGAGCTTCGTGCTCCAGACGCGACACAGGCTGGTGCGTCCGTGGGAGCCGGGCACCGCAGGGCTCAGGAGCCAGGGGCAGAGCAGGGAGAGAGCCCAGAGGAGGCGTGGAGGATGTTATTCCTGCAGGGAAAGGGCGCTGGTGTGAAGGAGCTGATGCTAAAGGCGGCTGAGCACCTGCAAGGAGCACCGGGAGAGAGCACGGAGGCAGGAGAGCAGGCACTGATGGAGGTGGAGGGAGAAGGATGGATGCAGGAAAAAACAGGCTGGGAAAAGGCACAGCCCCCAGGAGAAGCTGAGGAAGCAGCATTAAGCCCGGGAGAAAATCTGGAGGCAGGTCTAGCAATGGGATGGCAGCTTGCCACAGATGAGCATGGCCCGGCTGCGGGTCCAGGAGAGCCTGCACAGCCCCTGGGCGTGGGTCTGGGGCAAGAGGCTGACCCACCATCGGGGCTCTCCGAGAAACTTGAAATAAAGCCGGGAGAGCGCCTGGAGCCAGAGCCACCATCCCAGGGTGAGGCGCAAATGGGAGCAGCCCAGGGGGACAGTGTCCTGCCCGAGGTGACAGTGACTCCTGGACCCGGGATGCTGGAGGAAGACCGTGTCAGTGCGGAGGTGCTGCCCCGGGGAGAGACCTTAGATGCCGACGTGCTGACAGCCCAAGCTCAGCATGGAGGGAGCAGCGGAGCTGGGGCCGAGGAAGGGGAGGTGGAGGTAACGCAGCCCAGGGAGGCAGAGCCGCAGCCGCAGGGTGAGTCTGCGAGGGGAGACACAGCGCGGGGAGGGAGCGTGGGTGCAGAGGTGCCGCTGCCGGCGGCTGTGCCTCCCGCCGACGTGCAGGAAGGCGGAGGGGGAAGAGATGTGCAACCGCTGGAGGCCCAGAGCAGCGATGCCAACGTGCAGCTGCTTGCAGAGGTGGAGGCAGATCTGCAGCCCCCGAGTGAGGCCGGTTCCCCGGGGACAGAGCAGGGAGGGAGCGCGGCTCCAGGTGTGCAACCGCTGGAGGAGGATGATAAACCAGAGTTAGGGCTGGGGGAAGAAATGGGTGCTGCTGTGGTGCACAGTGAGGGTCCTTCCCCAGCAGAAACACCTTCAGGGAGCCCAGACCTGGGTGGGCTGTTCCCAGTTAAGGCTCAGGCACTGGAACTGGTGGAGGCAGAGGACTCCCAGGCAGACATGCAGCTGTGTGGGGGTGCAAGCCCAGAAACCCCCCAGGGAGCAGAGGGTCAAGCAGCCATTCAGCTCTTGGAGGAGGCTGAGGATGGGGCACAAGGGCAGGTCGAGCATGAGCTGCCACACGAGCCTGTGCTTGATCCACAGGGAGCAGGGTTCAGGCAGGGAGAGGGGGCTGGTGCAGGCGTGCAACTGTGGGAGGAGGCTGTAATCCTGGACATGTTGGAGGACCAGAGCACTGATGCAAATGTGCAGCTGCTTGCAGAGATGGATGAGCTCAAATTGACCCCAGGAGGGAGCACAGAGGCAGATCTGCAGCCCCAGAGGGAGGCCAGCTCCCCATGGACGGAGCAGGAAGGGCGCATGGCTCCAGATGTGCAACCCCTGGATCAGGTTGATAAACCCGAGTTAGTGGAAATGGAGGCAGAGGATGCCCAGGCAGACATGCAGCTGCATGGGGGTCTCAGTCTAGAAGCTCCCCTGGGAGGGGAGGGTGGAGAAGCCATGCAGGTCATGGAGGAGGCTGAGGATGGGGCACACGAGCCTGTGCTTGATCCACAGGGAGCAGGAGTTGGGCAGGGAGAGGGGGCTGGTGCAGGCGTGCAGCCGTGGGAGGAGGCTGTAATCCTGGACGTGTTGGAGGACCAGAGCACTGATGCAGATGTGCAGCTGCTTGAAGAGATGGATGAGCTCAAATTGACCCCAGGAGGGAGCACAGAGGCAGATCTGCAGCCCTTGAGCGAGGCCAGCTCCCCATGGACAGAGCAGGGAGGGAGCGTGGCTCCAGATGTGCAACCACTGGATCTGGTCAATCAAATAGAATTAGTGGAAATGGTGGAGGCAGAGGACCTTCCGGCAGACGTGCAGCTGTGTGGGGGTGCCAGCTTAGAAAACCTGCAGGGAAGGGGAGATCGTGCTGCCATGCAGCTCTTGGAGGAGGCTGAGGATGGAGGACAAGAGCAGGGCGAGCATGGGCTGCCACACGAGCCTGTGCTTGATCCACAGGGAGCAGGGTTCAGGCAGGGAGAGGGGGCTGGTGCAGGCGTGCAGCCACGGGAGGAGGCTGTAATCCTGGACATGTTGGAGGACCAGAGCACTGATGCAGATGTGCAGCTGCTTGCAGAGACAGACGAGCTCAAATTGACCCCAGGAGGGAGCACAGAGGCAGATCTGCAGCCCCAGAGGGAGGCCAGCTCCCCATGGACAGAGCAGGAAGGGCGCATGGCTCCAGATGTGCAACCCCTGGATCAGGTTGATAAACCCGAGTTAGTGGAAATGGAGGCAGAGGATGCCCAGGCAGACATGCAGCTGCATGGGGGTCTCAGTCTAGAAGCTCCCCTGGGAGGTGAGGGTGGAGAAGCCATGCAGGTCATGGAGGAGGCTCAGGATGGGGCACACGAGCAGGGTAGGCGTGGGCTGCCACACGAGCCTGTGCTTGATCCACAGGGAGCAGGAGTTGGGCAGGGAGAGGGGGCTGGTGCAGGCGTGCAGCCATGGGAGGAGGCTGTAATCCTGGACATGTTGGAGGACCAGAGCACTGATGCAAATGTGCAGCTGCTTGAAGAGATGGATGAGCTCAAATTGACCCCAGGAGGGAGCACAGAGGCAGATCTGCAGCCCCAGAGGGAGACCAGCTCCCTGGATACAGAGCAGGGAGGGAGCGTGGTTCCAGATGTGCAACCCCTGGATCAGGTTGATAAACCCGAGTTAGTGGAAATGGAGGCAGAGGATGCCCAGGCAGACATGCAGCTGCATGGGGGTCTCAGTCTAGAAGCTCCCCTGGGAGGGGAGGGTGGAGAAGCCATGCAGGTCATGGAGGAGGCTGAGGATGGGGCACACGAGCCTGTGCTTGATCCACAGGGAGCAGGAGTTGGGCAGGGAGAGGGGGCTGGTGCAGGCGTGCAGCCGTTGGAGGAGGCTGTAATCCTGGACATGTTGGAGGACCAGAGCACTGATGCAAATGTGCAGCTGCTTGAAGAGACAGACGAGCTCAAATTGACCCCAGGAGGGAGCACAGAGGCAGATATGCAGCCCTTGAGCGAGGCCAGCTCCCCATGGACAGAGCAGGGAGGGAGTGTGGCTCCAGATGTGCAACCCCTGGATCAGGTCAATCAAATAGAATTAGTGGAAATGGTGGAGGTAGAGGACTCCCAGGCAGACATGCAGCTGCGTGGGGGTGCCAGCCCAGAAACTCCCCAGGGAGGGGGGGACCATGCAGCCGTACATCTCAGGGAGGAGGCTGAGGATGGAGGACAAGGGCAGGGTGAGTGTTGGCTGCCACACGAGCCTGTGCTTCACCCCCACGGAGTGGCTGCCAGGCAGGGAGAGGGGGCTGATGTAGGCGTGCAGCCACGGGAGGAGGCTGTAATCCTGGACGTGTTGGAGGACCAGAGCACTGATGCAAATGTGCAGCTGCTTGCCGAGGTGGAGGAGCTCAAATTAACCTCAGGAGGGAGCACAGAGGCAGATCTGCAGCCCCAGAGGGAGGCCAGCTCCCCATGGACAGAGCAGGGAGGGAGCGTGGTTCCAGATGTGCAACCCCTGGATCAGGTCAATCAAATAGAATTAGTGGAAATGGTGGAGGTAGAGGACCTTCCAGCAGACATGCAGCTGCGTGGGGGTGCCAGCCCAGAACCCCCCAGGGAGGGGGGGACCATGCAGCCGTACATCTCGTGGAGGAGGCTGAGGATGGAGGACAAGGGCAGGGTGGGCATGGCCTGCCACACGAGCCTGTGCTTCACCCCCATGGAGTGACCATCAGGCAGGGAGAGGGGGCTGATGCAGGCGTGCAGCCATGGGAGGAGGCTGTAATCCTGGACGTGTTGGAGGACCAGAGCACTGATGCAAACGTGCAGCTGTTTGCAGAGACGGAGGAGCTCAAATTGACGCCAGGAGGGAGCACAGAGGCAGATCTGCAGGCCCACAGTGAAGCTGGTTACCTGGGGACAGAGCATGGAGGGAGTGTGGCTCCAGATGTGCAACCACTGGATCTGGTCAATAAACCAGAGTTAGCAGAAATGGTGGAGGCAGAGGACCTTCAGGCAGACATGCAGCTGTGTGGGGGTGCCAGCTTAGAAAACCTGCAGGGAAGGGGGGATCGTGCTGCCATGCAGCTCGTGGAGGAGGCTGAGGATGGAGGACAAGGGCAGGGTGAGTGTTGGCTGCCACACGAGCCTGTGCTTCACCCCCATGGAGTGGCTGCCAGGCAGGGAGAGGGGGCTGGTGCAGGCGTGCAGCTGTGGGAGGAGGCTGTAATCCTGGACACGTTGGAGGACCAGAGCACTGATGCAAATGTGCAGCTGCTTGCAGAGACAGACGAGCTCAAATTAACCTCAGGAGGGAGCACAGAGGCAGACCTGCAGCCCCAGAGGGAGGCCAGCTCCCTGGATACAGAGCAGGGAGGGAGCATGGTTCCAGATGTGCAACCCTTGGATCAGGTTGATAAACCTGAGTTAGTGGAAATGGAGGCAGAGGACGCCCAGGCAGACATGCAGCTGTGTGGGGGTCTCAGTCTAGAAGCTCCCCTGGGAGGGGAGGGTGGAGAAGCCACGCAGGTCATGGAGGAGGCTGAGGCTGGGGCACACGAGCAGGGTAGGCATGAGCTGCCACACGAGCCTGTGCTTGATCCACAGGGAGCAGGAGTTGGGCAGGGAGAGGGGGCTGGTGCAGGCGTGCAGCCGTGGGAGGAGGCTGTAATCCTGGACGTGTTGGAGGACCAGAGCACTGATGCAGATGTGCAGCTGCTTGCAGAGATGGATGAGCTCAAATTGATCCCAGGAGGGAGCACAGAGGCAGACCTGCAGCCCCAGAGGGAGGCCAGCTCCCCATGGACAGAGCAGGGAGGGAGCGTGGTTCCAGATATGCAATCCCCGGATCTGGTCAATCAAATAGAATTAGTGGAACTGGTGGAGGCAGAGGACCTTCCGGCAGACATACAGCTGCGTGGGGGTGCCAGCCCAGAAACCCCCCAGGGAGGGGGGGACCGTGCAGCCGTACATCTCGTGGAGGAGGCTGAGGATGGGGCACAAGGGCAGGACGAGCATGAGCTGCCACACGAGCCTGTGCTTGATCCACAGGGAGTAGGGTTCAGGCAGGGAGAGGGGGCTGGTGCAGGCAGGCAGCCGTGGGAGGAGGCTGTAATCCTGGACACACGGGAGGACCAGAGCACTGTTGCAAATGTGCAGCCGCTTGCAGAGACGGACGAGCTCAAATTAACCTCAGGAGGGAGCACAGAGGCAGATCTGCAGCCCCAGAGGGAGGCCAGCTCCCCATGGACAGAGCAGGGAGGGAGCGTGGTTCCAGATGTGCAACCACTGGATGAGGTTGATAAACCCGAGTTAGTGGAAATGGAGGCAGAGGATGCCCAGGCAGACATGCAGCTGCATGGGGATGCCAGCTTAGAAACTTGCCAGGTAGGGGAGGGTGGAGAAGCCATGCAGGTCATGGAGGAGGCTGAGGATGGGGCACACGAGCCTGTGCTTGATCCACAGGGAGCAGGAGTTGGGCAGGGAGAGGGGGCTGGTGCAGGCGTGCAGCCGTGGGAGGAGGCTGTAATCCTGGACATGTTGGAGGACCAGAGCACTGATGCAAATGTGCAGCTGCTTGCCGAGGTGGAGGAGCTCAAATTAACCTCAGGAGGGAGCACAGAGGCAGATCTGGCACCCCTGGGCACAGCTGGGATGCAGGAAGGGGAGCAGAGCCAGACTCCTGGTTCGGAGGCAGGTCTGTGTGCAGCTCACACCTCAGACGTGCGGGAGAGAGCTGCTGGGGCGCGTGTGTCCCCTCCAACTGAGGCCGCTTCGTATCCTGAGCGTGCCACTGCTGCCAAGGGTCCTGGTCTGGAAGCAAAGCTGGGAGCACTCACTGGTCTTAATGGGCAGATCCTGGGCGATACCCAAACACTGGAATTACTGCAGGGAGAGAGGGCTGCTGCAGAGGGGAGGCCTCTGGATGGAGCTCAAGGTCTGGAAGTGGTGCAGGGAGAGAAGCTGGAAGCAGGGGTGAGGAATTTAGTTGAAACTCAGAGTCTAGGGCTAAAGCAGGGCCATGATGACGGTGCGTCTGCGCTGGCCTCCCTGGTCTCCGAGGTGTCGTTACAAATCAGCATGCTAAAGCTGGAAACGATGATGCAGGAGGATGTTCTCGTTCCAGATGTGCGGCGGCTAAGCGCTTCAGGACAGGCAGCCCAAAGCGAGCTTCAGGAGCAGGTCTCAGCACAGGCAGATAAGATGAGGCTTCACACTGCTTCCCAGCAGCTGGAGGAGAAGCCACCGTATGTGATGGAAAGAGAGCAGGTAGCTGCCGGACCTGCTGAGCCTCCAAAACAAGAGGTGCCACCAGCGTCAACCCTTCACACGAGGGTCCAACAGGAGGAAGATGTTGGGAAAGATCAGCTGGGGATGGTCCTCAGAGGCAGCTCACGGGGGGATGCAGCCAACAGCAGCATGCAGCCTCAAAGGCAGCTCTTAGGAGAACAGAGCGAAGACCTCAATGTTGGTCAACGGGAGAAGAAGCGAGAGGTTGGGCAGAAAACGAGCCAGGAAGGCAAGCCCAGCCCAGGAGAGCCAGGGGCTGTGACTGCAGATGGGGCAGGAGCTGCCCTAAGGGGTTCTCCTGAAGCCTCCCTGGACCCAGACCATCTCTACAACGTGCTGTTCGTCGGGGACTCCCACGTGGGCAAAACATCATTCCTGTACCGGTTGCATGCCGACACCTTCAACCCGCACCTCACCGCCACAGTAGGTAGGTCTCCTCCAGCTCCTCTCCAGCACGGCTCTGCACCTGCTTGGGTGACCTTCACAATTCCCTTTCCTCCACCTCACAAGCTGCTGGTGATCATTACATGCACGTTATAGCTCACACCAAGTCTTCTATACACCCTGTCACCAAGGACCAAATAGGACCACCAACTTCACATGCCTGGATGCTCCTGAGCAGGCAATGCTGGTCCTCCTTGCCCTCTCTAGGGCACCAATACTAATGGCCCTAGTGCTTTTCTCTCTGCTTTGTCTTTCAGCTATATTCTCCTCTCTTAACCAACCTGGTTTTACTCATCGTGAGATTAGAGACCTTCCCAAAATCCAGCCATCAAAGACCTAAAAGCTGGAGGTTCACTTAGGACCAGCCCGCTTGAGCTGCAGCCTCAGACCACACCTGCACCATGTGCCTTCTCCATCCATCCTCTGTCGCAGGGATGAACTCTACAGTATCAAAATATCCATTTTTGTGTCTCCTAGGACTGGATTATCAGGTCAAAAACCTCATTGTGGACAACAAGCGCTTTGCTCTCCGCCTGTGGGACTCAGCTGGTCAAGAAAGGTGAGGTGCTGTGCTGTCTGCTTAAGGAGAGCAACCTGTGGTTTTCTTTTTTTTTTTTTCTGGTAGTTTAGTGGAAATGAATGTTCTTGGCTTTGCTAAGCAAAGGAGGGCTTGTTTAAGAAGGGACTCTGTACGCTGTGTGAGCTGATAAAGAACAATAAAGGAAGTAATTAAGATAAAAATAAGCACTCAGGCTGTTTGTACAGCCTCTGCGATCAGGATAGGAGCAAAATCTGGGTTTTGCCTTTTTGGTAGACATGCATTTCCAGCTTTCCCACTGGGATTTCAGATCGCTCCTAGGCGAAACCTCCTTAGACCTTATCGGTGACCATTTAAAATGTACGCAGGTACCACAGCATCACCAAGCAGTTCTTCCGGAAGGCAGACGGAGTCGTGCTGATGTACGATATCACGTCGGAGTACTCCTTCTCAGACGTGCGGTACTGGCTGAGCTGCATCCAGGTGAGTGAAGCAGGAAAACCTCGTTCTGTCGCCGAGGTCTGGGAACTGGCGGTGACTCCGAGATCAGCATTTCCTCACCTGACCTCTGCCACTGGTTAGGGATGGACATCTGGGGGTGACCAAGCCCTTTGTAAAGGGCATTCTGCTTTGCTTTGGCTAGAAAATAATTTTTCTTGGATAATTTAAATCCAGATACTGACAATTTTCACATTCTTGCAGTGTTCCTTGGGGTAATTTGTTGCTAGCATCATTATGATAATGATCAACTTTTTTAAAATTAAAAACCAGTGCAGAGGAATGGCAAATGTTGAAAATGATTTTGATAACACTTTTAAATCAAGAATAGTCCACTTTGAAATGGGAGGCAACTCATGTCTTATTAAAAACTTCCTGTCAGAGATTTCCAGTCAAGTACAGAGCCAGTGTTTAAAAACGCTGGAACAAAATAGGATGTCGCCTTGCTCAGTGCCTGTGAATCTCAGGCAGAGCATTTTCTGGAGGGTTCCTGAAGTCGAACACGAAGTGAATTCACTACAAGGGTTACTCGTCCAGTGCTCTGCCCTGTTAATAGACCAGGACAGATGATTTAAAGGGAAAATATCCCTTTCTTAAATGCTGTTAAACTAATTGAAGAATTTAAGGTTTTGTTATCAGCCCAAATCCACGGGCATCCTTCATGGTGCTCCAGGATGTGTCTAGACAGCGTGGCTGGCTGTGATTCAAGGGAGATTCAGATGCACTCCTGATCCTCCCCTCTTTATTTACCCAGGAAGGAGCAGAAGACGGAGTTGCTGTTCTGCTTCTCGGGAACAAAACCGACTGCGCTGCAGAGAGACAGGTCCCTACGAAGGAGGGGGAACGCTTGGCCAAGGTAGGTGCATGGCCCTGCTGAAGTGTGCTGTCCACCCAAGTTAGGCAAGGCCAGCTAAGGATGGATGCCACCAGCCTGAGGACCTGGGGAAAGGTGAAAGCCCTTAACTTACCTCTTGGGCACCAGTGGTCGGCAAAGTGATCTCTGAACCCATCTTTTACCCATCCCTGCCTTGCTTTCCCCTTGCCATTTTAGTTTTGACTCAGCACCGTCCCAGTAAAACAGTTTATGGAATGGGATCTATAAATTAAAACATTTTCAGCTCTGCTTATCTTTGCTGTGAAGCGTTGCGTATCTTCCCAGCATCATATAAATAATAAAACCACCAAGCTCTGTCCTGTTTTAAAGATACTGAAATGCTTAAAGTATGATTAATCTCTTCAAATGTAGGTGGCTAATAAAAATTAGGCAAGAAGAATCTCACCTTTACCGACTTAATTTCAAAGTTTATGGGATTTGCACCAGTGTCCATTGACCAGTTTTACAAATGGAGACAGCAGGACAAGGGGTTAGAGGGTTTTTTTCTGAAACCAGTCACTGGCAGGCACGAAAGACCTGGGAACATCCAGTTACGTCTCCTTATTTGCTCCACTAACCAGAGGGCATCACATCTCGTTCTGTCTGCAGCATCAGCCTCGGTATTAAAAGTTGATGCTGTAGCTACCAGGAAAGCTGGATTTCACCCTCCTATTCCAGTAAATAAATTACTGAGTTATTTGTTTCCTTGAGTCCTCCCTGTTTCCCCTTGACCGTGACTGTCCCATGGCTATTTACACCCGTATTAAGCTATTCCAGTGCAAGAACATGACATTTCTATTCGGGCTCTGTGTCTTCCAGGAGCATCAGCTCATGTTTTACGAATGCAGCGCTGCCTCAGGCCACAACGTCTCCGAGTCCATGGTCAGCTTAATCAGGTGAGGCATGTGCTTGGATTTTGCCAGCTGTCCTGAATTTAATGGGCTCCCTCCTGCTTTTTTAACTCCAAATGCTGGTGTGTTACTGTCACTTGAGACTCCGTGTGCCCAAATGTCAGGGAAAACTCAGAGCAGCATGTGCACGGCTGGGCTGAGCTGGAGAGAAGTGCTGTAAGATGTCTCCCTCCATTGCAAGGAGATTAATAAAACCCTTCTCAGGATGCTGCTGATTTCTCCCTGGGATGACCGAAATAAATTCTGCCTGTGATTTGATTTAGGCTGGCATTTTTAGCAGAGCCCACGGTTCTCAAATCGCCCTGAGCTGGAAGGCTCCTAACTCCTTTCAGCCGTGCTGAGCCTCCTTTACTGATGCTTGTCAAGACAAATAGCACAGCAGTGCAAAATACAGGGGAAATACCTCACTAACTTGTTTCCTTTTCTCCCAGGTTGCTCAAAGTTCGTGAAGATGAATTAAAAAATAAGGCAGAAGAGGTACCAAAGCCACCTCAGAAGAAAAAGGGCTGCTGCTGGTGATGGACAGACACCCCCCACACACACACTGTGATCTGAAACTGCAGCAACAGCCAGAAAAGCATAAAAAGAGCCCTCAGACACCATCTCCGCTCCCCGTGTGTCTGCCTTGCCTGATCTCCCTCGCATGCTGAGAGCAAAAGCCGCTGCGGAGGAGCCGGCTGTCACCCAGCCCCTTCCCTGCTCATCTCCTGCCATTATCCCAGAGCACAAGAGCCCTCCCAAATACTTGTTGGGAAACTTTACCGCTTTCTTTTTGGAGACAAAAAACAGGCTAAGGAAAGAGGCAGAAAAGGAACCCAGCTGGATCCGAGATGCTGGAATGATACTGGAAGCAGCAGGGAGCAAAATCCAGTCTCAGGATAAAAGAAATGAATACCAGGAGTCACCTGAAGGCCGATGTATAAAACAAGGGGGTTTTAGGGCCGTTGGTGCTGCTGTGCAGCGGTGACTTTTGCTCTGGCTTTACAGTCTGATCGGATTTGATCTGGAACAATGAAATACGCAGGATATCCTAAATGCACTTTTTAAGTCTCTCCACTTAGGCAAGGTAAAGCTAGTTTTTCTCTTTCCCGGTTGATCATGTCAGTGAGCAGTAATGGGACTTGACAGAAAACTACTAAAAACTATTGTTCAAAATAAATTCAAAAGCCCCAAGCGCACGTCCAGGATAACAGAAAGAGCACTGGGGTGGTGGGATATGTGATCACATAAATGCTTGCAAGAGCCCTTTTCGTTGCATTGCCCCCAGAGCAGATTTTTGCACTATTGCAGCAAATCTCAGGGTGGGCAGGGAAGAGCAAGCTGCTGCACCCTGCCCTGCTGCGACTGGGGCGGCTTCTCTATGAAGTACTGCACCGGTTTGAAAAGCCAGTGTCAAAAATCTAAAGTACGTGTCACAATTTCAACGTTGTTTTTTTTTTTTCTTTTTCCAGCTTGATGCAGAGAACTATATTTTTGTAGAGAAAGACATACAGACTAAATAAATAAGAATGCAAGTGTTATATTTTAGTATTTTTAAATATTACAGGGGAAATGTGTTGCCTTGTCCCCCAGCAGTTCAACAGATGTATTTAAAGACTGTGCTTACATGCAGATTTTGGGGAAATAATTCTGCTCAGATGGGTTTGCTTTTTGTTGCCATTATTATTTATATGTATATTATGGCAAAGCATAATAATAGCCAGTTTCTGCTTTACAAAAATATAGTGACAATGAGAGTTGGTTTTCTAATAACACTATATATCAAAAAAAAAAAAAAGTATATCGTTCTGCATGTTTCTGAGTCTGTTATAGCACAGCTTTCCAAGGAAACAAGGCTTAAGAGCTCCTGATGCCCGTGGATATGTACCTGTTTTCTCCTTCCCTGCTTCAAACAGTTTTGGAGTCCACGGGCTGTTTTTAGCAGTCCCCGGCGGGTCGTGATTGCAAAGCTATGAGACGTTGCTATTCCTGTATGAATAAAGGCCTGAGTAACTGAGACTAATTAACATCCCCGTTGATGGAAAAATTGCAGTTTAAGTTTAGTCTTTATCAGACAATGACAAATCTCTACGGGAGAGACCCGCAACGCAGAGCCAGGCGAGAGCAGACTTTCTTGGTTCTGCTGCTCACAGAATTACCCCTTTAAATGGGGCCAGCTCCGTGCGATACCCAAAAGCGCTGGGTGGAAATGATGTTGATTTGCAGATGGAGATGAAAAGAGACCACTGATGGACCAAGCTCATGCTCAGAAAAATCAGGGTTGTGAGCTTCACCAGGTAGGACACAACTTTACAGTGACGCAGGAATTTCCGAGAGGTTTAGAGATGAGTTATCTCCTCTGCACGCCCCATCTCCGTGCTCCAGCACCTCTGTACCACTAAAGCTCCCATCCCCGAAATGTCTTCCCCCAGCCTGCCCCCGGCCGCAAGCCATCCTCCCTTGGCTTTATCGTTAAAAGACTTTCTTTTCTTAATGCAATATATTTATGCTCCCATTCCATGTCGATCCCTCTTTACCATATTTCATTACAAAATATTTTTACTGATGGAGTAGCGCGAGCAGCCTGGAGACCGCAGCTCCTCAGGAAGAGTTTACATGGCTCAATTCAGAGCTGTGCCTGGATTCGGTATTTGGGATATCTAACAATGGCGCTTTTTTGTGTGTGTGCGGGCCCATCTTCACTCTTTCTGCTTTGCTGTCTTATCTTAAAATAATATAAATCCAAGCACGCTTTACAAGCCTGGCCCACGATAAGAGAAGCACCACTTCAGCCTGATCAACCCAAAAAGGTTCTTTTTACTGGGTCCGCAATGGTTCCCGGCTGCGTGACCCCGTGCAGAGCCGCCCAGTTGCACGTACGCCGAAGCCGGCCATCGGATCAGCTTTTCCCTTCGCCTAAATTTGCTGGGATTATGCGCGGAAGATGCTGCACATCCGAGCGGCAGCAGGATTGTGCAGGAAAACGTTTTTCTTTGCTTGCAAAATAAAGAGTTGAGGTCGCCGAAGCTAAATTCTCCCATTAGATGGCAGCAAATGCAGCTTAACCTTCAAACTGCAATATTGCTGCCGCAAAGAAAGACCAGGGAGCTTGAACAGGGCCCGAAAGAGAGATCCGCGAGAGAAAAGGCTTCCCAGAACAGCAGACAGAAAGAAATGTCTGTCATTCCACTAGAAATCACGTCTAGAAAAAAGAATTGAGTTTGTCCCCAAAGGTGGTGCATAAAACAAGCGTTACTCTACTCCAAACCTCCCCTCCAAACTTGGAAATGAATTTTTCATTGCCAGGTTGAGTGAAACGCCAGGAAGGCAATAAAGCATGTTGGAAAACATGGTCAGTGCGTTGCATTTGAAAGCGTCTTTCACCTTTAATAATTCACGATCCCAGCAAACATTCCCACTCCAGAATCAAAGGCACCGCTCATTTGCAAGTTGTTAAACGCATGCATGAGTATTTGGAGGAGGATCAAGGTCTGAGATATTAATAGCAACAGGGAAATGCATATTTGTTTGGACCACAGGAATGTTTTTTATATCAGGTTGTTTCCCTTCGAGCCATTTGTAATTCCTCCAGGCACTCCGTGAGAATTAGAGGAGCTGCCCCAGCCAAGCCAAGATTGCCGAAGATCTCAGATACCAGCCCAAAGTCAGCAGGCGTTTACCACCGTCTCGCTTTGATGCATCCACCCTGAAAGCAGAGAACCCGGACGAGCTCCTGACAAGTTGGAACAAATCATCGGCCAAAGCTTTCAGTGCCCCAGCCACTGGGTCTTGGGTCTTGCCCAGCAGCGTTCCCCCGAGTGTCACCCCATTCCCCTCGAAAGGCAGTAAAATCGGGATGCGGAGACCGTCCTGCTTCCCGCGCTGGGATTGACAGGGCAGGAAATTCAAACCTGATAAGAGGAAGTACTTTTTCTCGCAATGTTTAATTAAACTGCAGAATTCATTGCTGCAGGAAGTTGTTGAGGCCGAGAACTTAAACAAGGCTGAAAAGGGACCGGAGAGATACCAAAAAAGCTTGTCACAGCCGCAACCAACAGCTGACTCTGAAAATGCATTTAATTGCAATTAAGGACCGAAGCCCACGTCTGAGAGCTGGTTGAGGCTGAGACCCCTTGCTCCTGCTTTCTTCCGAGCTTTTCATGGCGGGGGTGGCTCCGGGGACCTCCACTTGCTCCATCTCTCAGCCCTTTACTCCTGGAAGCCTTTCCCGCACTTTTTAGGGGGTTAACACCCCATGCATGGTCACCGCTTGTCACTGAAGCTGCGGGAATGGGCATCCGTGTCCCCATGGGGCTGGGGGTAAGTGGGGTTCAGGGAGGCACTGGATGGGTCTTGGTGGGGAGCACAAATGTGGCTCAGCGGAGCCGGAGGAGGTAAACGGGACCGATGGGGCTGCTGTAGGGTCTGGGGGGCTGTAGGGGGTGATGGGTGGGTGCTGTGGGGGATGCTGGGGCTATGCCAGGGACTTAGGGGGTGCTTGGGGGTGGAGAGGGGGTCTCATGGATGCTGTGGCTATCAAAGGATTTGGGTGTGCTGTGGTTTCCAGGGGGTGCTGGGGGCGAGGGTCTCTTAAGGTTACTGGGGGGGGGGGGGGTGAGGGTGCTGAGGGTTCAGGTGGGTGTTGGGGGGTGTCTTAAGGCGCTTGGGGCTCAGGTGGGTGCTGGGTGGGGTGTCTTAAGGTGCTGGTGGGGGCCTGAGTGTGCTGGGGGCTCAGCTGGATGCTGGGAGGGGTCTTAGGGTTAGCAGGGGGGTGTCTGAGGGTGCTGGGGGCTCAGGTGGTTGTTGGCGGGGTCTGTGGATAATGGGGGGGGGTCAGGCAGGTGCTGGGGGGTCTCAAGGTGTTCATGGGCTCAGGTGGGTGCTGGGGGTCTTAGGGTCCTGGGGGGCCAGGCTGGTGCTGGGGGCTCAGGTGGGTGCTGGGGGAGGAGGAGGGAAGTCTTAGCGTTCTTGGGGGGTGTCTGAGGGTGCTGGGGCTTCAGGCAGGTGCTGGAGGGGGAGTTGAGGGTAGTCATGGACTCAGGTGGGTTCTCTTAGGGATACGGGGGGGCGGTGTCCCCGTGTTTTGGGCTCAAACGGGTGCTGGGAATCTCGGGGGGACTCTGGGTTCCGGTAGGTGTTGGGGGGGGGGGTGTCTTAGGGCCACCGGGCGGGAGGGATTTGGATGCTGGGGGGGTCTTAGGGCCACCGGGGGGTGTTCTGGGTGCTGGGGGGGGGGTGTCTCGGGGCCACCCTATGCAGGGCCGCGCCATGGCGGAAGCAGGAAGCGGCGGGGCGGCCCGGCCCTCGGCCCCCCGCGTCCCGCCTCCATCGCGGGCGGGAGGAGCCCGGAGCCGGGCGGCGGAGCGGGGCAGCCGCCGGGCGGTGCCGGGGTGAGGCCGGGGGCGGTTGAGGGGGGACGGGGCGGGGTCGGGAGGGGGGGGGCCCGGAGCAGCGGGGCGGGGCGGGCCTCGGCCCCTCACGGTGGGCCCGGGCCTGATGGGGGGGGGGGGGGGGGTTCCCGGGGCCTGGTGGGGCTCCCCGGGCCTCAGCGAGGCCCTCGCCAGGCGCCCAGCTGCGGGGGTGGGGGCTGTTTTCTGCTTCAATTTATTGATTTAAAAAAAAAAAAAAAAAAAAAAAAATCCTGGCTGGAGCTCCTCTGCCTCGGAGATAAGTAAGGGCGATGCCGTGGGCCTGTGGTGGGGTGCAGGCCCCTCTCCGGAGGGTTTTCAGCCCAGGGTTGGGACCTGGCCCCCCCGAGCAGGGCAGAGGGAGGCAGCATAAACGCTGTTAAAGCAGATGAGAATGTATTTTTGGTTTTATCGCTGTTTCAGGTTCACCAGCGAGGCGAGCAAGCTTTCCCTTTTAAAGACTCCTCCGACAGCGTTTCTCTCTAAATATTTAGCTTTCTAAAGCCTGGGTCCAAACACCCTGCCGTGCATCGGGTTTGCGGGTAGAACTGGGCGCGTGGCTGGAAACCCTTCAGGCCGAGAGCCATCGCTGTTTATGTTTGTGGAGAGAGCTGCTTATTCCTCCTAGGGTGGTGGAGTTCATTAAAAAAATAGCAATAACATATGGGTTCCCTAGTTTAAAAGGCCTGTCTCTGAGGGGTTGCTGTTTGCAAGGGATAAGACTTGCTCAGTATGTGCGTGTGACGGGGAAGCGGGTACAGTAGTCTGTTGTTATTATTTTGTCGGTTGTATTGTGGTGATAGGAAGGGAGATAATGGGTTGTTATTTGTTTTTTAAGGCCTCATCTGTTCTCAAAACAATGTGGGAGCGTAATGCCTTATTTCCTAGCTGAGGACGTGGGTTACTCTTGAGTTTGTCAAGGAGCTGCGTTGGGTTTTTAACGTCTGTGACTTGCAGGGGTTGTCTACAAAGGTGTTTGCTCAGAGTTGAATACAAATGTAGAGGGGGGGAGAACTGCGATGTATCTCAGCATTTATCATAGTAGGATGCTTCTGCTGTTTGGAAAGGGGGAAATCACCATGTTTGACAGCCTTTCTGTGGGGATAATTGTTTTACGTGGTTCCAGGCAGATCCTGCAAGCAGGGGAAGCTTGCTGAATCTGCTGGAGTTCAGCACAGGAGAGCTTCACAGGCGAAAGCTGTGGCACACGGGAGCCAGAGGAAGCTAGATAACCTTTCAGACCCTTTAGTGCACCAGTTGCAGTGTCAAGGCAACTAGAGTAATCATAAAAGCTGGGGGAAAAAAAAGGCATTTAATATCCTGCAGATGTGCTGGCTCTTGCTTGTTGTATGAATCAGGGTATTACATAAATGAAAGCGTTAGTAAAGCAATGTATTGTTTTTATAGAGTCAAGTGCATGCCAGGTGCTTTACAGATGAGAAGAAAAGGTCCCTGCCTTGGAGAGCTTACGATCCATAATGAGATATTATTGATCAAACCTGCTTTGGGGCAGCTTTGCTAGCCCATGGGGCTGCTCAGGTGGTAAGATCTGGGACAAATATTTGCATGGAACTCAAGGAATGTCAGTAGAACAGGGCCAGGAGCTAATTAACCTGGCAATGTAGTGCAGCATGTTCTCATTGCGCGCTTGGGGTTAGGTTTTAATTTGGCATTTTATTCTTTTGGTGTTTCTAAGGCTGTGCCTAGAAATTTGACACTAATGTTAATATAACATCTGACATTAACTGCTTGAGTTGGATGCTTAGGCAGCTGCTGAGCAAACAAATAGGGCTTATTTTTCAGCCAGATAATTTTCCTGATCGGATTCACCATGTGACCACATAAACAACCGTGCAAGAGCGGAACAGGGAGGTGCTCTTGGGGGGAGAGGAGCAATTGCTGAAGCTGGTAGTCCTGTTGAAAAGTGGTTTTTTTTCTGAAGCTACACCCTAGCATTGCAGAAAAAAAGATATTAGAAATGTCATTGCTTGAATTCTGACTTGTAGGAGCCCATGGTTTAGGGGGAGAGCTGTCGGCCAGTTCTTCAAAGGCAAGTCAGATTTCAAGTTTGTTTGCCTAACAAGAGAGTCTCATTTCTTGATATATACATACATACATTTATGGCTGATTTGTCCCGTGGGAGCAGCCAGAACGAGTTACAGCAGAGCAAATCTAAGTTTAGGTAGCATGTTACGCAGTGCTTGTCAGCTTGTTCTCAAGTGAGCAAAACGGGTCTGTGCTTTTTAAAATGCGGGCTGTGCTGTGAGGTGTGTGCAGAGAAGACCCGTGTAAATAGTTATACAATTCTTGCAGTACAGCGACAGGCTTCGCGGAGCAAGGTGGTGAATTGGGTGAAGCAGCACACTGGATTCACGAGCTGGTTCCTGGTGTCAGGTGGTACTTGGAGCAAAAGGGAGGCAGGGGCCTGATTTCCATTTTCAGCTGTGAGCTGGCTGTATCGGTTGTGCTTCTTGTGTTTTTACGTGATGGTCCTCAGCCTGTGCTTTCAGGGCAATGCATTGCTAAACCGTGTCTCTCCAGAAAGAGTTTTGGTTGTCCCAGTTTGATCCAGGTTAGAGTTTTCCCAGCTCAGAAACAAGAAGCAAAGCAAGACCTCACAGATGCTCCCTTTGCCCCAGCAGTGTTTTTCCGAGGCTAAATGTCTCTCTAACAATGGGATTCTCACGTTGGCAGCTATTAGCTTGTCCAGCAATTTCTTTGCATCTTTTCTTCAGCCCATCTGCTGCTCTCGGTATCGCGAGGCTCTGCCTTTGTGGCAGGCGGGGGAGCAGTAGAGGAACACATTTCTTTTTTTGGCATCTTAATGTTGATCGCTCATAGGTGTGTTCTTACAGGCTTCCCCGTTGGAATTTCATGGTGGGAAATAATTTGCTGTCAAATGCCATTTTATCTCCGTCTCGCGTTCACAATGCAATTCTGGTTGCGGTATTTAGTTATGTGGCATTTCTCCATGTGAATGACCTGCAGGCAAACTTTCAGAGGAACTAGGAGCTTTTGTTGCCTGCAGAGCATGCTGCTATCATGTTACTGTTACTCAATAATCAGTTGGCCTGGACATTAGGTTGCAAAAATTTAAACAAATTGTAAACTGTTGAGCTTTGCCCCCTGCATACTGCTGATTTCTCTGTCCTTTTCCTATTGCTGACAGGGGATTTAATGAAAACAAACCTACATTAAAATAAGTGACTAAAATTATAGTGCAGGGGAGCTTATTTTGGCTACTGTGTGTGCTGATCAGCTTTGTATTGCTGGCTCTTGTGCTTGGTGAGCAATTACTTTATGGGACGGATTTATTTGGAATAGATGAATAAATGGAGTTTCACTGATTTCTGGGAAGCTTTGTTCATTTACATAAGCTGTGAATCTCGGCCGGTTCTTCTCTTGTCAGGAAATTTCATGGCTTCTTTCAGTCCTCGGGAGAGATTGAACCAGCAGAGACTATTAGGACTGCAGCTAAATGCTGTGCCATTGGCTGCGAACAGGTTTGCTCCAGAGAAGCCTTCCTTCTTGCCTAGACATTGCGATGTTCCTGTGATCTCTCTGTACGTGCTGGTGTTGAGCTGTATGGCTGGAGTGTGTTTTCTGTTAACGTACTGAATCTCTCCACAGGGATTTTTCATCGGGGGCCATGGAGCTTTCGGCCAATGAGCTCAGCATTTATGACAAGCTATCAGAGACGATTGATCTAGTGAGGCAGACTGGCCACCAGTGCGGGATGTCAGAAAAAGCCATTGAGAAATTCATCAAGCAGCTCTTGGAAAGAAACGAACCCCAAAGGGGACCTCCGCGGTACCCTATCTTAGTGGCTCTCTACAAGGTAAGATGTCTTTTGTGCACGCACAGACTGTTTGAGGGCCGGAAGTTCTCCTTTTACACTTGAGCCTTTTATTTCCCATTGCATTTTCTTGATGAATTTTTTTGAGTTCTTTATTTAAAAAGCTGTGAAGTGCAGCTTCCTTTGTCCCACGAGCTGGTTTGAAAACAGAAGACAGCTGACCGAGATTTGAAATTGCTCATGTGTGTTGAAAGTTTAACATGTCAACACTTCCCTCTCCTTAAATTATTAAAGAGTGAGACTTGGATTGATTCTTCAGGCAAATATTCCCAGTGTCAGCACCCTCAGTGGAAATGTGAGGAAGGAAGGAGATTCTTAAAGTTCAGGGTTGAATAATGAAGAGATCCAGGTTCTGTTTCTGACCCTGTCACAAGCTTCTGCCTGTCTTTATTCTCCTTCTAGTCTATAAAATAAACCTGTTGCCCTGATGCTCGATGCTAGAAAAATGTTTTGAGACCCTTAACTAAAAGACGCTGTCAAAAGTTTTTTGCAAAGTGGGTGAAAGGATGCTATTGTTAGCTAGGTTTGAGATGTTTGCTACGAGGATGAAAAACTTCCCACTGGCATAGTATTCAGTAATATTTAAGTGTCATCTTTACAAAATCGTCACGATGGTGTCTATTTAGAAAAAAATGCAAGCTTTCTTCCTCACGTCCTATAAAAAGCTGTAAAACGAGGCAGGAGAACAGGAAACTGGAAACTTGAACTTTCAGCTTCTGTTCTCGTTTTTGCTGTTGATTCACTTTGACTTTGGCCAGGGGGAGAAATGCGTCATGTCATCTCTTTGAGGCTTATTTGGGATTCTGGTATGGAGGAGGGAGCTGGTGCCAGCTCTGCCAAAGTGTTTCGAGGCTTGACGGATGTTTGCAGAAAACCTTGTGTAAGAGGTATGGCAGAAGTGCAAGCTTTTATTTGATTAGGTGGGAGGAATTGGAACTATCTGTAGGTAATCCTCATTGCTCTGGTGCTGGATTATTTGCAGTGCTAAAATATATATCAACAGAGTTGTGTGGCTTGGGTTTGAAGGCTGCTTAATTTCATCCTTGGACAGCCCTAACAATAAAACTGACAACTCTGTGTACATAAATAGCATTGCAGTTGAGCGAGGAGCCGCAGCAAAAATTGGAGTGTTCATCCTAACAGCGCACAGCCACAACCCTTTGATACCACCCAGAAGGTGTGTCCTGTTCTGAAGCCACATCAGCTCACTGCAGTATAATTAATTACATGCCTGTTCTCTCTCGCAGGGCCTGCTCACACTGGGATTGGTCTTGCTGACTGTTTACTTTGTGATCCAGCCATACAGCCCGCTGCCGCCTGAAGCTCCGCTCTCCAGAGTCCATGCCTGGGGCTCCCTCATCGGTCACATCCGGCTGCTCTCTCTGCCCATTGCCAAGAAGTACATGCTCGAGAGTAAGGAAATGATTTCTCTGCTGTAACATAAGCCTAGCAAGAAATACCAAGTTAAATACCAGCCATGCGAATCGTTTGAGTGTCTCCCTGGGCACCAGATAACAAATGTGTTACTGGCATGGCACCATGGTTTTCTCTTTTCCTACCACTGTACTTAAAAATAGCATCCTGAATTCTAGCTACAGCTCTTTCCCTTCCATTCATTGGGGCTGAAGCATATTTTTATCTCGAACTTCATAATTTGTTCTTGCACATTCTCTTTTCCTTGCTTTTAACACCTTGGGTTTTTTTCTTCCACAAGAGTTCCCCTTCCTCTAAAAATCTCTGCAGTTCTGAGAATCGTACTGAGATAGCTATGCTGGGTAAATGTCACCTTCTTTTATTTTTCTGAGTAAGCAGGCGAAAACAGTTTGTCAACCAAATCTTGATATCTGTGAGCAAAGTGTAGAAACCTCAACATGTGACCCGGGTTTAAGGAAAAGTAGTTTTTGCCAAGTGGCGTATTGGGAAAGGACCGTGGGCTTGAGAGCTGCGGTGTTTATAGCAGTTAACGTAACATTAAGGGTAATGTGTGTGTGGAAGCTAGATAAGTGGCTCCCTAGTGAGGTGGTCCCATCACGGGAGAGGAACGTAATGGATTTTCCTAGGCTGGCATAACAGAAATGGAAAAGTTTGAGTATTTCTCATTCTCAGTTAATCGTTTCCACTGACTTAGACTGGCAAATGGGTGTAAGCATGGGCTCTGCCTCTTTGATAAAATACAAAGACTGTCAGTAATGATAAAGCTGTGAATTATTTTGAGCAGGGATGTGGCACAATGTTGATCGTCTGTCGGCTCACTGTAAAAACAAACTCCTGTATCCATGCCCTCGACGGGTTTATATTTAGCTTCGGCAGCTCATTGTGTTGGAGTTGTCTGTTCTGGCTCTGACCTTCCTGCAGCAGCTAAAAAGGGCGCCCTGAAATGCCAACGCCGTTCTGCATTTTCTCTGTGTGCCTCCCTCTCTTCCGCTGATACGTGGGATTTCTGTTGATTCAGGTTCGTATGGGTGGGACGGGGTATCCCCCATTGTTCATCTCCTTCCTTAAACACTGGGATCTCTCACAGGGAGGAAAAAACAAAGGCGAGGAGATGGCTCTGATAGCCACTTGACATTAGTAGCCTGCTTATCTAATGTATTTCAGCGTTGACATGAGTCTGTGCACACCCTTCTGCTTCTATAGGGAGAAGGAAACCAATGGGAACTTTAATGCTCATATTTGTTCGGTGAAAGTTTGTTCAGAAAGTTGGCAGGTTCTTCCTTCAGATGCCACAGGGCCACCTTGGATGGGGAGAGCCCAGGGAGGTTCCTTGGGACAGCAAAAGGTTTATAGGACAAGGGCTGCCTGAAGTCATGAGCGTCTTGCTGTGAAGATAAATAAAAGCAGGAGCAAGTCTGGGCTACTGATGGGAAAACCAGCTGAATGGGGAGGACATCGGGAAACATCCAAAGGAACAGGGGAAAAGGGAAGGATGGATGGAGAGGGAGGATGCGAGGTGGTTTTTTAAATGCATATAAAATCCCTCATGCCTCCATGAGTCCTGGAAATCTTCTGAAGTGATGAGAAATAGGATGGGCAGCAAGCCAGCTCTGGGGAAAGGAGGGGAGGTACAGAGGGGACGAGGCAGTTCCCGCTCTGTTTTTCCAACAGTATTAGGTTGTGGTGGAAACCACAGCATGTCCCAATTAACAGATTCGCTAGGGATGGCTGGGGTAACTTTGATCATGCCTCAGCAAAAGGAACTGGACTAGACCCCGGCTATTTGAATGGGAGAGTGCAGCACCCAGCCTGAACTTTGGCTGGGTTCCTGTGGGAATCCCTCGTGTCCTGGCTTCCCAGCGGGCAGCTGCCGCCACTGGGGCTGTCCCAGCAGCTTCTGGAGTGGACTGGCTTGCTTCACAGGCTGCTGTTGAGTGGACCGTGGTAAAGCTATCTGGCAGAGTGTGTTTCATGGTGTGGGGCTGAGTGGTCTCCCGAGCTCTCTTTCAGCCCTGCCTTGTGCATGATATAACGTTTTGCCCTTAATTTTGGCCTTGTGGTCTGCTGAAGGGAAGGGGTAAAGCCACGTCTTGCCATCCTGTTTGTTGATGTGAACGTAAGGCCGGGAGGTCTTGTCTTGCAAGCAGGTCTAGCGTTCTCTGGTGCATGCTTGCATAGGAGAAGGCACCGTGCAAGGAGACTGAGCAGCAGAGAAAACCACTTAACGAAGGGACTCGACGTACAGACTCCTCTTCCTTTCTCTGTGTAGAGCCTGGTAGATGAAAATTTTGAGGGGGCTGAGGATGAAACTTGGAGCTTTCTGTGCTCGGGCACCAGTTCAAATCCAGCTCGGGCTGTTCTTGTTGAAAGCCACCTGTTAGCAGTTTGGAGGCTGCCTTGGCCCACCGGCAGTGCTGGCAGGCTTCCCCCGGCCGCGCCGCCCAACGTGGTGCGGACAAAGCCCAGCCGTGGCAAGCGTGGGCGCATGGGTGGTCCGGTTTGCTTCCTCCAAGCCTGAAGCCGCCTGGGCAGGCAGGGGCAGCCTGCCTGCGTGGGGCTGCGGTCTGGGGCCGTGCTGCCCCTCCTGAGCCTGCTCGGGGAGCAGTGGGCTTGAGGCAGCTTTCCTGTCTCCGGGACTGCAGGTTGGAGCCCGATCCCCTGGGAGATGTGGGCTGAGCAGCCAGGTTTGTGTTGCAGAACAAGGGGAACTTGGATGCCTGGTTTCCTCTGAGAGCCAGAGCCCCACATTAGAGTGGTGGTGAGGCTTTGGGAGGAGCAGGGCTGCAGGATACTGCTCTCCTCTCCCTCCGGCGCAGGGTGACCTGCCTTCACTCTCACCTTCATCCTCATCCCTTCCACCCCAGGAGCCATGCTGTGGATGACAAGGGCTGCCTCTCTGTCGGTGGCTGTGGGTGGACCTTTGAGCGGCCGAGGCGAGGAGCAGTGTCTGCAAAGCGCTCTCTTGCGTTGCGTTTGTAGGATTAGGTCCAAAGTAAATTTCCTTTTTGCCTGTCTCTCTGCTCTGTTGCTTGCCGGCTTTCTCCCCCGGATCAATTCCCATATTAAAACTAATCTTCCCACCCTTTGTTTCTTCAAAGCTGACTCTTAGACCCTTGGGTTTGGCGTCCGTGCCTCTTTTTCAGCTGTTTTCCCAGGGCTAGGAACCGAGATCCCGTTGGTTGGGGAAAAGTTCTGCAGAAATGTGGTTTGCATTTGCTCTTCCTGAGCTCATGTTTACGCAGAGCTCGTGAAAGCCCCAGTGCTGGATCACGCTGCCTGCTCCGGGCTGGGGGAAACGCCTCTCACCGCTGCAGCGTGCGGCTGTTAGCCGGGTAGATCAGCGCTTCACGTAGCCCCCAGGGAGGCAGTGGGCTGCAGACCTCTGGGCTCTACCTGCCATAAGGAACACAGTGGATTTTGGGTGGGCATGTGGGTTAACTCAAGGCTTTCTAGTGCTGTTCCAAGGAGAAAGTAGGGCCTACGTAACCTGGCTTTGTTTCTCTTCTCTGACATAGGCTGGGATGGACAAGTGTTTCCCTCTGTGTTTCAGTTCTCTGGTGCAAAGTAGGGGTGCAAGTACTTCCCTCTCCCCTGCAAGCATTTGAAAGTAATATAATGAGCTCTCAAAGTCTGTAGTGATCGGAGCTAAATGAAAAGAGGTTTTCTCTTTTTTAACAGAAGTTTTAAAACCACGATGGTGGTCACTCTATGTGGTTTTTTTCAGTGGTTCTTCCCTTCACAACTGTGTGACATCCTTATAGCTTTGTTAATATCTAAACATGAATTTTGATGTCAACTGGTTGATAACTGTTCCCTGCCAGCCACACAGAGCAATGACATGATGAGCAGAGCATTAAGTTGCTCTTACATTAACTTGTGTGTCTGCCCACGGTAAGTTCAGTCCTTGCAGCTCAAAAACCTCAGCAGAGCGGGTCGGTCAGTGGTGAACAGGCTCTTGTCCAACAACGTGACAATTTGTACGTTGTACTGATAGCAGGGGTTTGTAATGACCTCAAGGAAAATCCAACTTTGCTTCTAATAATGAGAACTGGTCCTGACTGCATACACAGTTCAAAATCAACTGGATCAGTAGCTGCTCAGCACACCTAAAATCAGATGCAAGCGCAGATGTAGCTCAGTGTTGGAAAAGGGATCCTGTGCAAGTTGCCCCCAGCTTGGAGAAGACTCCTTGTGTTCAATACTCCTTTTTGCCTAGACCAGTAGGGCTAAAATCATGTTTATGGGTTTTATATGTAATCTATTTTAGAGAAGGGAACCCCGCTGGAGGAGCTGTGTTTAAGCAACACCTTGTAAATGGCCTGTCACTGTCACGTCCCAAGGCCTGCTGGGTGCGAGAGCTATTTGTGGGGATGGGTCACAGCAGGCTGGGTTACTGGGAGAGGACAGCAGCCTCTGCCTCTTGGCTGGCCACCTTCAGTTTAGCTGGAGGCTTGCCTTGGCGCCTGGCCAGGTCCTGGCTTCTTTCTGATCTTAACCCTTTGCAGGCAGCCTGCGATGGGCCAGCCACAGCCACATTTCTCTCTGCTTCTCACACTCCTCTCCTCCCCTCTTACTGTAGCGGTGAAGTGTGTTTATCCTTGGCGCAGCTCTGTGCAGAAAGGGAGCATCCAGCACGCCTGTCTTACACAAGGGTGGACTTTCTGCTTCTTGGGTGCAACGTGGGCTAAGCACCCAGGTATTCAGCCAGCCTTTCCCTGTGGGTTTTGCAGCCCACGCTGCATCTGACGTGCTGGGTTCAGTGATGCATGAGCCCAAGGAGCATGGGCCTGCTCTGAATGAAAGGGTTGCACAACAAGGCTGCTTGGGAGGTAAAACAGGATCTGATTTCTAACTTCTTGCTGCCTTCAGCATGGCCTTCTCCTCTTGCTCACAAAGGATCTTACTTCCCCCCCCCCCCCCCCCCCCCCCCCCCCCCCCCCCCCAAGCAAAGTCAAGCTGGTTTGCTCGTGTGTTCGTGCACATTCTCGTGCACCCACTCCGGGGGCTAGAGCATTTTGAGGTGGATGTGAGCGTGACGTGGGTTGCAGCACTATGCAGGGCTCCCTCCCATCGCCATACAGCTGCCAGTTTATCTGACCTTTCTTGTGTGTGTGTAAACAACCCTTTTATAATATAACCTGAGAGTGACCAACAGACTTGTGCTCATTCAGAGGGGGGAAAAAAAAAGGCTAACTTTGCAGTGAAGGGTGATGCCAAGCTGTTCTCGTATACTGCTTTACTTTGGCCTCCATTCAGCCAGTGGACTGTTTATTTGGATTTGCTGACAGTAAACTAACTCCAAATCATTGTGGTAATCCGGAACATGAAAAACTCTTCCTTTTGCTTCTATATTTTGATGCCTCCAGAATTTCGTGTTTCCTCATTTGCAGAGCAAGTGAATTCTCACTTTGGATTTGCTTCCCTGGAAAGAGTGTGTGCCATACGTGGCCTGTTGCAGAGGCATTTAGCAGCCTAGCAGAGCCCTGTTTGCACTAGTGACACAGACACGTCAAACCTTTTACAGACTGAAGCCGCCATCAGGCAAGTGGCAGCAACTGGGAGGGATTTGTTTCAAAAGCGTGCTGTTCCTCCGAGCCAGATTGCTCATGCAGACGCTGCCAGAGCAGCACAAGCTGTCTTGTAGGGCACGTAACCAGAGGTGCAGGCTGGAGTGGACTTTGGAGGCTTTCCTGGCAGCTTGGTCCCCGCCTTCAGTTTGCTAGATTGGTAGGTGCAGATTTCTCCTGGAAATAATGCTCTTGCGCCCCAGTGGACTGTGAGTTCCTCTTGAGCTAGGCTGAGCAGACTTGATTTCACAATGTCTCGTTGGATCAAAATCATTTTTGTGCTTTGCTAGAGATTGACTAATCACCCTTCGGTTGTTTGACCAGCCATTACCCGTTAGTGAAATGAACGAGTAGTTCTTTGAGCTGTTGACTTTTTATCCAGAACAAAAATCAGGGTTTCTCCATGGGTTTATTTGTAGCTGTTATTTTGTTGCTAGCCGTTCCTAAAAATGCTATGAACCAAACTGGGAGGTACTTTCTTTTCCTGGCGTAAGTATATTCAATATACTCGGAGCTACAAAAAAGTTCAATATAAGAAAGAGGTGAGGACCTTGTGCTGAACAGGGACCCTCTTTGTAGTATATATTTAAAACCCCACTGTGATGCATTCCTTAATCAGGACTTCCACACTGTAATTAATAAGCACTCCTTATGATTCTTGTCTGACTTACTCAAGAACCCATCAGTTTAGCCTGACTTTGACATGACATTATAAATGATCAAATTAATTTTTAGCCTAGTGAAAAATTTCAGCAAGATGGAGCTTGGGAAACGTTGCTTTTGCAACAAAGTGCTCCAAATGTCTCCTTCGAGCTGTGCCACACAGTAACTACAGAGCTCTTAATTTCTACATCTGTAAAGTAAGAATGATGAGATTTACCCATGTCGTAGATTGTGATCATGAATTGATGTCTAAATTGCTTTGAGTTTTTAAAATACTGTTTTATCTTTCTATAAAATCTGGGAAAGGGGGCATGGTGATAAGCATATGGTATATCCTGCTGCAATGGCATACCACGTAACAAGCTCTTTACTCGAGGAGTATAGTATCTGTAAGTCTGCAGTGGTCCCAATGCGGCAAGTGGCTAGTCATATCTCGGGAGCAAGAACAACCTGGCCTGCATATTCTTTGGCTGTCAAAGCAATAACAGTAGGTTATGAGCTGCAACTTCACTTTAAGGTTAAGGGCTAGACCTTGCAAATCCCTGTCCTTAAAATAATGGAAAACAGCACCGTAAAATCCAGCATCTGGAAGCTAGATATTCCCAACTGGAGGGAGAGCTGCAGCCCTTCTGTGGCGATGGTAATTGGACATCAGAGCACTGAGGATCTTGTGGCCCCTTCATCACTGGGAATCTTACAGGTGGGATCGAATGTTTCTTAAAAAGCTCTGCCCTATGTCAGCCGTAAGAACCAGCTTGTAGTTGGGCTTTTGCTATGAAAATGAACGGAGGTGGTAAGTATCCCACGGGCTGTCAGATGCACATCTGTAGAGGGCCCCTTTGGCTGAGGGGAAGGTGTGGTGACAGACAGCAGGAGGGTAGGCTGAGGTCTTAATCCCTTCCTTTCAAGGGTCTCTTCAGATCCACCTTGAAAAATTCCGTGACTTTTACAATGTCTCCTCACAGCTGCACATTTGTAAAAGTGGAGATCAGCATTTTCTCATTGTTGGATCTAGCACGTAGGAACAAGGTTGTGGCTGTCAGTGCAGTGCCATAAATGAGTCACGGGGTCGGGCCTGGGTGAGTCCACCCGCATCCTGAGCTTACCTTTGAATTGGCCAAGGTAGAGTTGGTCATGCTTTTTGAGAGCCCTGAGGTTTACCTGCTGACCTACCCTGACGACAGGTATTTTTGTAGTTCTTGATGGTACATTGGATCCTGTGAGGGACAGTCCAAAAGTGTTGTGGGTGTTAATGGAACGGCCAGGCTTGTACAATGGACCTACAAGAAAGGACAGAGAAACATCTCGTGACTATTCAGTGCACAGGCCAGTCTTTCTTGAGAGCCCTGAGTTCATCCTAGGCTTGCTGAAGTTGCTTGAATACTCCTAGCACTGGTCCCTAGTGAGGTGTATGGTGGGACTGGGGAGTAGAGTCATCCTCAGAAAGAGGAATCAGGGATTTGGAACCAACCTTTGCAGATTGTGGAGCTGCTTAGTGCATTAGACAGCCCTCTGGGGAGCTTTCTTCTAGTTATCGTGGGTGATGGTAGCAACAACCCCTAAGGACAGAAGACCTGGGGGGACTGTGAAGTCCTGGGGGAGTCCCCCTTCCCCTGGACCAGACTTTCCTGTGCAGACCTAGCTGTCGCTTGCCTGCTGGAGATGTCTTCAGTCTTGCAGTCCTGAGTGCTGGGGAGCAAACCAGCTTGGTGGGAAGCCAGCAAGCTGCCTCAGCACCTGCAGCTCTACATACAGGAGGCTTTACGTTTTCAACACTTCGTTAGGGTCAGGAGCAGCCCTTGGCTCCGCGTGTCTTGCAGGAGCAAAAGATCCCCCTGCTACAGGGCTTCCCTTTGAACCTGCTGCAGTGGCAGACTATTTCGCCCACCATATGGTCCCTACAGAGACCAGGGCTGTTGCTGAGATCCTGCTCTCAGATCTATGTGGGCAAGTTTCCATAAGTTTTATTGCTTCACTGCAACGGGCAGAAGCAGGGCCAGGTCTTCTCAGTAACCTCTTAGCTTCCAATCTGATCGTCCACACCCAGCATCTCTGGGGTTGTGCACACACACCCCTCTAGTTCTGGGGACAGCCAAAAAACTTGGGAGATCCTCTGTGAAAATGGCCAAGAAGGGCGGGGTACTCATTTTATATTGATTGTAAGTTGAAAATAATTTTTCTGCATAGTGGAAAGTACAGTCATAAACTCCTTCTAGCATTAATCATAGCCGCGTTTTAAGGAAAGTTGTTATCTCTTCATCTGTGCTGTGTTAGCAGCTGGAAGTCCCCAGCCCTGGCTCTGCTAGGAGCTATCCTGACACAGGGGAGAAGACAGCTCTTGTTCTGGAGAGCTAATAAAGCATAAAAGCAAGTGTTAGGTGGGTATGACCGATGGGGAACTGAGGTTCTGCTTAACAAACTAAAGGCTGCTCCTCAAAGAGGGGTGAGAAAGCACAAGCGTGGAGGAGAGGTTAGTTGGGACTGGCCCGCGCTTCTGTCGCGTAATGGATAGTTGTACGTGTCAATACTACAGCTGCTTTCCTGCACTCAAACTCCACAGGGATAATTGTACACGCCCAGCACTTTAACATTTGAATGCGAGTGGATGGGACCATCGTGTGACGGCTGCACGTGACGGTTGCGCTGGGATGAAGAGTGCATCTTTCGTTTCAGTCTCCGAGCAGACTGTGTGTGCGCACAGACAGCGCGCTCGACTTAAACCAAAATAATCCCCCAGGGTGTCTGGGCAGGGTGATAATGTAAAAGGAATGCAGGGAGGGTAATCAAAAGAGAGAACAAGCATCCTCGGTAAAACTCCTGCTCTGGTCCCCAGTGTGCAGTTGCATGCCCTCTCCTCTGTGCACGGTCTCTTCTCCCTCCCTCCCTGGGAAGGGCAGGCGCTTCTCACTGCCCGTACTTGTCATGCCAGTCACACACATGCTGGTGCACAGACTTAACACCCTCAACAATAAATCTAAAAGATTAATTACCAAAAAAAAAAAAAAGAAAAAAAAATCCCACAACCCCACTTGCGGCATTTGAAATGCGTCTCAACCGTGCTCCACTTGGGTTATTCATGGGGAAAAGAAATAACCTCCTGAATTGAGCAATTGAGAATGCAAATATCCCACCCTAGCTCAAAAGAGGAATCAAGCTCTATACTGTCAAGCTGATTAGCATCCCGTTACGTGGGGTACTGCCCTGAGCCCGGAGAGAAAATTTTGGGACAACTGTGCTTAATGCTCTGCGATGAGGTTTCTAACTTTTGCCCAGAGAGAAATTATAGTATTGCTACTCCCTATGTATGATAAGAGACCATAAGATACGTTTTCTTGTTCTCTTCATGGCGACTGCCCTTCCTCTGGTGAGATCTTTCAGCCTTTTGTTTCCTGTCACTGACCAGCTGTTTTTTGTGAGTGTTTTTTTTTTTGTTGCGGTAAAATCGAAGCTTTCTACAGGCAGTAGAACAAAGATTTTCTTTTTTCTCTTGTGAGCAGGGAGGGAAAGTACGTCGGAGCAGTTTCTCATGGGAGTGGGACTTCTGCTTGCAATAAGGATTTTACACTTTGTTTTGCCTTTTTACCCCTTTCGCTGAAAGCCGTGTAGACGCGTCTTCCAGAAAGACTAGGAATTATATCCTGATCCCTTTCAATCCATATCCCAGCAGTAGGGTGGGAAATGCAGCATTTGGGAGTTGATTGGAAATATTCAGAAAGAAAAAAGCAAAATGAATCCTAATCTGCTCCTTGTTGTTATGTCCCAATAAACCTAAATCCTCCATAACGTTCCTCATTGTCTGTTGCAGATGTCGGAGGGAAAAATAAAACAAGAGCTTTCCTATTAAGTGCCGTTCATCAATTATTACCCATGTGCAGGAGCGTGAGCATGGCTGGAAACCGCCATGGCAGTAACAGGCAGGCTGTGCGTGGTCTTTTTTCCCCCCTGAAAAGCTGCTGTGCATCCTTGTTTCCCAACTTCTATTTTTCAGACAGGCTTCACTTTCTTTTCTTTCTCCCCTTTCCCATCCACTCCGTTTCCCGAGTGGGTGGCCTGCGGCAGTGTCCGGGAGACATGAGCTGTTTTGACATGTGCTGGCACCGGATGGGACGGGTGGGCCTGTCGTGAGGACACATCTCTGGATGTTTCATGTGAGATGCGTCCCGGGCCTTGGCTTTTTCCTAACCCACCCTGACAGATCAGGCACTTGGGCGAGTTTGCTGCTGCCACTGCCCGAGTTAAACATCTCCCTGTCGGATTAAGGCTGCAGAACCAGGGCTGTCACTGCAACGAAATTAGAGCCACATCCTTTCAGTGTGGTGGCTGCTCCTGCAGATCTTTTAGCATAGAAATATGTGGGGCGTTGAACAGGACAAGAGCCGATAATGCTCATTCAGTGATGCAACATGTCTCTTCTGTTAATGTTTACTTACTTTTTTGTGCTGGGAGGGCTGTTAAGTTGGAGGAGGGAGGCAGGATATAGGCATCAAGTCATGGTTTCACCTAAAAACTGCATTTTTGAAGATGTAAATATGTGCAGTGTTCACTGTAGGCCAGTTCAGCAGATTGTGGTGTAACAACGATTTCTGGAGTTTAAAATGGATATAGCTGTGGTCCAGGGGTTCCTCATGCTGGGACTTTTCTCCCCATTTCATCTTCAAGTCCATGCATGGGATGAATGGAAACAGCAGCAGCACATCTTGGTGAAATCCCGCATTCCCCAGCATCTTCTGCATATCAGAGACTGGGCAAACTTTGCCTGGGACAGAGTATTTCTTAATTAACACAGAGGTAAAGGGGAGGGTAGTGATTTCAGAGATGTCTTAGCAGGGTTCATGGCACCAGTGCTAACCACATTAGAGTTACTCTTTTCAACCTGGATCTTTTTTTTTTGTCTTCTGGGTGTCTCCTTGATAACATGTTTAGATTGCTCTTTTGCTTGTGGACTTATTTCAGTTTAATTGCACTATATGTGGCGGTTGCCATCCTTCTATTGATAATGAAAGGGTAACTTAGCCTGTATGCCTCGTATCTACAGGGAAGTGGAATTTCCGTAAAGCGCTCCCATTTCGCACAACACCGAGCCGGATCTCCAAAATCTTCAGCCTGTGCTGGAATCATTCTGTGATGAGTTCCCTGCCCGGTGAAGCTTGCTCTTTTTGAGTAACTTACAGCCATCGGAAGCTATAAGAAAGCTCTGCGTTTCATGTTAGGGATAATGAGTTTATCATCGAGTCTGCCTCCTTTCCATTTCATTTTTGGTCTTATTAAACATGTTTCTCTTGTTTCTTTCCAAGAATGCCAGGACTGGTGGGCAGCAGGTTGCAGACAGAACACTTCTATGCTTCCCGCAAACTGCACGGTCTGTTCTGCTGTGAAAAGCCTTCCAATAGTGACAGACTTCGGAGAACTATCAGAAAAGTTCCAGAGGTCTCAGCCCTTTCTAATCAAGGTAATGCATGGATATGTAAGGCTGGATGATTAGTCCAAACTCTTGAATAGCACCAGCCAAAGACCCCTGCCCAGTATTTTCAACCACAAAGTCAAACTGCTGATTGAGGTAGAACATATAGCTAAGACATTTAGCCCCAGTTTAAAGATGTCAGGGGGTGAGGAGCTCGCTGCATCCTTAGCAAGTTGTTCCTCTGATTAATTATCATTATGGTTGGAAACTTAGCAATCTGGATGGCTGCTACTTTGGGATGTTATTTGGTGGGATGGAAATAGGAGAGGGGAAGAACCCCATGTGCACAGCTTTTATCTTTGTTTTGTGTCATTTAAGACAGGGCAGCATCTCTCCTATGAAGAACTGAAGCATTTTCAGTCCCAGGATCCAGACCTGGCAGAGGTTATAATAGAAGAAAATTCAGCTGAATTGTGGAGCTGCCCATTTTTCTTTCCCTGGTGAGTCAAAGACAAAACATGTGATAGATGTGTACATCCCTTCTGCAGGAGTGCCCAGGCTTTTTGCTGACGTGAATTACCAGGAGCTTGCAAGTTGTGCTTTAACTGGGGGGAAGGGGAACAGAAGTGGGTTACAGGCTTCTGTCTGCCCGCTGGCACTGATTTGACCCATGCCGAAGACTTGTGGGTCAAGTGGACCCACAAATGGAGTATTGTGGCTGGGACTTCACGTATTGCTCCCCTTACAAGACAAAAATATCCCAGTGATTGCTCAGTCCTGTTCTTCAGGCCATACGTTAATCATCTGGGCTGTGGTCTGATCACCTGAGGCAACTGGTTTACATTTCTAATCGCCTCTGTCTGCTCAGTGGAAATCCTCCACCATTAGTGTTGACTGAGAAGAGGTGCCATGACTTTTGCAAAACGCTGAGAATTACCAGAAAACTAAGGGATCCTGCAATTTGTGTCTGGTCTCGTGCAGGAAAAATGGCCTACCCTAATCCTGGCCCTCTGTTAACTGTGCTAAAGCCTTTAGTGCGGCTACAAGACATTTGAACAATTCGGAGCTCTCTAAAGTTGCAGAGCAACCCAGTGTGTTAGCCAAGCCTTTTCATGTGGAGAAGAGTGACAAGTAACGTGGGAAGGTGCCACCTGGTGTGGAGCAGGCTCCCTGGCACGTTTGCACGAGCAAAGGAGCAGTGTCCAAGCAGACTCGGAGAAGGGCACGGTGGAGTCTGTGCTCTGGCTAATGCTCAGATGGAATCTTCTTGCTGCACTTCTTGACCGCAGCACTGGTAGATGGATGATCAGGGTACAGAAATATTAATCATGTCAAGCCACTAGACAGAGATGTAAAAATAACAAGCCCCACCCTGTCTTTTCCAGTTACATTCCCTGGCCTAGAGAATAGACTTGGATTCCCCCCGCCTTGCCATGTGGTTTCAGTTATGGTTGCGTACAATGCCACCTCTCTGCATCTTTTGTAATTAACGGAACCGATCAATGACTCAGATCATTTTAAGGGAAGAAGGGAGGGAAATTAAGTTTAGGCATCCATGATGATCTCTTTGTTCCCTGTTTACACGGTCCTGCTGCAGGTACTAAGAGGAAAATACGAAGGAGCACAGGTTTAGAAGCTGAGAGGTTGAATTTTGCTCTTAGCTCCCAGGGGCTAGTATATCACCAGGCTGTTTATCAAGCATGAATATTTGTGAAGAATTTTAACCTTGGAAGTAGCCTTTTAAATACAAGCATTGTCATTGCGTGATATTTCTTTAATATGGGTTGTTTTGTTTAGGAACAAATCTGTGAATAAAACTCGGATTCTGCAGGAATTTTTCCCCACTTCCTCTTTGCTGTCCTTCCCCAAGACAGTGTCCCTGGAGAGCTGCTTCCTCATCCGCCATCCAGATTTGGGGAATAAGGTGAGAAATTCATCCCAGAGACGTTATCCCTTGTCTGCGAGTTTGTCCTCCAGAAGCTCCAAGTCTTTGGGGGATTTGCAGGACATTTTCAGCTGATACAATCCTGACAAGAAGGGTTTAGGGTTGTATCGCTTCTGTCTATCCCTGTGTAATGTGGCATCTCAAGGTTGCTGTACCACCCAGAAGCTGTGTCTAGTTTTGTGCAGGTGGTACACCGCGCCCATCTCCCTCAGCAGTTAGAGGTGCCCCTGGGGTGTCCCAGCTCCCTTGACATTTATGTCCTGGCCTTGCTCTGTAGCTGGGTGAGGGGACGGTCTTTTTGTGCACAGTTGGGCAGAATTCATTTAAGAGTGGCATTTTAGGAGCCGTTCCTGGCAGTAAGTCTCACCCATTCCGAGATATCTGCTATGGAGATGTTTCACTGAAGATAATGACAATTCAAGCTTCTAGCCTGATCTCCTCCTCTGTTTTCTTGCGAGCTTTGTGGGTGTGGAGGGCCTGCATTGCCGAGGAGAGGAGAGGAGAGGAGGACCCTTGCATGCAGCTGACCTCGGCTATGATCTTCTGCTAACTGGGGGGAGCAGCAAACCTGTGGTTTGTGCCTGTCCTGGTTTCGGCTAGGACAGAGTTAATTTTCTTCCTAGTAGCTGGTACAGTGCTGTGCTTTGGATTTAGTAGGAAAAGAATGTTGATAACACACCGATGTTTTCAGTTGTTGCTAAGTAGTGTTTATACTAAGTCAAGGATTTCTCAGCTTCTCATGCCCAGCCAGCAAGAGGGCTGGAGGGGCACAAGAAGCTGGGAGGGGACACCATCAGGACAGCTGACCCAAACTGGCCAAAGGGATATTCCATACCATATGACATCATGCCCAGTATATAAACTGGGGGGAGTTAACTGGGAGGGCGGATCGTGGCTCGGGAACTAACTGGGCATCGGTCAGCGGGTGGTGAGCAATTGCATTGTGCATCACTGGTGGTTTTTTTCCTTTTGTTGTTGTTTGGTTGGTTTTTTTTTTTCCCTTCCTCCCCCCCCTTTTTGTTATATTCCTTTTCATTACTATTATTATTATTGTATTTCATTATTATTATTGTTAGTATCATATTTTACTTTAGTTATTAAACTGTTCTTATCTCAACCCACGAGTTTTACTTTTTTTTTTCCCCTCTTTCCTCCTCCTCACCCCACTGGGAGGGGGAAGGGGGAAGCGGCTGCATGGTGCTTAGTTGCTGGCTGGGGTTAAACCACGACAGTGCCGTCTCGCCTTGCTGCAGGGCAGTGACTTGTGCCTTGTTTGATCAGAGAGACCCAAGAAAAGCTAGCAAGGTTTTTGAAATACTGTTGTCTCATCCTAGAGCTACAGTTTGCACAGCCTCTTTGCTGTTGGAAGCGGACAGCTCACCCTGACTGTTGTACCTCTGGACAAGTGCAGGGGACACTGTGAGATGTTCAAGGTGGAGCTGGAAGCTGGAGATTTGGGTGAGTACCGGTGCTGTAGCATGCTGGGTCTGGGAGATCCTTTTGAGTCAGGAGTCTGCTTCCAGCTGGGTCTTTTCTGTCCGACACCTGAGAAGGTGGTCTGTGCCATTACCGCTTCCAAACTGGTGTGTGCCTGCTTGTCGCAGTACAGAGGAGCGATCATTCTGGGCTGGGAGTTTGTGGCCTGGAACACAAACAACAGGATACCATGAGATGCTCAGTGTAAAGACTGAGCAGTATGGGCTGCACAAGACACAATGCTCTGCCGGGTGTTACAAACCCAGCGTGTCATTGAGGGCAGTGTCTTTCCAAAGAGCTTCTGCCTACCCGCATCACTTCACGGGAAATGTGAGCAGTCATTAAGCATGGATTCATCTAATATGGCCTCTTCATTGCATCTTCCAAAGGTTATGCCAGCGCAGATTACTGGACAATGAGCTTCATGGCCAAAGGGACGGAGCCGGCGGTTGTTTGTGATGGAGCTGCTAGCTAAGGACGGTGGGGTGGGAGAAGAGAGCTGTTTCCAGGACAAGAAGACTTTCAGCTTTGAAGCCAAGGCAACGTCTTGAAAGAGAGAGAGCTGGGGCAACTGGGGCAGGCAGCTTTGCCACCCTGCATGTTTACAGTGTTTAAAAATGACTGTTTTCCTGACCCTTGAGGTAATTCTTTGCCTTTCCTCAAATGTATTTTGGGAGAAGCTCAAGCTATTTATGACCTTCCCTGTCCCCTCAGGTAAGCCCTGGGTTTGCAGCAAAGGGTTTTTTCCAGGAGCAACAGAGGGATTTCTCAGGATGAGATTCACCTTGTGTCCTTTGTGGATTATGGCACTTCTGAAACTTCCTGGGGGGTTTGGGAGTGGAGGGGATGTGTGACATTTCTGTGTACATTCCTCCTGAGGAGGAGGCTTTGAGCCTGTCTTGTCGGGCCAGCTCTATAAAGGGAATGAATTGGTGATGTGTCCCAACTCCACCCCATCTCTCCATCACGTACATAGCTGTGTGCCTCAGTAGCGTGCCCCGCAAAGCCGATCTCAGCTCCGTGCTCCAGGGCTGAGATGAGCCTTGCAGCCTAAGGGCAGAGACCCTCACCCACCGCGTCATTCTTGTACCAGAAGAATCTGTTCAGGCCTCTTCTTTGTGTCTTGTGATCACTCTTCTGCGGTTCTCTATCAGCAGGTTGTGAGTGAGTCAAAGAGTAACTGTGCTTTCTTTTTTTTCTCCACCTCCTTTCCTACAAAAATGCCGATGCGAGTTTTAGTGGTGATGGTGCTGAGAGTGCAGTAGTTCTGGATGGAGATGGGGCTGGGTGCAGCCCTGTACAAGTTTCATCTTCTGATTGTGCGCCTAAGACACCAGGGCTGCATGACCGTTTTCATAGATTCCTTGCTTTGAGAGGTGCTGCCTGTGTTCCCGGCCCAGGGTACCTACGGGTGCACCTGAAAGCTTCCTCATCCCTGGCATTTTCTACATCGACTCCTTCCAGACCTGGAACTCTATCTTCAGAATGAACGTTGGTTTTTCCTGAGTCTTTTCCAAGCTGCCTTCGCATGCTTCCTGTTGCTTGAGCACTGCTTTATCCAATGCCCTGAGAGAGGCTCGGTTTCAGTGTTTGCAGGCTGCGGATGCTGCGGTCCCTTCCAAGTCTGATCCTTTGGGTCTGATCCTGCTGTTGAAGATCACTTACAGATGTGTCAGGCTGAACTCATAGGCTGGGGCTGGGGTTCAGGACATACTCTCACACTTGTTAATATGGAACTGGGAGGGGTTTTGTTTGAAAGCAAGTTAACTCTGTTCTCGGGAGCGAGAACCTTTTTCCTCTGTAAATATTTTAGGTATGCGTAAAATGACAGATTGGAAAAATGTCTATTTGTTTTTGAGCAAGACCAGGAGAATGGGAGCAAACGTCGTACTAATCTTATTAGGGTCTGACAAAAGCTGCCAAGTGGGATGACCACGTCTGGCTCCTGTACAAGGATAAGGCAGAGGACAGTTCCCGCTCCAAAGAATTTAGTCTGAGGCCTTGACACTACAAACACTTCTATGCATAACCCTTGTTTTTCTCCTGTCAACGAGTAAGAAGAACCCCAGCACCCGTGTCAGTCTGTGTGCATGGCCCTCAACACTGGACCAACACGCACCAGATCTAGTAGAACCAAAGGGGGAGAGCCTGACTCTCTCAGGACAGAAAAGGACTAATTTAATTTGTAGCAAAATATTAAAGAGAATTGGATTAATAAGACTTCTGTTAGTATTGTTAATGCTTGGGGTGTGTTTTACACTTGTGACAGTACATGCAATCCTGTCCATGCCAAGACACACACACACCGCTCCTCTCCCTCCTCTTAAAGCCTGGGTCTTAGTTCATGGAAATTCGGGAGTTTGATGGTGGCGGAATTAGGGCCTCATTAGTGACTGTTGCTATTTACACTTTGGCAGCTTCTCAAGTCAAATTCAAAGGCTGACAAGGTTACTTCACCTCTTACTGGTTTTGTACCTGATCCATTTCCGTAAAGCATTTGGTTAGAGATGCATGGGGAGAGAACCTGCTGGACCCATTATTGCCGAGATTGCGGGTGGTTTGGTGATGCGGTTACTTCTAAGTGTCCTTGAATGTAACTTGTGAAAGAGCTGCGGAGACAATTCTCAAGTGTCTGTGAAATGCCTGTATTTTGTGAGTTGCGCTTAAGCCGTTGTGGCTGTCCGGCTCCTTTGGGAAGAAGCAGAGAAGATGGATCTATTTATGGTTGCTGTTTAGATTGGGGGGGGAAAAGGGGGCTCTAGGGCACGTTTGTGCCTATTTAGCAAAAGTGCTCTCATGTATTGCTTCTCCCCTCCTCAAAGAGTTGCAGCTGGTTGGACAGAAGATGGTGAATCTGGACTGTTTGCAGATCAGCTTTCCAAGTGCACTTTATGGTCTCTGCATAAGTTTCCAGATCTGTGTCTAGGCGATACATTGCATATGTCCCAACCTTGCTCCCTTTGGAGTTTACATCATTTGTTTTGAAACTTCCAGTATATTTTCTCTTCCTCTTCCAAAAGCTGTAAGGAATTAGCTGCTAAACTAAAACAGGAGGGCAGTTCTCCTGCTGATAAAAAGCCGATTTTGGCCCTAGCCGCTGTTGAGTGCAGAGCCCCAGTCTGTAGCACGGCTTCTAGGGCAGCTCCTGTCTTCTGCTGCCAGAGAAGTAGTGCTAATGCCTTCCGCATCGCAACATGGGCGAGGAGCCGGGATGGAAAACTTGGAGGTGAGGCCAAAGTGGCAAAACTAAGATGGCCAAAAGGAGGTGTTGACACCTTGGCCAAATGGCTGCAAGCGAGCCCTGGTCATCTTTCTCGTCCAGGGCTCTGGCTTCAGAGGAGAGCCTTTGCAAAGGCTGCAGGAGGCTGTGACTTCCCTAGAGAGCCCAGCAGCTCCGAGTGATCTGCTGAGGCTGAACTCGGGGGAATGTGGCTATTTTCTCAGCTATTGAGGCATCGTGGCGACAGGCGTGATCGGATGAGTCGCAGAGGGTGCGTGTCCCATCGTGGTCTCCCTCGCCTCTAGCTTCACTTTGGCACTTGTGCGTAATCCAAGCGTATGTGCTGGTTTGGACAATCCCCTGCTCCCTACCCTGGCCAGCTCAGAGGGGTGCCCAGTCAACATGCGCGTCCCAAATTTTAAAATCTATTTGTGTGCTTCAGAGCTCTTTGCCTGGGAGCTGGGAGATAGACTCCTGCTCACCCGACATCCTGGAGGCTGCAAAGCCGCTCTGAAATCACACCAGCGAGGTGCAGAAATCGGTACTACCCGAGAGCCCAGTGGGCAGAGATGTGGAGGGGTCATCTCTCTACTTGTCAGGCTAGAAAGATGGGCTGTCACCCCTCAGCTGGGCAGGAGGATCGTGGTTTAAAGCTGGTTTCCAAAAGCAGGGGTCATTGACCGTTGCTCTCAGTCAGTCCTGAACTCAGGGTAACCGAAAGGAGTAGTAGTATTTACTTCGGTACCGGGAAATCAGCATCCCCTACGGGAGCCAAGCTGCCAGTTTCTGTTGATTCTTTTTTTTTTTTCTTTCTTTTTTTCTTCCTCCCCACTGGCATTGCACACACGAATTCCCCCGAGGCAGCTCTACAGATCCCAGCCTCAAACTCCCTTTGTAACGCCCTGGAGAGCTTTCTAGGGTCAGATTTCCTGGGAGTCTCGGGCCTTTAGCTTCTCCCGCTAGCCCTCTTGCTATAATGGTCTGGCGGAGAAGCTGGTTTTACTGGGCTGGATCAAAGCACCTCCCTTCTCTCGTGGCTGGTCTCCCCGGCTTTCTAGCAGCACGCCTTGCACGCCCTTTCGCAGCAAGTCCCGCGCGTGGCGTGGGAACACCCCGAGCGAGAGGAGATGGGGAGCAGGAGAGCGTCTCGGTACTAGAGATGCGAGCTCTGTGAACGCCAGCATCTCAGGAAGGCGATCCTCCTGCCTTTAAAACCCCCGTGTTCACATCAGGAATGCTGCTCCGGGGAGGGAAGTTTGCGGGGTCCGCCCGATCCCAGGCTCAGTGGTCCACGTTAGCCCTGTGGCCCCCAAGAGAACCGGACGCTTTCTGGGGTGAGGCCGTTTCGGTGGGGTGGGTGCACAAAGAGCTTTTGCTTCCTGCAAACCAAACCTTCTCCTCTTTGTAAATTTTATATGTAGAACTACATATTCTCCTCTTCAGGAAACTCCTTCTTGTAAAGGATAGATTTACTGTCCTGCTGAGTTAAACAAGGGAGATGCTGGGCTTCCCCTTTGCTTTGGAGTTTCAAACAAATGAGAGGTGATTTTTTTTTTTTTTTTAATTTTTATTTTTTTAGCATTATCCCTTTGTCTGTGGGGAGGGGAGGCATGTTATAAAGGCTCAGGGGTGCTGGGAAGTAAAGCTATATATGCATAAAGACTGTTTCAATGCTGAACACTATGAATTCAGTGGTGGATTAAAAAAAAGAATGTAAATATGCACTTAATGCAGAATTTTATGGATGGTCATAATTTAATATATTGCAAACTTTGTAAATACTTGGAAAAAGCCTGTAAAGTGTGTAAATAAATGAGATTTGTATGTAAGAAGAATAAAAAAAGTTTTTACTTTTTGCAATTAAATACAAGTGTTAATGCACCTTTTCCCCTTTCCTGATTTATTTTTTTTTTCGTTTCATGTTGCATGTCTGCCGTTGAGGGGTTATTTAACCCTTTTTGGGGCACTTTTTCTAAGTGGAAATGTCATTTCAAGTCGAAAGTCGGAACACTTTTGTTTGGAAAATGTCAAAAGAAACATTTTAGAAAACGTTTTGCCGGTTTTAGCCTGGTTCCCTAAACACAGTTGATGCAACAGCTCTGCCTGTCCCTCCTTTCTTCCCAATAACAATCTCTGTCCTTCCTTCACAATTCAGCTTATTTCAGCCAAACCTTGAGGGGGGTAGAAGATGATAAGCTCCTCCAGAGTTCATAAAAACAGGCAAGTAGAGGAGAGAAAGATCCCGCTGCTACCGAGACAATGCATTAGCCTTGTTAGACACCAGAGAAGCCACGCTGAAGACCCTCAAGACGTGAGTCAGTAGAAAACCAGGCTTTATCGCTTCTGCAGCGCAGAGTCGTGCCTTTCTGGAGCCCGCCGGCCTTGCGCCGAACCCTTCGCACCCCGTCAGGTGTCAGCCCGCGGCTCCCGACTCCTGTGCTGAGGCTGCTGGCTCCCCGGGGGTGCGGTGGACGGGCTGTTCCTTGAGTGAGCAGAAGGAAAGCTGCATTCCTCATGTGCTTACCTAATGCCGGCTGGACACGAGCTTGTCAGCTCCAGGGTGGGGTTTGGACCTTGCGCTGTTAATCTCCACGCTTCAGACGTTGGCTCCAGAAAGAGCCGTCGGGGCAGGTTGGGGAGTTGAGAAATGGCCCTGCACCCCCTTTGCCAGCAGCCGCGCCTGACCTTGCCAAATGCATCGGCTGTTACTCACGTTTCCCCATAAGCCACATGCCCTGGTTGTGACTCCTCCAGGGCTGTTTTCTCTTCCACGTGAGCACTGTGTGTCCCATTTTCCTTAATCCTTGTCGTCTGCCCTATCTTCTGGGAGGCTTAGGCAGGATGCTGTAGTGCCAGGGGCTACGTGGAGCTTGGCCCTTCATCTCTGCATCACATTTGCAGAGACCAATACATGTGCTGGGGTCTTCTCAGCACTGCCTTGCTCCTCGTCAGCCAGGCCATGGTGAGCTGGCCGACAGGAGTTGGAGCCAGTGCTGATCCTTTCTAGTTTTTTTCTCCAGGTCGCTGGAGATGCAGCAGCAGAGCTTTTGAGGTGTCCCATGACGGAGACAGGATTGCCTTGACCCAGATTCCAGTCCTGCAGTTTGCCTTAGCAATAAATGGGAACCTCTGGTTTGACCAGATGAGTTGAAGACAGCCTGTTGAGATGTTAGCCTCAGACCCTGCGTGCAGAAATTGATGGACTATTGAGAGTATGGTAGACCCCAGACCTAATGAAGAAGGTAGTATGCAGAGGTAAGAGATTAGGGGGGCAGTAGGAGAGCTCTTGTGGCAAAAGAGGTGATCAGCGTGATCCAAAGCAAAAGGAAAAATGGCAAAGCATTGCCTGAGGAGCTGGGAGAGGAGGGGGGGAGGCAGAGCCGACAGCGTGTGATTAACTTGGCTCTGCTAGCCAGAGCTGCCCACCCGCTGATCCTTTCTAATAGCCTGCGATCCCCAAAGGCAGCTCCTGGAGCAGAGCCGGGGCGGTTGCACAATCGCAGATGGGGAGGAAGAGGCTGCAGGCAGGCTGAAGGGTCTCTGCCAGACAGTCTCCACGGCGGTGCGATTCGGGGACACCTGATGTTGAGCCCTCCAGGCGTCTGCCCGGGGTGGGAGCACAGCCTGTCCCTGCAGAGCTAAAGGCTGGTTATTCCAGCCAGCCCTGAGGCAGCTGTAGGCTCTCAACTCCCCTTTTTGGGGCAATTTCAGCTCTATAGCCTGTTCTTCCTCTCCTGCTCACCCTTCTCCTCGTGGCACGGGGAAGGGGCATCAACCCTCTGCTTACCCCCCGCTCCCCAGCAGGCTGGGGGAGCCCCGGGGGGGCCGTTCCTCAGCTGCCCACTGCTTTCCCCCCAACACGGCCGGTGCACGGACACGGGGCTGGATGAGGTGGGCTCTGACTCCCGGCTGGGGAGTTAACTCCGCTGCAAACTGTTCTCGGCAGTTGCATCTTGTTGCCTTCGTTTCTAGATGCAGCTGCGTTCCAGGGACAGGGGAGGACCTTTGTGTAAAACAGGGCTTTGCTGGTTGCTTCGGGGTTGTTATTATTACAGTTTAGGAGAAAAGGGACAGGAGGTAGAAGAGAGGACCCGTAACTGAGGGCTAAGGCAATGTCTGAGGTTTGGAGCAGCAGAGGCTTGGATGAAAACGCCAATCCGGGGATTAGGATTCAGGCACAGGGTCTGTCTCCGGGAGTGGACCCTGCGCGCTCATTGGCACCAGCCGTGCTGCTGCTTCTCCATCAAGGCCAATATGTGAGATGGGTGTGTACCGCGTGGCTCCGAAACTCTGCTCTAATAAAGAAATACATTTCCTCCCCAATATTCAAGCTGTTGGGTGTTCCTTGCTTTTGGGAGGTGCTTTAAATCTGACTGCCAGAGCCGTGGGCTGCTAAGAGCAGAAGCTGGCTGCACGATGCTGAGCTCAGGTCTTCCTCCCGTTTTCCTGTTGCTCACAGCGCTGGAGCTGAGCTGGTCCCTGAGTGATGAAGAAAAGAAGATAATCTTGGATGGGCATAACAAATACCGCTCCCAGGTCTCTCCTCCTGCTATGGATATGCTGAAGATGGTAAGTGGCTTTTATCGCAGGGGAATGTCAGAGGGTGTTTGTGTAGTGCAAGCCTCGATCTTAATGCTAGGAGGGATCGGGGTTTTCTTTAGGGGAGGCAGAGCAATTCTTGTGTGGGGTTACAACTAGGCATCAATGGAGGGGTTCCCTAAATTGCCTCTAAAAAGATGAGTTTCCGTTCACCTATAGAGTTGTCTTTGATCATTTCTGGAAGTTCCTAAGTGTGATCTGAGTCCCCTGACGCTCTGTGTGAGAGCGATGCAGCTCTCACTCACAGGAGTGCCCGCTGGAGTTCCTTGTGATGGGGAGGAGAGGCAGGGGAGACATTGCCAGGAGCAGGTACCCCGGGCTGGAGGGGGAGCCCTGCTGTGCGGGGCATCGCCTGGCGCGTTTTCTTCGCCTTTGCAGGTGAATGGGCTTTTATCTATAGGAGGGAACGTCAACTTCAAACATGACCGCCAGGTCATTCAGTTATTTGGGCTTTCCATCACTCTCCTAATCCCCACCGCGACTTGTGCACGGCTGTCTTGGAGGTGAGGGATCCCCCATTCTGCTTGGGGAAACTGAGTCAGGTGCCCAGCATCATGTGTGGCTGCAGTGGGAGCAAAAACAAGCTCTTGAGCTGGTGCTGCTTTTTGTCTTATTTGGACCCTTGATTTGATTAAAATTTGGCTATCATGTTTTATCTTGCACCACATGATTTTTCTTACTGTTTGCAACATGCGTGGAGGAGGAGGAGAACTGTTTATCACAGATAGTTGGAGTGCTTTGCTCTTTCAGTCACAAGGTGCTTGGAGGAGACCTCTCTCTCTGGCCCAAAAGTTGCCCAGGCTGAATTAAACCTTTGTGGGATGGTAAATGGGAGCGTACCGAGCAAATGAAGCAAAAAGCTATGTTCAGGTATAGGAGGTCTGACTGGTGACTTCAGACTCCAAGGGGACAGAGCCAGAACCCTAATTACCACGATCCCACGGACATCCACCAGAGCAAGGCACAGAACACTCAGAGAATAAGGGCTTTGGAGCCAAAGTCTTAGAGAAAGCCTGAGGGAAACAATCTCTCAGGGTCCTTAGTCAGCAGCAATTCTGAACCGGTGACTGCTGCTCCCGGCTGAAGCTTTGATTGCACATCGTGCGCTTTGAGATGCTCCCCTCCGCAGAGCTGCTTTATTTCTGCTTAAACACACAGGACTTGCTCGCAGTCCAGAGCCAAAGGCTTTTTTTTTTTTTTTTTTTTTTTTTTTTTGAAGCACAACAAATGTTTAGCTTGCAGCAGCCCTGACAATTTCTTGGTAGAGGTTTTCCGTGAGAGCGCCGTCCTCGCCTCCCTCCCAGGACGTTTGCTTGGGCTGTCTTCGCCTCCGAGTTCACCTGCTGCCGTGGCACCGTGCCCGGCTTAGGTCACCCCGCGCTTCTGTTTGGGATACGGATCTGGTTGCTGTGGAAATAGTTAAGCGATGGGGGGGATACACAGCCTAAAGCCACTTTTCTTTTTTAATGAAGCAAATCCTGCAGGTGCGAGTCCCTTTTTATGGAGCCCAGCTCCGTGCCAGAAGGAGAGGAACGTGCGCTCCCCAAACTGGGTTTCCAGCCGTCGCTCTCAGCCTGGCTTGGGGCCACGGTGGGAGGTCAACCAGCTATTTTGGTGTTTCCTTCCCCCTGGTCCCTCAATGCTGTTGCTCCGGGGCCCATCCACATCTTGACACCCCCGTGGTGACATGCCCTGCGTTGGGGCCGTGCTCTGTCCCTCTTTGGATCCAGCCCTGGCTCCGGCCGGGTAGGTCCCCCCTTAGGACCTGCCGTTTGCTGGGCTGCCTTCCAGCTCGCTGCAGAAGTAAAGCTGCTGTCTCCATCAAATGGCGCAAGGACGGTCCAAACAGCTGCGCCGTAGGATTCCTCGTATGCCTCCCTGCGAGACAACCTCTTCTCCTCCTCCTGCATATCAATGGGGCCGGCGGGGGACCGCGGGCCGGTGGGCTCAGCTGGCGGCGGGGCCGCTGCCGCTCCGGAGGGGGCTCTTGGCAGGCAGCCGGCCGGCCGCGTCTCGGATCCAGGCAAACAGATGATGTTTCCCAGGAGCGTGTGCTCCCAGGCTCTGTGCAGCTGCTAGGGGAGATGCGTCCCGCTCTCCTCCCATCCCCACCCTGGTCAAAGAGGGATGGCCCCAGGCCCCCTCCTGCGTGACCCGGGGTGGGTTTCCTCCCTTCCTCCATCCAACTTCACAGTTTCTCCACGCTGAGTTGAGGATGCTCCATGATGAAGTTAGAGATGCTCCGGGCAAGGTTGTGAGAGTTGTGCTGATGCACTCACCTTCCCTTGTTTGCCCTATAAGCTACGGTTTGGTTTGTGCTGGAACTAACTGTGGAGCTCCCCTCTTTTGAGGACTATGTTGGGTAGGGATTTGAATTTTACTCGTGAATGGGGAAATTGTGGCCAGAGAGCCCAGGGGTCCTTGGTATGTGTCCTTGTGTATGTCAGAGAGCCCAGTGTCCCCCCTCCGTATGCTGACGCCGAGCTCCTTTCAGAGCTGGGACATGGAGCTGGAGGCCTTTGCTCAAGCCTACGCAGAGAAGTGCATCTGGGACCACAACAAGGAGAGGGGCCGACGGGGGGAGAACCTCTTCGCTATGGCCCCAACCCTGGACCTAGAATTTGCTGTGGAAGACTGGAACGGGGAGGAGAAATACTACAACTTGACAACTTCCACGTGTGATCCCGGGCAGATGTGTGGCCACTACACCCAGGTACCAGGCTGCTGGGGTGGAGGGATGGGGCTGTTGGGAAAGGAGCCGTACCAGAGCCCCAGTTCCTCCCAAAGTCTTTGCAAAGGGATGGGGAACCAGGTGGGAATCACAACGATACGGGGAGACCTGAGCATGGTGCCAGCCGTGACCAGCCTTTTGGAGAAGACCTCTTTTAAACAAGCTCTGCAGCGCTGTTTGGCTGCTGAGCAGAGCTGGGTGCCAGCTTGTCTTGGGCAGAGATAGGAGGTCTGAGTGTTTCTTCACAGCTTGGGTGGGAGCAAGGAGGAGCAGACATGGTGGTGGTAAATGTGAGGATGGATGTATGGAGGGTTCCAGGACCAAAGCAGAGATGGTGATGCTCTGCCTGGATGGATTATATGGTAGGAAAGCTGTGGCACTCGGATATGTGGGCTGCAGCCCTAGGTTGGGAAGGTGGCCCAGACAGGGGCAAGCGGCGGGATCCTGAATGCTAAAGCAACGTGGGGATATGGGATCTGGGGCACACACTAAGAGATGAGGGGGGACGTCAGTGTGGTGACAGAGCAGCCTTCAAGGCCAGGGGACAGGCTGCCGACAGGGCACGTGCCTTCCCCTGGTCACCTCACCTTCAGCCCTGGTCTTTGCCTTAGGTGGTCTGGGCAAGCACGCATCAGATTGGCTGCGGGGCAAAGTTTTGTGAGAAGATCGATGGAATCGAAACAGAGGACATGTACCTGCTTGTTTGCAACTATTACCCGCCGTAAGTCCCGTGCCTTGCGTGGCTTGGCGCATCTTGATGGGGTTTCTGTGCTGGAAACGTCCTTCCTTCGGTCCTTAGAGCAGAGCAGGATTTGGCCTTGTTCAGAAATAACAGCAAAGCGATTCCAAGAAAGGCCTTTGTTATCTTGGGTTGGTCACAATGGAAGGAAGGGTGTCTGGTGATCCTTGCCCGTGATTGCGACTGCTGAGGTCTGGTTCAGCTCCTGGCACAGACCTGGGGAGGGATCTCCCCCCCGAGAGCTGCCCAAGGCTGATGTTGCAGTCGCTGAGGGTACAAACGGCAGCTCCCTGCTCTGTGCCTTGTTCTTCCCCGCCGGCAGCAGCGGTCGCCTGGGGTGGTGAAGCACGTTTGCACCAGCAGGAAGGGTTGGACATGGGAGGAGAGAAGGGTGCCCACTTGCAAAGCCCTGGGACTAGCCTTGGGGACCACTTGCTTGGAGCTGGTGAGACCAACAAGAGTGGCCAGTTGCTGCAGACCTTCTTAGGGGTCTTGAGCAGAAGGGAGACAAAAATCACGTGTCCAAATGCCCATCGACTGCTCTGTTCTAAGGGGTGGCGAAGGATCTGGTCCATGGAGCTGTCTCCCCTGGTTTGAGCAGCCTTGGGGTCAGGCTGTTGAGTAAACGGCGCTGACAGTCTGTGGCAGGAGACCAAGACCTGTTTTTTACATTAATGCTGACTGAGTATTGCCTTGGCTGGGATATTCCAGTTGAATCAGACCCCCTCTTTGGGATGGGTGTTTCCCCCTCTCCTCATGCCTTCTTTTTCTTGGCGTCTTCTGCTTCCAGGGGTAATATGAAAGGCCGAAAGCCGTACAAGGAAGGACCTTCATGTTCGCAGTGTCCCGAGGGCAGAGTCTGTGTCAACTCCTTGTGCGGTAAGTGAAGCAAAGCGGCGCGTGTCCCTTGACAGGCTTTTGGGACTCAGACCCCTGGGTTGGGGTCCAAGCTCTGAACCCTCCTGGAGCTATCAGGAAGCCCTGGACCAGCAGTTCCAGGGCTGGACCATGAGACATCAGGTGCGATGGCAGCCCCTAAGACAGGTCAGCTGCCTCAAGATGAGGAGGATCGGACAAGGACCTCGTACCCCCTTAGCCAGCAATTGTTGCCCCGTGAGGATGCCCCGATGCCGAGGGGCAGGAGGTTGTGTGAGGGAGATGAGATGTCTCCAGGTTGGGAACCCCAGAGTGGGGGATGGCCCAGAGTGACCTGAGAGGGGTCGGCTGCTGCTTCACCCCCCGGCTGATTTCTGCGGGCCCTGCTCAGCGCAGGGGATCAGCTGAGGTCAGCCGACCCCAGCCCTAACCCATGGCACTTTTCGTCTCTTACCAGAACCCACTGTAGAAGAGACCACTCCAGCCCCTGTGACAACAAAGGCAAGCCCATCCACCCCAACCACAGCCACGCCAAAACCCACAACCACAGCCAAACCAGAACCCACAACCGCACTCCCCACCACAGCCAAGCCAAAACCCACAACCACAGCCAAGCCGACACCCACAACCACACTCCCCACCACAGCCAAGCCACCACCCACAACCACGCTCCCACCCACAACCACACTCCCAACCACAGCCAAGCCAAAACCCACAACCACGCTCCCAACCACAGCCAAGCCAAAACCCACAACCACGCTCCCAACCACAGCCAAGCCAAAACCCACAATCTCACTCCCAACCACAACCACAGCCAAACCACCCACAACCACGCTCCCAACCACAACCACAGCCAAACCACCCACAACCACGCTCCCAACCACAACCACAGCCAAACCACCCACAACCACGCTCCCAACCACAACCACAGCCAAACCACCCACAACCACACTCCCAACCACAGCCAAGCCAAAACCCACAACCATGCTCCCAACTACAACCACAGCCAAACCACCCACAACCATGCTCCCAACCACAACCACAGCCAAACCACCCACAACCACACTCCCAACCACAGCCAAGGCACCACCCACAACCACGCTCCCAACCACAGCCAAGCCAAAACCCACAACCACGCTCCCAACCACAGCCAAGCCAAAACCCACAACTACGCTCCCAACCACAGCCAAGCCAAAACCCACAACCACGCTCCCAACCACAGCCAAGCCAAAACCCACAACCACGCTCCCAACCACAGCCAAGCCAAAACCCACAACCACGCTCCCAACCACAGCCACGCCAAAACCCACAACCACGCTCCCAACCACAGCCACAGCCAAACCACCCACAACCACGCTCCCAACCACAGCCAAGCCAAAACCCACAACCACGCTCCCAACCACAGCCAAGCCAAAACCCACAACCACGCTCCCAACCACAGCCATGCCAAAACCCACAACCACGCTCCCAACCACAACCACAGCCAAACCACCCACAACCACGCTCCCAACCACAGCCACGCCAAAACCCACAACCACGCTCCCAACCACAGCCACAGCCAAACCACCCACAACCACGCTCCCAACCACAGCCAAGCCAAAACCCACAACCACGCTCCCAACCACAGCCAAGCCAAAACCCACAACCACGCTCCCAACCACAGCCAAGCCAAAACCCACAACACTAGCACCCATCACAACGACAGCCAAGCCAAAACCTGCCACCACAGTCCCAACGACAGCCCCAGCCAAGCTAAAACCCACAACACCAGCAGCCACCACGGCCATGGCCAAGCCAAAGCCCACCACGCTAACCACTACGCCAAAACCCACCACAACTACCACTTCCACTAAGCCAACACCCACCACACCAAAACCCACCACAACTACCACTACTGCCAAGCCAACAGCCACAACGGCCAAGCCAACACCCACCACACCAAAACCCACCACCACTACCACTGCTGCCAAGCCAACACCCACCACACCAAAACCCACCACAACTATGGCTAAGCCAAAACCCACCACAACCACCACTACAGCCAAACCAGCACCCACCACAACCGCCACTACGGCCAAGCCAGCACCCACCACACCAAAATCCACCACACCTGTGGCTAAGCCAAAACCTGCCACAGCTACAGCCAAGCCAACGCCCACCACACCAACATCTACCACCACTACGGCCAAGCCAACACCTGCCACTACAACATCAGTAAAGCCAAAACTCACCACAACACCAGCACCTACTACAACAGCAAAGACACAACCAAAACCTGCCACAACCGCAAAGCCAGAACCCACTGAAACAGAAACACCCAGTCCTACTGAGGCAACTGGGCTAAGTCTTTCCTTTGAGCCCACATTAGACCTGGATTATAAAGTATCTCCAGAAGTAGAGGTAGACACTGGAGAGCCTGTTAGCCCCTTCACTACAGAGGATCTGACCTTATTAGAAAGCATAGGCACAGCCTTCAGCCCCACATCAGTCCTGGAAACAAAGAAAGGTGTGAAAGAGGACGGGAAAGAGAAATCAGCCTTTTCCAGTCCACCTCCATCCCTCAGCCAAATTGTTCCAGACATCAAGTTAGGTTTCAATAGAGCTGAGCTCATAACCCCCTCAAAGTCAGTGGTTTTCAGCCCTGAAGAGCCTACCTTCTTGCGCTTAACATCATCTTCCAAAGAAAAAAAAGGGCAGAGCCCTGGTTTCCAGACCTCCCTCTCAGGTAAGGTAACTGTGGAGTCTGTCCTGGCATGGACACGCAGATGTTCAGTGATCCCCAAGCAGCATGGAGAGCGCTTGGGAGGAACCAGTATCGGACTGGTCCTCTGGATCCTCCTCTTGTCTGTGGCACCAACCCTTTTCCTCACTCTTTCCTCTAACACTGAAAGGGGCTGGTTGGATGTCTCGTTCATGAAGCATGGTTTTGTTTACAGCCTGCTGCACTAACCCACCAGCTGTGTCATGCCTTCGCTGGATCGGTGCACTGCTGCCTCGCACCTCGCGGTGTCTTGGTGCACGTCACCGATGGACCTGCATGAACGGGAGTTTTTCTTTTGTCCAGATCTTCCCCTCTAACTCCAGGTTTTCTTCTTGTCTGCCAGCAGGTGCCCTGGACACTGAAGAACTGGAGACAAACTCAGACCAGACAAGCATGGATCAGCCCACGGCCGGAGCCCCCAGTACCCGCTTGGGGCTTTCACTCTTCCTCCTACCCAGTGTCATCCTGGTGGGCCTTCTGCTTTGAATGGTCTTTCTCAGCTGTCCCTGCACCAGTCACCAAGGCTTTCTTCAGTATTGGTTGTTCCACGACCCTGGTAGGCTTGGGAGATACCACGGACAATTCAGGTTGACACGCTCTCTTCTTACGCTGCCTTATCTGCTCCAGCCTGGACGAGCCAAGGGCAGCTGGCAGTCCCATGGGAACTTGGTCCCCTTCCTGAGGAGACCCAAGGGCAGGAGGGTGTCTGCCATAATGCTGGGGACCTTGGACCCTTCTCCTTTCTTCCCAGCCAGCCTGGGCTTCTGGTCCATTTCCAAACTGGAAGTGATGAGCTATCCCACCCACCTGTGTGGCTGGCAGGCCTCGCCGCACCGTGTCCCCAGGGAAAGCAGAATGACTTGGA